>NW_026652295.1:6891335-7233488 GCF_009828535.3 Hylobates moloch
GCTGGAGTGCAGTGGCGCGATCTCGGCTCACCACAACCTCCGCCTCTGGGGTTCAAGGGATTCTCCTGCCTCAGCCTCCGGAGTAGCAGGGATCACAGGGATGCACCACCACGCCCAGCTTTTTAGTAGAGATGGGGTTTCTCCATGTTGGTCAGGCTGGTCTCAAACTCCTGACCTCAGGTGATCCACCTGCCTCAGCTTCCCAAAGTCCTGGGATTACAGGCGTGAGCTACCGCGCTCAGCCAAACGTTTCCCTTTCTTTCTTCCTTTCTTTTTTCTTTCTTTTCTTTTTTTCTTTTTGAGACGGAGTGTCGCTCTTGTTGCCCAGGCTGGAGCGCAGTGGCACAGTCTCAGCTTACTGCAACCTCTGCCTCCTGGGTTCAAGTGATTCTCCTGCCTCAGCCTCCCAAGTTGCTGGGATTACAGGCGACTGCCATTATGCCTGGCTAATTTTGGTTGTTTTTAGTAGAGATGGAGTTTCGTCATGTTGGCCAGGCTGGTCTCGAACTCCTGACCTCAGGTGATCCACCAGCCTCAGCCTCCCAAAGTGCTGGGACTACAGGTGTGAGCCACCTTGCCTGGCCCAAACGTTTCCTTTTCTAAGAGGCCGTGGGGTGTCCTGGATCCGGGCAAAAAGGGCACTTCAGGGCGCAGGGCCCCTCGAGGTGACGCCCTTGTTGGCCGGCCTTGGTATTGCTGCCCACCTGAGCTGGGGAGTGAGCCCTAAACTCGCAATATTCCTCTGCCCCGCTGCCCACGACAGGAATGCTTGGCTGTGAAAGTCATGGGTCCCCTTTGTGTCCCAGAGTTGTTGAACAAGATCCTAGTATACAGCATCATCACACCACATGCTGGGAAGGCCAGAGGATTCTGGGACCGGAGCTCAGTTTGTTTTTTTATTGATACTAGAGAGAGGCTTAGAAGATTTTCTAATTCTAAGAACCTGCTTAGAATTACACAAACTGAAGGGGATGGGGCTTCGAGTATTTTTAAGAGCTTGGGGCTTGCAGGTGTTACATGTTTATCTGAAGATGAAGTTAACTGGATCACGAGGTAAGTAAGGGCAACTGCAACTTCAGGTGGTATCTCTTTAGTATGCAAAGCCCTTATCCACATAGATACCAAGTCTATAGGAAATACTGCCTGCTATACGCTGGACTGAGTCTCCCCAAAATCCTTACGGTGAAGCCCCCACTACCTCAGAATGTGAGTGTATCTGAGGTACGGCCCTTGCAAAGGTAATTCAATTTCAATGAGGCCATCAGGGTGGGTCCTAATTCAATCTGACGGGTGTCCTTATAAGAGGAGCTTGGAACACAAACTCAGAGGACGCGGCAGGAGGAGACGGCTGCAAACCATGGCGAGGCCTGGGGGAAACCAACTGTCGAAGGCTTCCTCTCGGGCTTCCAGCCCCCTGGAAGGTGAGCAAATCTGTTTCTACTGTGTAGGCCTCCCAGACGGAGGGCTTTGTTGTGGCATCCAGCCCTGACTAATGCACTGCCCTGGTGGATTTTCTGCATGTTCCTGATACAGTTGACAGACAGGTGGATGATGACAGGGCTTCTTCATTTTGGAGTCTCATGAGATGCTGGGGGCACAGCACACAGGACACTCTCCATCAGCATTAGGGACCGGCACAACCATTGCAATGACAACCCTTCTCTTAATGCTCATGGGAGAACGCATGACCCAAGGTCCAAGGTCCAAGGCCTGTGCTGGGCAAGTTATAAATCAAATCCACAAATCTTCACTGGGCTCCTACAATACCATACCGGGTGTGGAAAGCACTGCTTTAATCACGCTGGCTGGTCCTCACATTTCTTTCTTTTTTTTTTTTTTTTTTTTTGCGACTGAGTCTGGCTCTGTCGTCCAGGCTGAAGTGCAGTGGTGCAATCTCGACTCTCTGCAACCTCCACTTCCCAGGTTCAAATGATTCTAGTGCCTCAGCCTCCCGAGTAGCTGGGATTACGGGCGCCTGCCACCATGCCTGGCTAATTTTTGTATTTTTAGTAGAGACGGGGTTTCACAATGTTGGCCATGCTGGTCTTGAACTCCTGATCCCAAGTGATTCCCCCACCTCGGCCTCCCAAAGTGCTGGGATAACAGGCTTGAGCCACTGTGCCCAGTGTGGTCCCCACATTTCATTAAAATATCCTTATGGAACTCAGAGAAACAAGAAAAGTTATGGAGTTTTTTTTTGGGAAAGTCAGGAAATTCCTCTGTCCTAGAACTAGATAGTGTGTCTTGAGTTCTCTTTGATTGGGACTATTTATTCGTCTAAAGGGGGTTTGTCAACTCTGGGTGCCTATCTGTAAAATGGATGCTACCAGTTTATCTGTCCAATCTAATGGCAAAAGGCCTATGAAGCACAGAGTGTGAGGGCAAGGAGAACAAGGTGGCACTGTCCCTCTCTCCCACCCCACCGAGCTGTGTGGCCTTGCTAAGAGGATTGGTATTGTATGGAGAGTGGTGAGGGGATGGACAGAGGCCCCTTCCAATTCTCCTGCTCCTCCAATCAAATAATAGGTTTGCCAAGTTCCCACACCCTGGACTCTACTGTCAAGGACCAGACAGTCTTTGGGAACTGCACCCCTTATCAATTTAGTGCCACGCAGCTCCAAGTTCATCCTTCATTGTCTGCTTTGAGAAAATGGATCTGGCCGCTTTAGACATGTTTCCTTTGTGTGCTGACACGGTATTAGGTTTTGTCAGAGGGAGAAGTAGTAGGACATGGCCAGAAGGTTTTCTT
Organism: Hylobates moloch; assembly: GCF_009828535.3. Lineage (NCBI taxonomy): Eukaryota > Metazoa > Chordata > Mammalia > Primates > Hylobatidae > Hylobates > Hylobates moloch. The sequence goes on from NW_026652295.1 coordinate 6,894,085, forward strand.
CCTGCCCTATGTGCCCACTTGGCTGACTTCTGCCATGCTCATGGCCCCTCCAGCACCAGGCTCCTGCAGTGCGTGGTGGTCAGCAGCACCCAGCAGCCAGCAGCTTCCTCCATCCTCTTCAAGCAGTTTGTGGCTGACTTCCTCCAGGAAGGCACTTCTCTTACGGGAACAGCTTAACTCTGGCCCCCGCAGAGCTGGATATCCAGCAACTCCACTGCTTTGGCACCAACAACAACTTCTCAGCCCTTCGGTGAGTCTGGGCAGTGCTCTCTCAAATGAGGGCTCGAGGTGGGGTGGAGGAGCGGTTGGACGAGAGGCTGTTTCTTACAGCTGCTCTTCCCAGATGATTGGAGTTGACTTCTTACTAGCCAACCCCTCACTACTCTACACCTGTTACAGTTACATCAAACTTCCCCCATTCAAATTAATATGTGGTTTCCTCTCTTGATTGGTACAGCGTTGGCACCATGAGTATTCCCAGCCATAGACCTACAAAGATAGGATTTGGAAGCTAGTTGTGCCTTTAGGCTTGAGCACAGTGCTGAGCTCCTTACTGGTGGGACGCTGGGTTCCTACTGGGAACAGACTTATTCCCAGGGGCTCTTCTTCCAATCCTGTGTAGCCTGCTGATAAATGATCATCCCTAGATCCAGGATGTGACCAAGCCCCACGTGCGATGGCAGCACAGCCTTCCAAGGGACATCTGGGGTTTCCACCTGTGACCTTGGCAACACTGGAAGCATTTCTGGGTGCTGGAATCAAGGCACTGCATGGATGCCCAGAAATGCTCCTAAGTGGCCTCAGAGCCACAGGTCTCTGCTGCACTGCTTAGGAGATGGAATCACCCTGAGCAAGGGACTCTGGCGGGGACCACTGGGCAGCGTGACCCAGGCTCACCCATCTTCAGATCGGGGCACTGGGCGTCTGTCACATGTCCAGAATACCGAACCACTGTCGCAGAAGGCTTGAAACCAAGGATGGGCACACAGAAGAGAAAGGCACATCTGGTCAAATCAAAGTGCTTCAAATATTGCGATTGTCCCGGCACCTCCGTCTCAGGAGAGCCAGTGAGGGCTTCCTTCAGTCTGGCTGATTCCTCATCTCTCTCCAATCCATCTTTTTCTCAGAGGCCCCTGTATCAGCCTCACCCATCGGGGAACTGATCAGCAAAGCAATTGGCCCAATTCCAGGCGGACTGACTCAGAATTTCGGGGGTGGAGCCCAGTAGTCTGTGTGTGGACAAGTCTTGCAGGCGACTGTGCTGTGCAGTGAAGTGCAACAATTACTCACGTGCCAGGGGCGAATCCTGGCAGGCCAGGCCTGCAAATCACTGAATGTCCCCGCACCCCTGCTAACTGACAGAGGCTCACCACCCACCCCCAACACACACAGTGTCAATCTTTGAATTCACATGTAGAGCTTGTTTTAAAATGCAGGTTCCTGGGTCGGCTCCCTGAGATTCTGCTGGAGTAGGTATGTGGGTGCGTTCCGGGTGGTTCTGATGCGTGTGGCTCACAGGCTGAGTATGCGATGCCTCTCTCTGCCTGTGACTGTGTGTGCACATGTGTGTGCCTCTATCAGGTGGCAAGTGAGCACTGCGTCTCCGCCCTCTCCTGTCTTCGCCTCAGATGCAGTGCGCCTCTGCTCCTGTTGCCTCCCAGGTCCCGTGTCCTTCTTACTTTCACCTTTTTCCAAAATCCCCACTCCCATTCTCAGAGGCTCAGGTCAAAGATCTCCTCCTCCCGAAGCCTGTCACCCTCCTCCCCACTCCCACCCACCACCCCCAGCATGTTCTTGCTGCAAGTCCATAATATTAGTTACGGGCCTGGCTAGTGTGAAGACAGGCAGCGGCTGTCTTATTCAGCTGTGACTCCCCAGAGCCTGGCACTCAGCAAGAGATTCATACTTATTTGTAGGCCTTTCAATTCAATTTATTTCAGTCTAATTTGATTCAGGGCAATTCAACTCCATTCACGTCAGCACAAGGAAAGGGCGCCCTGGAGCCCACCATGGGCACCAACACAAAGACAGTGGCCTCAGGCAGCCTGGCTGGAAGGAGCCCACTGGTCTCGCATGTGTGCTCGTGTTTGCAGGCATAACTCGTGCGCACGTGTGGCACTGCTCGGCCTGGGCACCAAGCGCTTCCCGTACCTCAGGCCCCTCCAGACGTGGCCCCTCCACCGCCCCTCCTGAGGACTCTCATCTTTGAAAATGTCCTAAGATGGAACTGGAAGCTCTAAGGTATGCGTTGCAACCATCACATGGCAGGGGCTGGTGGGCTTCACGCAGAGCCCCCTGTCTTCTGGCCTCATTCACCATCAGTGTAGCGGGTGGGGGCAGCTGATGCAAGGGCCCTACTGCATGGGTCGCATGGTTCAGCCAGTCCTCGCTGGCGGGACCTGCATCCCCATCCTACCAGCTGGCAGAGTAGGACTGGTTTCCTGGGACATCTCCACCCAGAAACAGCACACGACAGCTGTTATTCATCAGCCACAAAGCCCTAGTGACACAGCCATGCCCAGCGGTGACTTCCCAGAGCCATCCGGTGGAGGACCCAGTTGAACGGGCGGCTGCTGTCCTAAGTTTCACAAATTGCAAAACGATGCAGAAAAGATGGCCGGATCTCCAGGAACGGCTGTTCTGAGGGATGTCCTGAAGCAGCCACAGTGGAAGCGCTGGCCTTGCACCTGGAGACCGCGAGGCGCCCGAGCTGCAGGAGCGGCCCGATGTCATCAGTGCGTCTCCCTCCTCCTGCGTCTGAAAGAGCAAAGAGAGACAGTGATCTCCTGAGAGGCTTCCGGACGCCCCGCCAGGCACTTCCCTACCGGTGCGTGAAGTGTGTGGCTGGACAGAGGCAGCAGGGCGGGAGGCCCAAGACTCTCGGCTGCTCTCTCCAGGCCACGATCAAAGACCCAGAGACTCTCCCCTCACACCCACCCACCCTCCCATGAAGAAACACATGGAAAAATCTAGGATGGGGTTCCAAGTTTCTAAAACTGGTCCATTCTGTGATTCCCCAAAGGAAGGATAAATATCATGCTTTCTTCTTGGGATTTGATCAGACTTTCATGCTTTCAGTGAGAATCTGGCATAAAAAGAAACCCCAACATTTAGCCATGCTTCAGGAGTAAAGCAGTGAAAACCACACACAAAGACCCATCTGGAGAGATTTGGAGGTTTCTGCTTTGTAACTCAATCAGCTCCCAAATCTCACTCATTCTTTCATTCACTCAACAAATCTTTATTAAGTGCCTACTATGTGCCAGGCCCATAGGAGCTGGGGCACCATCGTGAGCAAGATGAGGTCCGCTGAGCCTTGCAGTCGAGCAGGGGAAGAGACACACACCAAGATGGCTTGGTCAGCGCAGGTGAGGCGCTGTACCCAGGACTCAGGTGGGGGAACAGCCACCTACCCTAACTGCGGGTGCCTGGAGGGGTCTACGCAAGCTTTCTTAGAAGAGGGGTCATGAATACGGAGGTTGTAAAAAATAAATAAGACCCCACCGTTCCCAAGTCATCAGTATCCACATCACCAGTAACGGGGCCAACCCAGCAGCACCACGTGGTCCTTGAGATGCTGAGCTGGGAAGGCCAGAGCATTGCTGCAGGGCTATTCTTGCCAAAAAGGCAGAATCTGAATGTAATCCAGAGGAAGGATCACACACTCTCACTGGGGTACTCTCTGCAAAACAACTAGCCTGTGCTCTTTAAAAATGCCGTGGTCGCTGAAAGAGAGGCTGTTCCAGAACAAAGGAGACCAAGACATGACAACTAAACATACTGCGTGATCCCAAACCAGGAAAAAAAAATAGCCATCAAGAGGATTGCTGAGACAATTAGTGAAATCTGAACACAGCCTGTAGTTTAGAAACCATTACATAAATGTTAAATGTCCTGACTTTTATAACTGTAGTTTAGTTATGTAAGAGAATGTTTGGGCTGGGTGCGGTGGTCATGCCTGTAAACCCAGCATTTTGGGAGGCCAAGGCTGGTGGATCACCTGAGGTTGGGAGTTCGAGACCAGCCTGACCAACATGGAGAAATCCCATCTCTACTAAAAATATAAAATTAGCTGGGCGTGATGGCGCATGCCTGTAATCCCAGCTACAGGAGGCTGAGGCAGGAGAATTGCTTGAACCTGGGAGGTGGAGGTTGTGGTGAGCAGAGATCACGCCATTGCACTCCAGCCTGGACAACAGGAGCAAAACTCTGTCTCAAAAAAAAAAAAAAAAAAAAAGGAATGTTTGTTCTTCGGAGGTAAACACTGGTGTATCTGGGGGAAAGGGGAAATGGTATACCTGCAATTTACTCCCAGAGAGCTCAGAAAAATATACATATGGTGGGTGTGTGCATTTGTATGTGGTGAAATGCTAACCACCATCTGGGTGAAGGTGAAGGGTATAGGGAATTTCTTTATACTATTTTGTAACTTTTGTGTAAGTTTGAAGGGGGCAGAGTCTGGGAGAGAGGGCAGCCTGTGCAGGCAGGAGGTGGCACCAGTGTGGTGTGCACAGGGAATGAGCTGCTGGGCTGGAGTACAAATTCACAGGAGGACCAGTGAGACAGAAGCGCCAAAGGGCAGGCAGAGGCTAATGGTGGAGAGCTTTGTCCTGATGGCTGTGCGGAACCTTTAGAAGGTTTCCAGCAGGAGAGAGCAGCAGGGTCAGAATGCCATTTGACAATGACCACAGAAGCAGCTCAGGTGGTGGGCTGGAAGGGGACCAGACTGGCAGCTGGGAGAGTGGGGCAGGGCTCTCTCAGCACTGCAGGCAAAGGCTGGCACCACACCCACACGGGGCAGCACACGGGAACCAAGAGCTTGCCGCACATTCCCAAGGCCCAGAGCAGGGCAGGGCCACAGAAGAGCTGGATATAAAAGACTGTTAAGAGGCAGGAGGATGGAGGGGGTCTGCAAAAAGGGAGTTTCTTCTGGAAGCGATGGCACCAACCGAGACAGGAAATACTGCAGGAAAAAGTGGTTTAGGGGGCTGGGTGCAGTGGCTCATGCCTGTAATCCCAACACTTTCGGAGTCTGTGGCGGGTGGATCATCTGAGGTCGGGAATTCGAGACCAGCCTGACCAACATGGAGAAACCCTGTCTTTACTAAAAACACAAAAAATTAGCCAGGCATAGTGGTGCATGCCTGTAATCCCAGCTACTTGGGAGGCTGAGGCGGGAGAATCGCTTGAACCTGGGAGGTGGAGGTTTTGGTGAGCCAAGATCACACCACTGCACTCCAGCCTGGGCAACAAGAGCAAAACTCCATCTCCAAAAAAAAAGAAAGTGGTTTAAGGAAGGAAAATGATCAATCCCCATATGGAGTTCCGGGTGCCTCTGGGATATGGGTGTTTGGCTGGATGGGTCTGCCGCTCGCTGGAGACAGTGGGGGCACTCCTGGGGCCAGCCTACCTACGTCCATATCCTGGCTGCATTTCTCACTAGCTGGGCGGCCTTACCGTTCTATACCTCAGTCCGCTCAGCTCTAAAATGGTGATATCATAACCTGTCTCAAATAGAGAACGATATGAGTGAACACAAGTCAAATGCTTTGAGGAGTCTCAGGTCAGAGCTAAGTGCTCAGTGAGGGGCAGCAGCCCCCACCCATTTCAGGTGGCCTTGCAGCTATCAAACAAAGGGTGAGAAGTGTCAGGAAGGGGGCACGGAACACCGCCCTGGGCAGCAGGAGCCTCATCAGGGACAGGCTCCCCCGTCCTCGGTGGCTTGTGCCGTCCTGCCACGTGGCTGCTTAAGGACGTCGTGGCTGTAAGCCACAGCTTGCCCTGGATAACAGTGTGCAGCATGGTTGTGGGAGAACCAGCAGCACTTGTTAAAATGCAGACTCCTGGGCCCCAGCCCAGTGTCAGAGCCTCTCTGGGGATGGCGTCCTGAACCTTGCACTTCAAGGAAGCCCCGCCCTTTACCCCCAGTCTCAGGGGCAGTTCGCAAGTGCCTCAGAGCAGGAAGGAATTGCTGAAGTAATGTGTTTTGGACGGAGAGAGCTAATGGCAATCATTTCCATCTTTTATCTCAGGTCATCACTTGGACCCTTTAATTTACATAATTCAGTAGAATCTGTAAGGTTTCAAGGAGTCAGACAATTATCATCTTAATAAAGCCAGTGTTTCCTTGAAAACAAAATTGCTCTATGGAAATATATGTGTGTATATATATATATATATAATTTATTATTATTTTTTTAAAGACAGAATCTCGCTCTGTCACGCAGGCCGGAGTGCAGTGGCTCAGTCTTGGCTCACTGCAACCTCTGCCTCCTGGGTTCAAGCAATTCTCCTTCTTCAGCCTCCCGAGTAGCTGAGATTACAGGCGTGTGCCACCATGCCCAGCTAATTTTTGTATTTTTAGTAGAGAGGGGGTTTCACCATGTTGGCCAGGCTAGTCTCAAATTCCTGACCTTGTCATCTGCCTGCCTCGGCCTCCCAAAGTGCTGTGATTACAGGCATGAGCCACTGTGGCCAGCCCAGGAATACATTTTTTAAAAGACCCGTGTAGGTTGCAGGATGTTTTACCTTGGCCTGGATAACATGATTTTTGACAAAGAAAGAAGTGATAGCTCTCTTCAAACTATAATATAAAGGGCTGTTGTAAGGGACAGAAGGCAGATTTTTTTTTTTTTTTTCTAAGAAGATCTGCAGAGCAGAACTAGGACATCGACAGGGAAGTTGATTTGGGTTCAAGGAGGAACTATATTTGAGCTGTCCAAAGACAGGCCACCTGGCCAGGGAGAGGTGTTCATACAGGTGGCTAGAGAAGAGGGCCCTGCATTGGGTAAAGAGCTGGACTAGATGACTCTTAAGATTCTTTCCAACTCGAACATTAAGTAGAAGATGAGAGGCCTCTACCAGAAGTTCACAGGGAGGAATAAGTTGCTGATAGTGGCTTTCAGTTGGCTGACAAATAAATATGGCTTATGTAATGAGGAAATAAATATTCTTAGTGGTGAACATTTGAAGGCTACTCTGTGCCAGGCATTGGGATCAGCTTTTTCTTAACATGTAGAATCTTTAAAAAGTCAAAACCCTTGACATACAGCAAGGACTTTATAAATATTCCTAGGATAACTAATAACTGTAGTTACTATTATCCCCATTTTACAGATGAAGAGACAGGCTGAGACAAGTGACTTGCCCAAGGTAATCTAGCCACTGAGTGGCTAAGTTTTGATTCAAACAAGGGCTAATTTCAACAGCTATTTTTTTAATACATAAAAAACTAATTTTAAATTTTTTTGTAGAGATGAGGTCTTACTATATTGCCCAGGCTGGTCTCGAACTCCTTGCCTCAAGTGATCCTCCTGCCTCGGCCTCCCAAAGTGCCGGGATTACAGGCTAGGATTACTGTTGGAGCTACCATGCCTGGCCTCCAATAGCTATTAACCATCATACTATACTACTGACTGTCCAACAACTGAAAATATTTGATTTGTTCATCTGAAGTCATCCTGTGTGTATACGTGTATGGACATGACAGAGGCAAAGTCGACGGGTGGCCAGCTTTGTCTGTCCTCAAAGACCGCTCCTTTTGAGAGGCAAGCTGAATCTAGACAGCACATGTTGGGCATGGTCAGGCAGCTCTACAGATGATCCGCAGGGTTGTCTCACAGCATGCATCTTTCTACCAACACAAACCATTCAAATTACTTTAAAAATCCGAGATTATTTCATTGATGTCTTAGCAAAAGCAGCATTTTTCGTTTTCATTTTAATTCTGGGGTAGGGGTGGAGCACAGGCTGTTAGGTTGGTTGGAGTAGGGGGTTTGCTTTAGCAGAGAATGGTTCGTAACAATCTTGTCTTCTTCCCAGGCTTCTCCAGCTTTCTGGCAATACCAAGCGGCAGACCCGGGAATGGGTTGTTCATTCACTGCTGTACCGCCCATGAGCGGCAGAGGGCAGCAAAACACACTCATCGGACGGGCATCAAGAGAGCCTGGGGATAACCAGGTATGCTTTAGAATGTTTGCACATCATTTAGGGAACTCTTGCAGAGGAGAAATACTACAAATTTAAAATTGTGAAACCAAAAACACACAGACACAAGTAACTATTTATTCTCTTATGAGAAACTTACAAGTGGGTGTGGCGGTTCACACCTGTAATCCCAGCACTTTCGGAGGCCGAGTTGGGAGGATCACCTGAGGCTCTAAGTTCGAGACCAGCCTGGGCAGCACGGCGAGACCCTGTCTCTACTAAAAATTCAAAAAAATTTAGCTGGGCATGGGGGCATGTGCCTGTAATCACAGCTACTTGGGTGGCTGAGGAACAAGAATCCCTCGAACTTGGGAAGCGGGGGTTGCAGTGAGCTAAGATGGTGCCACAGCACTCCACTCCAGCCTGGGCAACAGAGCGAGGATCTGACTCAAAAAACATAGAAGTGGGCTGGGCGCCGTAGCTCATGCCCAGGGTGAGACGGGTGGATCACGAGGTCAGGAAATTGAGACCAGCCTGGCTAAAACGGTGAAACCCCGTCTCTACTAAAAATACAAAAAAATTAGCCGGGCGTGGTGGCACGCGCCTGTAGTCCCAGCTATTCGGGAGGCTGAGGCAGCAGAATGGCATGAACCCGGGAGGCGGAGCTTGCAGTGAGCCGAGATCGCGCCACTGCACTCCAGCCTGGGTGACAGAGTGAGACTCCGTTTCAAAAAAACAAAAAACAAAAAAACAAAAATTAGCCAGGCGTAGTGGTACCTGCCTGCAGTCCCAGCTACTCGGGAGGCTGAGGCAGAAGAATTGCTTGAACCTGGGAGGCGGAGGTTGCAGTGAGCCAAGACTGTGCCACTGCACTCTAGCCTGGGTGACAGAGCAAGACTCCATCTCAAAAAAGAAACATACAAACAAACAAAAAAACCATAGAAGTATACTTTTACAAATTCTTCTTTAAAAACACATATATATATAATTTAAAACAGAGATGGGGGTCTCACTATGTCAACCAGGCTGGTCTCAAAATCTTGGGCTCAAGTCACCCTCCCGCCTTGGCCTCCAAAGTGCTGTGTGAGTCACTGTGCCCAGCCAACTTTGACAAATTCTCCTTTTTTTTTTTTTTGATGGAGTCTCGCTCTGTCACCCAGAGTGGAGTGCAGTGGCGCACTCTCGACTCACTGCAACCTCCACCTCCTGAGTTCAAGCAATTTTCCTGCTTCAGCCTCCCAAGCAGCTGGGACTATAGGCGCCCACCACGCCTGGCTAATTTTTGCATATTTAGTAGAGGCGGGGTTTCACCATGTTGGCCAGGCTGGTTTCAAACTCCTAACCTCAGGTGATCCACCTGCCTTGGCCTCCCAAAGTGCTGGGATTACAAGTATGAGCAACTGTGCCTAGGCTACTTTTATAAATTCTTAAAGACACAGCTAGTCTCCTGACGTGAGGCACTACTCAAAGGGAGCTTGAACAAATAGTTTTCCTTTGGTCTCTTTCCTCACGGTGTTCCTGTGGCAGCTTTGTGTGCCTGTGATATGTTATGGAGTTGTTTCCACTGGGAATTTGGTAACTTTGTCATTATGCGTTTAAGGAGAAAATAGTTAAGACTACAATTCACTCAGTTTAGGAACCAACTTTTTATTTTGAAGCTACAGCTGTGATCTATTGTTTCACTTCCCTTTATGGAACTCACCTAATGGAATTTCACAGAAACCATCTATAGCAACGCCTATGCACTTGCTTGCCAGTTTCCGTTAAGTTTTTGTTTTAGTAAACGCTTCCTGGTTGAGCTGCAATGTACAACCAAGATGCCATTTCAACTTCTCAAGGTGCAGCAGTCTGATCCATAACCCTGCAAGTTCCCAGCCAGAGATGCACGCGTTTGTGAACAGGACACACAAACCTGTGTCCAGCTCTGCCACTTAATGGTTGTGGAATTTCTGGCAAGTTGTTTAACCTGTGTTCAATTTCCTTATTTGCAAAATGGAGATACACCTACTTCACAGTGTGATAAATAATTCACATGAAACACCCACCACGTGTGTCAGGTCCTGTTTTAAGACTTGGTGAGCTGGTGACAGAAAAATTCTTGCTGTCATAAGCTTACATTCACAAGGGGTGACAGGCAATGGAAGGACAAGGTAACCTCTCTCTCTGTGTGTGTGTGTGTGCGCGCGAGCCAGAGAGAACCAGAGAGAGAGAGAGCCAGAGAGAGTCTGTCTCCCTCTGTCACCCAGGCTGAGAGAGACAGAGAGACTTGCTCTGTCGCCCAGGCTGGAGTGCAGTGGCATGATCTCAGCTCGCTGCAACCTCTGCCTCCCGAGTTCAAGCGATGCTCTTGCCTCAGCTTTCCGAGTAGCTGGGATTACAGGTGCGTGCCACACCTGGCTGATTTTTGTATTTTTAGTAGAGACAGGGTTTCACCATGTTGGCCAGGTTGGTCTTGAATTCCTGACCTCAAGTGATCTGCCCACCTCAGCCTCCCAAAGTGCTGGGATTACATGTGTGAGCCTCTGCAGCCGGCCCAAGGTAACTTCTGATAGTGGTGAAGATAATGAGAACAGAGCAGGGTGTGTGGGGCCTTCCATGAGGGGAATTGTCAGGAAGACTAAGAGCAGGGAAGATGCGGGCTGAGACCTGGGCAGAGGGGATTACTGCCAAGGCCTTGATCCTGGACAAGCCTGGCAGGGTAGAAGATGAGGAGGTGGCTGGCCAGGAAGCCTGGAGGGCAGCACAGGAAGGGGCAAGGCAGGGAGGGGGAGATGGTGGAGAGGCCTGCAGGCAGTGGTGGAGCACTTGTGCTCACCTAAGTGTCAGTGGAAGCCAGAGGAGAGTTTCCGGAAGGGAAGAGTCAGGATCTGATAGAGTGGCTTGGACTCTTGTAGGCATAAAGCCTAAGAGGCAAGGGGGTGGGGCAGGAGTGGCTGCACTGAGCACCGGCCTGGCAGCAACTCGGCAGCAGAGAGGAGCTCATGTTTTTACAAATAGCAAAGAGAAAGGCTGAGTCCCTGAAAAGGAGAAATGCTTTCAAGGGTTTTGTATTAAGAATCTATCTTGGAGCCGGGCACGGTGGCTCACGCCTGTAAACCCAGCACTTTGAGAGGGCAAGGTGGGCGGATCACGAGGTCAGGAGATCGAGACCATCCTGGCTAACACGGTGAAACCCCATCTCTACTAAAAATACAATTAGCTGGGCGTGGTGGCGTGCGCCTATAATCCCAGCTACTCGGGAGGCTGAGGCAGAAGAATCGCTTGAACACAGGAGGCAAAGGCTGCCGTAAGACAAGATTGCGCCATTGCATTCCAGCTGGGCAACAGGGTGAGACACCGTTTTTAAAAATATATATCTTGATTTCCTTTCACTATGTAGTGACAATGCATCCAAGTTTTAGTGGCTCAGTTTCTTCTGGGGCCACAAATAAGCTGTCCACAACCACTGGGGTTATTATACTCATTGTAGGAGGCTCAGATAAATTTCACATTTGGATTTATTGCTTCCATTATAAAATATAGGCACATTACAAACATTCTGAAGAAGAAAAAAAAGTCCACCATCCTAACCAAAAACGGCTTTAGCATTTTGGTGTATTTCTTTTCAGACTTTGGATTAATCCAAAGTTTAATACTGAATGTTTCAAGCATTGCAGAGAAGACATAATGCTGGTTCTTACTGCCCTAATATATTTTTCCCTAACTCCCCAAGCTTGCTATGCTCTAGTATTTTTTATTCTTCAAAGCATTTTTTCCTCTCAGCAAAAAAGGCTGAAAACATTATTACCTGGTAACAAAGACTGATTCTCCAGAGTCTGCACAGCCTCTAATTAAAAGTTACTTTTTCTATGAAGAACACGTTTAATTCTACTGCTTAGAATACAATCTTGAACGGAAAGAAATCTTAGGTGCTACTGACTTATTGGGTGGGTATACAGATGAGAAAATTAAATCAAGGATCCATCTCGGCTTCCTTAGAAATGTTTAATAAGCGATCGGAATATGCAGTCTGTGCAGTTATTGGGAATGGAAACTCAGTATGGGAGTGTGGGTGGGGTGGACCTTACTCATATACCTGTGTGTGGGGGAGTGTCTTTATGATCATCATCTGAAAAGCCAACTAGCTGACAGCCTAACAGTGCCTGTAAAACCAATCTTAAATCACCTTTATTCTAAAACATCACTGTTACTTGAAATGTCTAAAAATGTGTGAACTTTTTTTTTTTTTTTTGAGATGGAAGCACGCAGGCTGAAGTGCAGTGGCGTGATCTTAGCTTACTGCAACCTCTGCCTCCCGGGTTCAAGCAGCTCTCCTGCCTCAGCCTCCTGAGTAGCTGGGATTACAGGCACGTACCACCACGCCCAGCTAATTTTTGTATTTTTAGTAGAGACGAGGTTTCACCATGTTGGTCAAGGTAGTTCGAACTCCTGACCTCGTGATCCATCCACCTCAGCCTCCCAAAGTGCTGGGATTACAGGCATGAGCCACCGTGCCCAGCCAGACTTTTAAATAATTTCCAGGAGGACATTCTGATCAAAATTGTGATTTTTTTTCTTTTCTGATTCCTCGTGCATCTTGAGACCAAGCAGGAAAATGCACTGGTACTTTAGAAAACATTTCATGTTGCACACAAATACTTTCATGATCAGCTTTAATTTAAGGGACATGTAAATAAAAAGATGCATTTGACAGGGCAGCAGACTAGTTCAAGCAGGAGGTTAGACCAGTAAGAACAACCAAGAAAGCAAAGTGCTCATTTCCATCTTGGCTTGTTACCACACTTATAAACTGATACCCAAACAACAGAAATGTTTCTCAAAGCTGCACAAGAATTTTAAGGATTCATGACCCCACTTTCATTAAATAGTCCCAGAAGATAGCTAAATGACATTTTCAGATAGAAGCTCACACTGCAGAAGTTTCCTAACAAACAAACCTAAGATACACTCCCAGAAATCACAGTGAGTTTGCAAGCACTAAAGCTCAGATAGCAAACCCAAGGCCTCCTGCAACAAATTAGAAAATATCAACAGAAATATTTTAAACCACAAGTATTTCATCCCAACTAAGTACATTCAGATTTCTTCAATGTTCTCTGAGTTGTTAGATTTCAAAGTGAAGAGAACTGAAATCTCATTTTATTCATAGCACAGCCAAAACTGGAAGTCACTTATTAAATGCCTATGTACAAAACACCATACTTGGGGCTCTATGCGATTTCAGGTTGGATAAACAAGTCATGTTGAACGACAAAAAGTTAGACTGGGGAGATTTACGGAGAGGAGCAAGCACCTGTGATTTGTTGGTTTGGCGTTACAATAAACACTGTAAGTGAAAATGAGTCACAGGCAGTGAGAATGGCGTTAAGGAAACCATTTAGGTCTAAAAATCAGGACTGAAGTGATCCACAGTTAACAGATGGAGCCATGAGAACTGGCACGCTCTGGAAAGGCTGGTGCAGAGAGCGGGATGGTGAGCCTGAGTGAGCTTGGAGTTAGTCAACAGACTCCTCAACAGAAAAGGAGTGAGGAGCAGGGTCAAAGAAATGAATGTGAATTTGGGGAGTGGTGGTCAATGGGTTAAACACACAAGTTGAGGCCGAGGAACTGAGGCTGAAGAAGGTTCTGGCAAGTGGGGAACCATGAGATCCTGACAGAGCAGGCTTTTGTGGGCAGACGCCATATTAGAAGAGCTAAAGGAAAGCCTGAAAACCTGGCAACGAAAAGGAAGCCAAGAACATAGGAGATATTTTGACAAAGGGGAAAAACAACAGAACAAGAAGTGAGGCAGGAGAACCACAGAGATGGAAGCCAGGAGGGTGTCCAAGAAGATGGGCACAAGAGAAAAACAGCCAGAGACGCAAAGTCCTCGCTGTAGAGAGAAGCCCATGGATGCACAGACGGGGTTATCCCTTGAAACCAGGTCCGGGAAGCCATCAGTCAAAAAGCCTGTGTGGTCACAGATGCTTCCTGGTGGTTCCTGAAATGAGTATTGCTAGGCAGGGGGCTTCAGTATAAACCAGATGTGTGCTGTTTGGGTGGACTTCAAGTAAGGAGTCGAGATAAAACACTTAGAGTGATTTTTTGGCCACTGCTGTGTCTACAGGCTCAGCCTGCTCTAGATCTGATTCCCATAGTGGAGGGACAGAGGGCCAGCAGCTTGTAAGGCCAAATGAGAAAAACACATAATCATTATGTTTTAGCCAGAAAAAGGCAACCTGATTATGAACTGGATGACATATCAAATGCAAGGCCTTAAAATGCATTCACTCTAATAAACTGCTCCGTAGAATTCAAGGGAATGAAATCCGGTTCTCATACGTACCAAGGACCAACTGCTTTGAATCTTCCACTATGGATGATGGCAACCAGTCCTTTCAGGAGAGCCATTTTCCAGACAGTCTTGTCTTTACTTTTTTTTTTTAATTGTTAGTAGCTTTCACTTGTTATTTACGTTACTTATTTTTTGAGACAGTCTCACTCTGTCACCCAGGCTGCAGTGCAGTGGTGCAACCTTGGCTCCCTGCAACCTCCACCTCCTGGGTTCAAGTGATTCTCCTGCTTCAGCCTCGTGAGTAGCTGGGATTACAGGCATGCACCACCACACCCAGCTAATTTTTATATTTTTAGTAGAGACGAGGTTTCACTATGTTCGCCAGGATGGTCTCAAACTCCTGTGACCTAAAGTGATCCCCCCACTCCAGCCTCCCAAAGTGTGATACTAAGTGCCATGTGCCTGCCAGGGGTTTTATAATGAAGTTATCCGATACAAGCAGTGCCTCAGAGAATACAAAATATCAAGCAAATCCTAAGTGTTGAAGCTAGAACACAGGTGAGTGCACTCTGTGCATTACTGAGAATGTGCTCCCTGCCAAAAGGCTCCTACACCTTATTCCAACCAAGCCGGAAACAGACCAAACATGAGGAGTGGGTGCCTCTGCGCTCCTTGAGGCTGTTTCATTACAGATAACAAGGTTACCTAGGGCAGTTGTGAAGATGAAGTGAGGATGCGTGTGGAAGGGCAGAGCAGATGCTTGATGTACTCAATCTGAACACTACTCTTGACCACAGTATTTCTCATTCTCCTTTGTGAAATGCCTTTAGGCCTTAAGCACCTATTTCTATAAATGTTGGGTGATCAGACCGATATGGTTTCTGAAAAAACTGTTCAGAAATAGACTGATTTTCTTTGGGTGGTTCAGTCTGATGCTGAAATAAATTGCAAGATGATTTTCAAAAATAACATGAACCCCCAACAGCTTCACTGAGAAATATGGAGCCTCTTCAAACATGTTTTTAAAAAGAACTGGATGTGCAGCTGTAAGAGATTTATTACAAAACAAAAACTCCCCTTGCCAGCCGTATTACTCTGGTTCATCATTAAATCCAGTGCCAGCCATATTACATGCCCATCTTGAAACTTTTATCCTTTAGTTAAAAAAAGAATACTATTTAGCTTACATATTCAGAATTTACCTACTACCCCACTACATCAAAGTCCATAAGGTACCATATACTCTTCCCCGCCCCATGCTTCATGGGATGTTATTACAGTATGGTGCTTTACAGTGAAAATGAGCAGTCACTTAAGCGGCTTACTGAGAGCCAGGCAATGTTCTAAGCAGCTACACACAGTAACAACCTTAGGAGGCAGGCACCAAAACCTGAAGCATCATACAACTTGCCTCCAACTAACGGGGGATCTGGGATTCAAACCGAGGCAGCCTGACATGAGCGTTTCCTGTTTTGTTTTGTTTTTTCTCTTTTTCTAAGTAAAATCTAGGTTTAAGGGAAGAATCATTTATAATAACACTGAATTAAGTAAGGGTTTGTAGGTCACAGAATCAGACTATTTAGGGCTGACACTTCAAGCATATCTCAATTCACAAAAAAGCACATTGAGACTCCAAGGATGAGCTGCCTGCCTTTGCTTAGTGGCCAGGGCACTGTCAAGACCCAGAGGTCTCCTAATTCCCACGCTAGCACACCATACCACCCCTTTGTTCAACCTCACAGAATTGCCAATACTAGCCTATCACCAGGAATACTTATGAACCATACTAACGCACATGGAAGAATGGCAAATGAAAACTGGCCCACATTTTCTTGTTCCTTCTTCAAAGAGTAATAGGGTTCTACCTAATTGTGAACTAGAAGCTAGGCATGAAAAACAAGCCAGATAGCACAGCTCACAGTCCAGCGGGAGATGTCAACAAGATGACAGACAGGCTGCCATGGGTACTGACAGAAGTCTACATAAGGGACAGCAGGGGAACAAAAAAAGGCACAGTCAAAACATCTTTGACTGCAATTTGGAGACTTTAAACAAGGATTATCCTTTCTACAGGTATACTGCATTTTTCTTTTTAATGCCTCACTGTGCCTATTAAGCAAAATCCATAATATAACACACCAGACAGAAGCCTTACCCTGCGGGCCGGGTGCAGTGGCTCACACCTGTAAGCCCGACACTTTGGGAAGCCAAGGTGGGTGAATCACTGGAGCTCAGTTCGAGACCAGCCTGGCAACATGGTGAAACCCCGTCTCTACCAAAAATACAACAAAAAAATTAGCCAGGCCTGTGGTGTGCGCCTGTGGTCCCAAATACTTGGAAAGCTGAAGCAGGAGAATCGCTTGAGCCCAAGAGGCAGAGGCTGCTGTGAGCTGAGATCATGCCACTGCATTCCAGCCTGGGCAATACAGTGAGACCCCATGTCAAAAAAAAAGAAAAAGAAAAAAGATAAAAGCAGCCTTACCCTGTAATGTTAGTTCTAGTACTATCTGGTTCTATAACCCAAGAGCAGATACTTCACTCTCACCTTTAACGTGAAGATTTATCTTTCAATCCTTTAGAGCTTGAAAATGCAATCAACCCATGAAAGTGTTTTTAAAGACCATGATTCTGTTCATCAAGGAGACATTTACAGGTATGTCATTAATAGAAATTGAAAAGGGTATTGTGGGTAACTGAATTATCATAGATACAATACAGCAAGTATCTATGGTATATTCATTACTGAGATGATTTGAACTTTCCATATTCAATATGTAACCTTGAGCAAGCTACTTAAATTCAGGTTTTGTCTATTCCATCTACAAAATGGGGACAGTATCACCTTCCTTCAGTGAGCTGTCGTAAAGGTGTGTGATATGATGACTAGAAAACCAATAGAACAGAGCACGTGATTGATGAGTTCTACTGGTATAAATGAGTTCCCTTCCCACTTTCTTAAAGTGCAGCAAAGTGGTACCCAAACCTAAGAGCTATTATCCGTAAATAATTTCAAAATCTAAAAAAAAAACAAAACCTTAGAACCTCAGATGATATAATTAACATAAAAGCCCAGGTTTCTGTATAAATGAAAAGGGATAAAAATTCATACAAAACCCATTAGTAACATTCATAAGCACCCTAAATAAATTATTTAGATATCTGCAAGTCAGCTGCAAGGTGTTCTTCCTCCTCAAATATCCTCTAAAGATGAGCTTATAGACAGATTAACTTAACAGTGAAACCTAACATTCCACCAGTAAGAATCTTGTTTGTGTTAAGCTGCTCTTTACTAAGTTGGAGGTAAGAGTTCAAAGTAGAGTTTTACTTAAGAAAATTGGGGCAAACATTGATTTTAGTTCTACAGCTATAAAATGATGCCATTCAAAAAGTGAACACTGGGCTGGGCACAGTGGCTCACACCTGTAATCCCAGCACAATTTGGGAGGCCAAGGCGGGCGTATCACCTGTGGTCAGGAGTTCAAAGACCAGCCTGGCCAAATGGCGAAACCCCGTCTCTACTAAAAATACAAAAATTAGGCGGGTGCGGTGACGGGCGCCTGTAATCCAAGCTACTCAGGAGGCTGAGACAGGGAGAACTGCTTGAACCCGGGAGGGAGAAGTTGCAGTGAGCCGAGATCGCACCACTGCACTCCAGCCTGGGTGACACAGAGACTCCGTCTCAGGGGAAAAAAAAAAAAAGTGAACAGTGTATGTTCCATCTGTTCTATATATGAAAAGTATTATGGAAGTACTTAAGTATATCTGAAAATGTTTTTAAATTTAAACATCTAATTTAGGAACTAAAATACAGGGTCTAGTCTTGGCCAGAGATGGTATGTGTCAGTGAGTTTTAAAAAATTATTTCATTATTCAAATGCACAAACCAAGTCAATTTTCCTTCATATCAAGGGTATGGATATCACTGTACTACAAGATGAATGCTATATATAAGGCTCGCCTATTACTGTATTTATCTACTGTACCTCGAAAATAACACATCATTAAGTAAAGGTTGCAATGTTATATTACCACCATTTACTTCTCCCCAACACAGCCATGATACAGTTCTAGGCTGATGTGCTACAAATGCACTTTTAAGGCAGTAGTTCTTCCATATTTTTTAAGGTCTAAATTTGCCCTTTCCTCTTATCAAAATCACATTTTCTGAAGTTACTTGAAGTTAAAAACCTTATCACTATCAAGTGAAGCTTCTTTTCTTCTGATTTCTACTTTACTCCTTCCTTGAGGCTTCTACCTCTGAGGTCCCATTTCCTTTTCCTCTCCTGGGACAATGCTTTAGAGGGTGGATTAGCCCTGAAAGTCACCAGCTATGTAAGACCATGAAGTAAATGAGGAAGCTATACAACCAAAGCGAGATCCATGCTTTATGAACACATTATTCTCACACATCTGCGGACAGGTTTGATACACAAGATCCTTAAAGTCATTTTACATATTCTGAAACCAACTTGTTCAAAAGATGAATTCTGAAAACATAGTTGGTGTAGCAAATGAATATATCAAAACAAAGAAAAACTTCATCCAAATATTTACATTTTAAAAAGACATTTAAAAAATAGGCTACTTATTAAGTGTGCTTGAACAAACCATGTGTGGAATTGAATTCCATTCATTACGGAGTTAGTTTCTGCTAAATACTTACTGATGCTAGAGCAGACCCCTGGCATCTGAGGATTTAAGAGTTCAACTGTTCTCAATCTATGCTAAAAAAAAAAAAATAAAACATGACAAATAATAAATTCTACATTTCCGAGGCACTAATTTGAACTTCAGAAGTGGGAGGGCTGATATGTAAGGCAAGTTATTTAGGAATGAAGAGGGCTGGCAGCTGTAACTCAGTGTGGTTTTGCAGCTGCCTAAGTTATTACCAGGTATTCCATAAAACTCTCTAGAGGCCATTTACATTTTGTAAATTCTGTAATTACACCTTACTGTATCATGCCCTAGTAGTTTCACAAACTTAGATATTCACAAAAATGTTTTGGAATATATTCCTTGAGAATGTGAAGGGTCTCCTATATTACATTAAACAAAAAACCATGCAGTTACTTAGAGCTCATAGAGCTTTTCCAAGTCAACTCCTGATCATAACAGCCCAATTAAAAACTCAAACACTTTATATTACAGATATAGAGTTTATAATCCAGCAATGCCAATATAGGTAATTTGATATCTTAGCCCCTATTTGCAAAGTGATTAACAATTATACAATAACTTCTATCTGCTTTGGCTCAGATGTTTAAATATTTAAACAGTTTGGAAAGACTTTTTTCTGTGTGTATTTTGTTTTGTTTTTTGTCTGTGTGGGCATGAGCACAGGGGAGGTTATACTGAAAAGGAGAATGAAGAGGTTCAGGAATTAAAGAGCCACTAAAATTTGACTTAACATTTTCTTATAAAATATATGTGGGAGAATATGGCTTAAAGACAAGAGGGGGAGAGCCTCTTAACTGTTCATACTATTTTACTTCACCCTCCATCCAGTCTGACAATAATGCCAAACTTAATCTACAATCTAGGGCAAGAGTAACTCTGTAAGAGGATTTTATGAAGTACAATTTAATTTTGGTTCCAGTCTTATGCACTTAAGAACAATTTTTGGAATCTTTCAGATTAACTAAAAAGGTTATATCAACAAGCAAAACTCCCAAAAGATTAGGTAAGAAAAAATTAGTTAACTGCTTTAAAAATATCCAACTCACTTTCTTCATTGATTAGGAGTAATTGGGAAATATCTCTGTCCTGATGACTTGATTTTCTGCTTAGTCTGTGGACCAAAGCAACTTTTCTTTAAAAAGGATGCTTCTATTAAGGAGAGAAAAATTCTCTCTCAAAACAAAACAAAAAAATCTACACACAACCGAGTGAGTAGGTCTAAAATCACTCCAGAGCTACCTCTAGGTCAGAACTAGAGCAACAATGGACAACACAACACAATTTTCACAAACGTACTAGTTTCTTTTTGTTAAAAAAGGGGGTAGGATTAGGTTTCATATATTAAAGTCAGCAGAAATTTCATGTTTCACAATTTGTTGCCAGAGAGATCCCCAAATTCCTTGAATCCACTGGGAAGTTTTCTGAAGGTGCGCATTAAACAGTAGCAAAATACTGAAACAATTCTATTGCTAAAAAGCAGCTACTTCTGCTTCTGCCTTTAGAATACTAATTGTAATACAGCAACAACAACAAAATGCTAATTTGTGCCATCAATTGAAATTTCAGCTATTCCAAAAATTGTTTTCTTTAAAACTTTTCAAGGCACGACATCAATCATCATAGTGGGTAAATATTAACTGAGTTTTGGGGGAAAAAATCAGAAAATGTCAAAAAGGAAGAGACAACAGCATTATACTTAGTATTCTAAAGACTTGTTTCAGGTAGTTCAACAATGATTCTGGTAAGACCAACTGCTCACATACATACACACGCACACACAAAGATTTTAATGGTTTAAAAAAAAACCAAATTTGTTACTTTAGAAAAATGAATGCAGTGCATTTTCAGCAATATTATCGCCACAGACTCTGATTGCTCAGTCCACACACAAGTAGTAGTTGCCTTCTATGGTGACATGGCTTCTCTGCACTAATTCCCATCAGGCCGAAAAATATTAGAGCAGGTTAAGTAAAGACCGAATTGTTGCACAAAGGAACATTTACTCATCAGATCCCACTGATCTCTTCTGTGCCCGTTTCCTGGGCAACCTTCTTGGTGAAGCTTTATCTGGAAGAAAAGAGAAAGTTTTAAGCTTGCCTATTGTAAGTATATTGAATTAAAAAGACATGTAAAAAGTATTTACCTTCAACTTTACGACTAGTTACACACACATGGATGAATACCATCTAATAATGAATGCCTCCTATCTAGCTCTAGGTTTTAAAAACAATCTTCAACATAATCCTTTCAAGAGGTAACTCCAATTAAAATGAAATCGTTTTGCAATTAGGGTGGGTAAGAGATTTAAACTTGGTTATTGTACTGCTGAAGACACTACGCAAAATCTTGAATTCTATAACTTAACCAAGTTTATACATGCATAAGTAAACACTTAAAAACTGTTTAAAAGGTATGATAGTGACAGCTCAAAGAGACATGCTGGTTACAAATTAAAGATTTTGTATTTACAAATGCAGTCATGCAGTTTGCATAATTTTTCGGTTTCATAAATTTACCTGGAATAAACGAATAAACGAAATTAGTATTTCAACGCTAAAACAATTCTATGCACACAAGCTGTATCTCCTATGTTAGATTCTCAGTAGGGTCTATTTAACAGAAAATACATTTGTGGTGGGTTTTTCTACTTCCATTTGGTAAGAGGTATCATGTCTAAGTTTCTCCAGAAAGTGAAAGCCTAGATGTATCTTCCCTCTATTATTGTCTTGTCTTACTTTCTGGGGGATACTTTACAGATTAGGAAGATTTTAGAATAAGTTAGAAATTACTTGTATAATTGTTTCTGTATTGATTTTGATTGGTTTTGCATTCATTGATTTCGTATTGATTTTTTTGGTATGTTTGTATACTGTAGAATAAGTTAGAAATAAAAATCATTTTTTCCAGTTAAAAAAAGTGAAGAGCTAGAAAGTGATTTTCACCAAAGTATGGGGCTTATCTGTAAGCATTTCATAAAATGGAAAAAAAAAATCTGTTCAAAAAAGATCTCCCACCCCCAAAATTATGAGATCACCATGCCTAGAAAATGTGTAAATGTTTATCAAGAATATTTATTTTTTTTGAGACAGAGTCTCACTCTGTCGCCCAGGCTGGAGTGCAGTGGCACGATCTCAGCTCTCTACCTCCTGGGTTTAAGCGATTCTCGTGCCTCAGCCTCCCGAGTAGCTGGGATTACAGGCACACACACTATCACACCTGGCCCAGCCAAGAATATTTAAAGACTACACATTTTGCTTCAAATAAATCTCCTTACGATTAAGGGCTAAGGCTGGGCACAGGATTACATGCCTGTAATCCTAGCACTTTGGGAGGCTGAGGCAGGCAGATCATTTGAGGTCAGGAGTTCAAGACCAGCCTGGCCAACATGATGAAATCCCATCTCTACTAAACTATAAAAATTAGCCAGGTGTGGTAGCACACACCTGTGATCTCAGCTACTTGGAAGGCTGAGGCAGGAGAATCACTTGAACCCAAGGGCCGGAGGTTGTAGTGAGCCGAGATCACACCACTGCACTGCAGCCTGGGCAACAGAGCAAGACTCTGTCTCGGAAAAATAAAAAAAGTTAAGAGCTAAAATATTAAGACAGAGCCTACGTATCACATGAAAACTGCCCTCACTTTTCAAGTGTGAAAAAAAACCCAGAAAACTGCTCTCACTACTTCATTAAGTAGGTTACCAATGGATGGTTTCAGGGGTCTTCAACTTACCTAAAACTGAGTTGTGAGTACAGACAAATGTTTATGATGAAGAAAGTCTAGAACTTTTATCAGATTTTCAAAAAGGTTAGACTAGGAACTACTGCCCTTACAGATGACCAATCTCTAAATAATTTTTTTAAATGAGCAATATGCTGAACATAGTCTTTGAGGATTCAAAAAGTACTCTAAGATTTAACAGCCATCTGTGTGAGCATCACTGTTATATGCAGATGTGAGCTGGGCATGGTGGCTCACACCTATAAATAATCCCAGCATTTTGGGAGGCTGAGGTGGACAGATCACTTGAGCCCGTAAGTTCAAGACCAGCCTGGGCAACATGGTGAAACCCCCTCCCTACAACAAATAGAAAAATGCAGCTGGACATGGTGGTGTGCGTCTGTAGCCCCAGTTATTTGGGAGGCTGAGGTGGGCGGATTGAGCCCAGGAGGTCGAGGATGCAGTGAGCCATGATCACGTAACTGCACTCCAGCCTGGGTGACAGAGTGAGGTCCTGTCTCAAAAGAAAAAAAACCAGATGTGTAGCTCCCATGACTTCAGCTACCACTGATGCTGTCTGTCCCAATGTTTCCAAATCTTGATTCACTTGTGCTCTGAAACAGAACTTTCAAATGTTTCCTGGACATCCTTATCTGGGAGTCCCAAAGGTTTTTCACACTCAACATAGCTAATCCAAACACATCTCTCCTCATCCTTCCATGCTTCCCTTTCCTAGATTATGGGACATTAATGGGATCAGCTTTCACCCAGTTGCCTAAGTTCAGGATGCTCTTTCATTCCTCCCTCACTAACACATCCAGTCATAAAAAACCCCATCTACTCCACCTGTGAAACCTCCTTCTACTCCCTTTTACTCCCATCACCACTGCCCCAGCTTAGGCCCCAGTGACTTCTGTGCTTTACTGAAATCACGGAACTGGTAACCCTGCTTCCATTCCAGCAGCTCCTTTGCAGTCCTCCACAAAGTGATCCTAATTTTTCCTTTCTTTTCTTTTTTTTCTCTTAGAGATGGGAGTCTCGCTATGTGGCCGAGGCTGGATTCGAACTTCTGGGCTCAAGCGATCCTCTTTTTTAACATTTCCAGTAGCTGAGACTACATGTGCATACCACCATGCCCAGTTTACCATAATTTTTAAAACACAAAATTGTAATTCCTCTCCTTTAAAGTGGCTCTCTTTGACCTAGGAGTCAAAAGTTGATAGCATAGCTCATAAAACCTTAAAGACTCCTTCTCACCCAACCTTTCAAGACTCAGGTCTAGTGCTGACCTCCTCCTGTACTCTTGTTACTTTGTACCCACCTTTCACAAAGCAACTGCCATACTGCAATTGTTTCAAATAGACAGCTAGCTCACAGAAGCAATAGAGAAAACAATTTAAAAATGGAAAAGGACCTGAACAGCCAATTCACAGGAAAAGAAACACTAGCCAATACAGTCATCTCTATTATCTGCAGGAAATTAGTTCCAGGACTACTCCCCCACAGCAACCCCACCCAAATCCAGGCATACTGAAGTCCCGCTGTCAGCACTGAGGAACCAGTGGATACAAAAGGCCTTCCCTGTACTTAGGTTTGGTATCCTGCAAAAACTGTGATACCTTTTTTTTTTTTTTTTAAATAGATTTTATTTTACTATTATTTCAATAGTTTTGAGGGACAGATGGTGTTTGGCTACATGGATAAGTTCTTTAGTGGTGACTTCTGAGATTCTGGTGCACCCATCACCCAAGCCATGTATACTATAACCAATGTGTAGTCTTTTATCCCTCACTCCCCTCCTACCCTTCCCCGAGTCCCGAAAGTCCATGATATCATTCTTACGCCTCTGCGTCCTCAGAACTTAGCTCCTCAATGATTTCCTTTCCTCCCCACCCCCACATTTTTTTTTGAGACAGTCTCACTGTCACCCAGGCTGGAGTGCCGTGGCACCATCGTGGAGCAATCACGGACCTACCAGGCTCAAGCAATCCTCCCACCCCAGCCTAGGCGCACATCAACACATGTATTTTTTTTTCATTCTTTGTAGAGATGGGGTCTTGCTATGTTGCCAAGGCTAGTCTCAAACTCCTGGGCTCAGACGATCCTCCTGCCTCAGCCTCTCGAAGTGCTGGGATTACAGGTGCGAACCACCACGCCCGGCCAAATATTGTATTTTTTATCTGCCTTTGGTTGCAGATGTGGAACCCACCAATATACGGAGAGTCAATTATATTGAAAAAATCTGTATATAAAGTGAAACCCGAGCAGTTCAAACCTGTGTCTTTCAAGAGTCAATTATGAATATGTGTAAAGGAGCTGAACCTCATTCTTAAAGAAATGCAAATGAAACAGTAAGACACTCATTTTGTATCATACCAACAGATTAAATAGGCAATATTGTGCATGGCTGAAAACATAAATTGGCACTACCTTTTTTTTTCCCCTTTAGGAGGGAAATGGCGTCCCTTCTATAAAAATTCAGTGTATTTAATCTTAGACCTAGTTACTCTACCTTTAAGAAGTTATCCTACAAATTTATATATAAGAATATTCATTACAATATCATCTGTAGGAGTGAAAAAATAAAAGTAACCAATATCCTTCCAATACAGAACGGGTTTAATCTATCATGACATATATATATATAAGAGAATATTGTCTAGTTGTTACAAACAGTTAAGTATATATGTAGTTACTACAAAGAGATATCCAAGGTATGAAAACTGAAGCTGTAGACAGCATGATGCAATTTGAACTAAATACTCACATAAAAACAATAGGCATGGCCGGGCGCGGTGGCTCACGCTTGTAATCCCAGCACTTTGGGAGGCCGAGGCGGGCGGATCACGAGGTCAGGAGATCGAGACCACGGTGAAACCCCGTCTCTATTAAAAATACAAAAAATTAGCCGGGCGTGGTGGCGGGCGCCTGTAGTCCCAGCTACTCGGAGAGGCTGAGGCAGGAGAATGGCGTGAACCCGGGAGGCGGAGCTTGCAGTGAGCCGAGATCGCGCCACTGCACTCCAGCCTGGGCGACAGAGCAAGACTCCGTCTCAAACCATGAATTTTCTATACATCAATAGGCATATATGCTTATAGATGTATAGAAAATTAATGGAAAATATAAACATAATACCATTTATGAAAAATAGGGCCGGGTGTGGTGGCTCACGCCTGTAATCCCAGGACTTTGGGAGGCCAAGGCTAGCGGATCACTTGAGGTCAGGAGGTCAAAGCCAGCCAGGCCAACATGGTGAAACCTTGTCTCTACTAAAAATACAAAAAAAATTAGCCGGGAGTGGTGGCACACGCCTGTAATCCCAGCTACTTGGGAAGCTGAGGCAGGAGAATCACTCGAACCCAGGAGGCGGAGGTAGCAGTGAGCCAAGATCGCGCCACTGCACTCCAGCCTGGGCGACAGAGCAAAACTCCATCTCAAATAAATAAATAAATAGCGTTAATGAAGTCGGGAATTGACTTATTTTTTCACTTCTGTACTATTTAATTTTTTATAATGAGGCTGTATAGCTTTTATAATAAACGTTTTTAAAATGTCCTTCTACAATTGAAGAAACATTTCTATATTCTTTTATAAAGATTAGTATTTTAACTGAATATGTAATAAAACTGAAATGTATCTGTAAAGTAAATTATCAGGTAATATTTTAGGTTTATTCTTTCAAGTTATAGTGCGTAGTTTTTCTAATAAAATGTAGTAAGAAAAACTGTTCCATTACTCATTAAACTTGACGTAAAATATTTACGTGCTATTTGAGAGCCCCCAACACTCTAGCAAAAACCATTAAAAAAATTAAATGCCTCACCTCTTCTACTCTGCACTGAAGCAACAGAAAGAAAAGAGACAGGAAATGGATTAGGAACACAGAAAATTCACACATTCATAAATAAGCTGCAGATCTGGAAGAATTTCTAAATTAAAGCATAAGAAGACTACACACTGAATAAACCTTTAAGGTCTTAATTAATCACTATACTAGATTCTACACAAGTAATGGAAAAGATGAATGTTAAATAGTACTGAAAAAGCTTTTTTTAAAAAAACTAAATCTAAGATATTTAATTTCCAATTAAGAGAAAAACTTCCCAGCCGAGTCTGTAAGAGAAAAACTTCCCAGCCGAGTCTGTAAGACTACTTACTGATTTGATTCAATGTTTCCTGAGGAATCCAACTCATGTCAACATCATTCTGACTTGATGTACCCATTTCTACTTTCTGTATGGGTCTCTTACGCTAAAAGAACATAAAGACATATTTTAAAGGAGTTCCATTATATCATTTACTTAATATTTTTTAAAAAAGAGTTGAGGTCTTGCTATGTTGCCCAGGCTGCCTGGAACTCCTGGGCTCAAGCAATCCTCCTGCCTGAGCCTCCCAAGTAGCTGGGACTATAGGCACATACCATCATGACCAGCTGTTTACTCTAATTTTTAAAACACCTATCAAATTACTTAATTTAAATATCTTGGTAAACAAGTTATATTCTCTTCCAGTCTTCCTAGAACATACTTCTACTCAAATACTTTATTCAAGGGAAGGAGAAAATCATGTCTAGTACTGATTATAAATAAATCTTCATCACATTTATTTTCAGGCTTTAAAGACCTTTCCCCTTGCTATAAAGGTTCATGTTATTGTACCACTGGTGGACCAAATAAGAGTATCTATTTATACAATGACATTCTTTCCCTTTAGGAATCAAATTGTAATCAAAGAATAAATTTATTTCTATATTCAATAAAACTCAGGATAACTGCTGATATGTTACATGCAGGCAGTTCCTGCATCGTAAGCTAAATACAATTAAACAGTTGGCACAGATAAAACAAAACGAAAACATAAAATCTTATTAATCTAACCACCTCAATTTAAGAACTTCAAACGTTCTCCCTAGAGTATTTACAGCAAAACTGCTAGAAAGTAAAAATGAGTCATCATTTAGCCTTGCTTTAAAAAAACCCCAAGAAACCAACAAACCTCAGTTTATCTACATAAGAAACAGTGTTAATTATATAATCCGTAAGTTAGAACCTAAGTACATGCAGAGATAACTTAAAAATAGTTTCATTTAAATGGAAGAAAAATGGAGATGCAGTTATACCTAATATACAAATTTACAGCAAAAATTCCAACCATTATGACAAGGAGGCAAAGCAAGTTTTAGAAATTAACATTTAAATACCAAGTATTTCTCTTTTAAAGAGAATGAGCTTATTAATAACAGTCATTGTTAATTTTAATATAGATTTGACTGCCTGACTTAAGGCTTAATAAATAATCGCCAAAATGATTAGCAACTGTTTAGGGTCTAATGGATTATACTAACATATTTGATAGAATTTTTTATATTTTCCTACTGAGAGAAACAGTCTAGGTTTTGTTTTTGTAGGCTGGAGGGAAGGAAAGGAGGAGGGTGGTGAGGGAATGGGGAAGAGGAGGGAAATAAGGATGTAGTACGGAATGAATCCAGAATGAGAACCATGACCGTGGCAGACCCTAGGTGTTACCATTTTATTACTCTAACCACAAAAACAGAATTTTGACTTATAGAACAAAAATTTTGACTTATTAGTTCTTTTTCCAATGAAAGGACTCGTTTATTAATTAAGGATTGTTTCTATAATTAAGAGTATTAACGCAGGCTGGGTGTGGTGGCTCATGCCTACAATTCCAACACTTTGGGAAACCAACATGAGAGGACAGCTTGAGCCCAGGAGTTCGAGACCAGCCTGGGCAACACGGCAAAACCCCGTCTCTACAAAACATACAAAAATTAGCTGGGTGTGGTGGCGTGCACCTGTAGTTTGACTACTCAGGAAGATGAGGTGGGAGGATGACTTGAGCCCAGAAGGCGGAGGTTGCAGTAAGCCAAGATCGTGCCACTGCACTCCATCCTGGATGACAGAGCCAGACTCTGTCTCAAAAAAAAAAAAAAAAAAAATTAAACAAAATATAAAAGCTAGGTTACTTGCAGATAAAATAGCATACCCATTAAAAAGTATAGTAAACAGAACAATAAAATCTGAGTTTAGGGAATAAAAATTCTAGCTTTAAGAGCTACAATACCAATCCAAAGGTAAAGATCACTCTGGAGGGCACAAAGGACACTAATTGTATATGTGTATGAAAGTCTAAATGAGGCCAGGCGCGGTGGCTCACACCTGTAATCCCAACACTTTGGGAGGCCAAGGTGGGCAGATTGCTCGAGTTCAGGAGTTTGAGACCAGCCTGGGCAATACGGCAAAACCCTGCCTCTACAAAAAATTTTAAAATTAGCGGGGTGTGGTGGCATACATCTATGGTCCCAGCTAACCGGAAGGCTGAGTTCGGAGGATCACTTGAGCCCAGGAGGTCGAGGCCACAATGAGCCAAGATCACACTACTGCACACTCCAGCCTTGGGTGACAAAGTTAGACTCTGTCTCCAGAAAAAAAAAGAAAGAAAGTCTAAATGAATCAATTTACATATCCACGGCTTCAGGTTTTATTTTAAAAAGGTACAACAAACTTCTAAGTATACAAACCCACAGTGACGGTATGAGGCCGAAGAACTAGATTGTGCTTAACTTAGTACTTAACAACTTTTGAAACACGGCTGTAAGAGGTGTTCATCCATAATTACCTTTCTAGATTCTAGGAGTTGATGAAGGCCAACAATAACCAGAAGCCCCAGACCAGCAAGGAACATATACATAAAGATTCTGGTATAAAAGGAGAAAATATGAACTGTCTTTAATTCAGAGGAAATACCACAGCTAATTACAACTATAATTGTAACACATGATAGAAGCTTTCCAAATAACTTGTGGGGAAAAGGAATAAAATGCTTCGTATTCAACTTAAATCCAGACAGTTAAGTTTTATAAATTACCTTTAAGAGCAATTAGTCAATAAAAAAACCTCTATGATTGAAAACAGCATTACAATTTATGCTCTATTCAAAAGCTCAGTTTATAAAATAATTGCATTAGCTTACATCTGCCTGGCATATTACATTATTTTGCACAATCCAATTTAAAAATTACCGTAAGTGAATTATATGTAAGTTTAGAGTAAAATAAGATTCATCATTCAGAAAGAACACTTACATTTTTCAAGATAAAATCTTCTAACTCATGTCTTCAATAGTAATTTCAGAGGCACGAGACTTAGTTTAGGCTAGTGAACAGTTTATAAGCATGAGGTAGAAAATGTAGATGAGAGGAAGGACAGAAAGCCAATACTAACTTTTAAAGAGATTCTTCCATCAGTTTCAACTATCTTTCCTAATTTGACTTTAATAGTTATAAGAATCATCTGAAGTATGAATGAATATTGTAAGGATTTCACCAAATCTATACAGTTCATTCCACTGTCAACATCTAAAAAAAATGCTGAAACAGGAGCAAGCTTTCCAGTCTTTACGAGTAAGATCAAGATCTATATACTACAACTGTCACTTACGTTTCTCCATCTAACCCATCCTCTCTTTCAATAACTGTAACTGTTTGATTGAAGACTGCATCTTGGAATACATTGCCCTGTTTAAAAGAATAAAATAACCAGAAAAATCTACATGCAATAAAGGAAAACATGTAGTATTACTTAAAACAGTTAGTCTAACAGATTGAATATAGCCTTCCCATCACTTAGAAGACTCAACAAATTCACATGTAACTGCAATATTCCGTGTCAGGGACTCAACACTGTTAAACATTTTCTCACATAAAATAAAAAGTCTCTGGGCTAGGTGAGGTGGCGTATGCCTGTGGTCCCACCTACTGGGGGGGCTGAGGCAGGAGGATTGCTTGAACCCAGGAGTTTTGAGTACAGCCTAGCAAACAGCAAGATCCACACCCCTTAAAAAGTCACCAACTTTGCCAAAGTTGTCCCCTGAATTTTCTTCTGGGGTAGGGGTGGAGGTGTGAGGACCGAGAAAGTAAAATAAAAATGAGATAAAATGTGCAGAAAGAAACAAAGCTCACAGCATTCTTATGCCAACAGCTTTACCTTCTGTTATTTGCAATCCTTCAAAACAAGGAAGGAAGGAAGAGTACAGAGGCAGCTGCAGTAGCAGGTCATTTTAAGAACTAGATCGGAACAAAAGTTAAATTCATGTTCTAAAATGACAGTGGTGATGGGTGCGGTGGCTCACACCTGTAATCCCAGCACTTTGGGAGGCCGAGGCAGATCACCTGAGGTCAGGAGTTCAAGACCAGCCTGGCCAACGTGGAGAAACCCCCTCTCTACTAAAAATACAAAATTAGCCGGGTATGGTTGCGCATGCCTGTAATCCCAGCTACTCGGTACGCTGACGCAGGAGAGTCACTTGTGCCTGGAAGGCAGAGGTTGTGGTGAGCCGAGATCACACCATTGCACTCCAGCCTGGGCAACAAGAGTGAAAACTCCATATCAAAAAAAAAAAAAAGACAGTGGTCTGGAAACCAATTTCTTCATAATAAATGGGATGGTCACTTTAGGTATGAAAATATTTTTATGTTGCGGTCTTGAAATAATTTTATCAGTTCACAATTTTAGTTTTCAAATGCATTAGACTCACTGGAGCAATACATAGCTATTCTTCACAAAGGTAGTACGTTGTCAAAACTGTCACTTATTGCTAAACTGTAATTATGTAAGTTTTACTTCAAGATCCTTCAATTTGCATTCCTCTATTGATAATTTCAGGAATAATACACAGATAAAAAAAAAGTGGTAGAGGTGAATTTAAAAGAAGGAACTAAAACTACATATACCTATTGGATTAAATTTTATTCTACTCAAAAACAAGGTAAAATCAGTAATTCTTTAAGCTACTTAAATAGAGTTAATAACTGTAAGTTATTATTTTGAGGACAGGATGAAAATACTTCCTTCTCTCTACTAAGTAATCAGGAAAAGGAAAACTTGATTGCAGCACTAGAAATTTAACTCAGACATAAGGTAAACATGTTAACACCAGGGTAATGAAAAGGTTGAATTAGCTTCCAAGAGAAAATAAAATTTCCTTGTCTGAAAACTTTTTGACAAAGGAATGGTTTAGATGTGCTCTCATTTAAAGGAGGAGCTATTTCTACTAGGTTTCTCTCATTCAGTCATTGATGACTGATATATAATATATATATTAAAAATCATAAGGCATCAGAGCTTGTATTAGGACATTTGGTTCTCCTAAATCAAAAACTAAATGATAAACCTTGCTGCTAAAACTACATTGAAAATATATGGTTCTATTTTACCTGTGAGTATATAAAATGATGGGAAAACAGTTATAGACAGTCTTTAAATTTACAAATAGAAGTAGTAAAATGGGCAAAATGCAAGCAACAAAAGGAGGTACAAAACAAATTATATGACAGATAATTTTTTCTTTTTTTGAGATGGAGTCTCACTCTGTCACCCAGGCTGGAATGCAATGGTGCGATCTTGGCTCACTACAACCTCCGCCTCCCAGGTTCAAGTGATTCTCCTGCCTCAGCCTCCCGAATAGCTGGGATTATAGGCGCCTGACCCCAGGCCCAGCTAATTTTTGTATTTTTAGTAGAGACGGGGTTTCACCAGGTTGGCCAGGCTGGTCTCGAACTCCTGACCTCAGGTGATCCACCCACCTCAGCTTCCCAAAGTGCTGAGATTACAGGTGTGAGCCACAGTGCCCAGCGACAGATCTTAACATCTGAATAAGCAGTAGACTCCATTGTGTGTCTTACTGCTCCTTAACATTAAGATCAGGTTCATAGCTTTACTTACATCTCCATTTTCACTTGCACTCCCACACAATAGCACCTTATTCCCCTTATCTCTGGTATGCATCACTTATCAGCATGTTCTAGTGCCTGTTTTCATCTATCTCCCCCACTGGATTAGACTTGAATAAGAAACAATTTATCTTTGCTTCCCTGGTGGCTATCACAGGTTCAACCACAAAACAGGCACCTGAATGAATAGATGAATTCTATTAAACAACATCACCGTCCCCACCCATCTCTAACTTAAATAAAAAGAAGGTTTAGAGGGTCTTACGTTCAAATCTTTGTAGTTCAGATTGATGACCAAACCAAAGGGTCGTCCGCCCATGGGCTCTGCAGGAATGAAAGAGTACTCAAAAGTTGCCTGTCTCTGGGGTGGCACTACAGTGTTCAGAGGAAGAGCTGTGAAATTCTGGATATAAAACTGGTAGTCCTGAGGATAACGGAATGAGGCATCTAAGGATTCAACAATAAAATCTTCTGTACCCTTGTTGGTAAAGCCTACCAGGAACTTCACAATGTTATTTGCTGGAAAATCTGAGAAACAAAACAGAGACAAGAAAATCAGAACACATGGAAAGAGCACAAAATATTTAAAAAGGCATTACTAATGGATTCTGGCACCCTTTCATGTGGACTTTGGTGTCAGAATCCCTTCCAATAGAGCACTCCAGTCACTCACTAACTAGAAATTGATTCAAGTTGCTGTATAGGCTGAAACCCTTTTGTCTGTATGCTAGCACTCCCACATAAGCATTCAAATAAGTGTCTCAATTTCAGACCAGATCACATCCAAACCATGTGGTAAGAAAAGAGTTGTGTATTTTTGGCAGTGAAATAATCAAGCAGCAGGGTTACATGTGTTGGTGAAGTCACCTTCACCTCCAGCTTAGTGTTATCTGTGCAGATAAATAGAAGAATGAAGAAAAGATAAAGTCCAAGAGTTTCATCTGAAAACTAGTATCTGTTAGAACATAAAAATTAATCAGGCAATCCCCATCCACATTAAGCAATTAATCAAAATGCAAATTTGAAGGTTAAGACCCAAAGATGTAGCTACAAAAATGGAAGAAAAAAAGCATAATAAAATTATACTTCCTACAGGCATAAAGTTCAAAAGCACATGAGAATAAAACAGAAAATGCAAGACGACCAATAAAATTCATAATTTTCAATATTAAGTCTTCAATAATTATACTGTAGTCTACAAA
This sequence comes from Hylobates moloch, assembly GCF_009828535.3. NCBI lineage: Eukaryota > Metazoa > Chordata > Mammalia > Primates > Hylobatidae > Hylobates > Hylobates moloch. The sequence continues at coordinate 6,927,632 of NW_026652295.1, forward strand.
GCTTAGTTTCACTGAGTACAGCACAGGCTGTGGGGTTAACAGATCTAGGTCTGGATCCTGTGTTCTCAAATCTATTTATGAACTGGGAGCCCTGACCAGTTTCTTAACTTCTCCAAACTTCAGTTTGACAACGACTACGCTTAGTGGGTTTGTTAGAAGTAAATAATACATGCCAAGTATTGAGAAAAGCGCCTACCATATAGCCCTCAATAAATTATCAGCCACAATTATTTTCTTTTAATAAAACCTAGGCACTGGCTGGGTGTGGTGGCTCACACCTGTAATCCCAGTACTTCAGGAGGCAGAGGCAGGCGGATCATGAGGTGGAGATCAAGACCATCCTGGCCAACACGGTGAAACCCCATCTCTACTAAAAATACAAAAATTAGTTGGGAGTGGTGGAGTGTGCCTGTAGTCTCGGCTACTCCGGAGGCTGAGGCAGGAGAATCACTTGAACCTGGGAGGCAGAGATTGCAGTGAGCTGAGATCACACCACTGCACTGCAGCCTGGCAACAGAGCAAGACTCCATCTCAAAAAAACAAACAAACAAAAAAACCTAGGCTCTAACCTAGACCATATTGGAAAAATTAAGTATCTCATTAATGGTTAACACTCAAAATGTGACAAAGGGCCAGGTGTGGTGGCTCATGCCTGTAATCCCAGCACCCTGGGAGGCCAAGGTGGGTGGATCACGAGATCAGGAGATCGAGACTGCCTGGCTAACACGGCGAAACCCCATCTCTACTAAAAATACAAAAAATTAGCCAGGCATGGTGGCACGTGCCTGTAATCCCAGCTACTAGGGAGGCTGAGGCAGGAGAATCGCTTGAAACCAGGAGGCGGAGGCTGCAGTGAGCCGAGATCACACCACTGCACTCCAGCCTGGGTGACAGAGCGAGACTGCATCTTAAAAAAAAAAAAAAAAAAAAAAAAGACAAAGTTATTTTGCTGTGGCAGTTTAAAAAAGTTTTGAAACATGATCTTTCTCAGGAGGCTGAGGCAGGAAAATCGATTAAACCTGGGAGGTGAAGGTTGCAGTGAGTCAAGAGGGGGCCGCTGCACTCCAGCCTGGGTGACAGAGCGAGACCCTGTCTCAAAAACAAAATCTTTGAAAAGGACAGTCAATTTCTAGTTAAACTAGGTAGTATTTACTTTTTCCCCTTAGTTTATTTTTTATTCTGTCTATATCATCTGCATATTCTCTTTAAATGCCAACAACATTACTTTACAGATATGGGTATTCAGATATATATGAATAAGCTCGTCATTTTAGAATTCCTACATCTGAATTAAAACTAATACTTCTGTATTACCTTCTCCTTTTACAAACAGTATAGTTGTATCTGCACTCGGTGAAGCTTCAGGTTCACCAGACACATCTTCTTCCTCTTTATCTTCTACCTAAGAAAAAGAACAATTAAGAGGAGATTACTATGGGAGAAAAAAAAAATCATTATTTAAAAATAAAGATTTGGCCGGGCATGGTGGCTCACGCTTATAATCCTAGCACTTTAAGAGGCCAAGGCAGGCAGATCACCTGAGGTCAGGAGCTTGAGACCAGCCTGGCCAACATGGCAAAACCCTGTCTCTACTAAAAATACAAAAATTAGCCGGGTGTGGTGGCATGTGCCTGTAATCCCAGCTACTCGGGAGGCTAAGGCAGGAGAATCGCTTGAACCTGTGAGGTAGAGGTTGCAGTGAGCTGAGATTGCCCCAACGTGAGACTCCGACTCAAAAAAAAAAAAAAGAAATAAAGACTTCACTTTATATTAGGAAGAAATATTGCTTCTCTACAGCTTTGCTGGGATTAGCAATAAGAATTTCATCATATCTCATTAATTAAAACAGAACTTTTGGAGCAGTGCGTCTTGAACAGTAATGTGCATACCAATTCTTTAGGGATGTTGCAGATCTAATTCAGGTCTAGGGCAAAGCCTATCATTCTTTCTAACAAGCACCCAGAAAATGCCAAAGCTGCTGGTATTCAGACTATATTGTGAACTCCAAGGTTCTAGAACAGACCTTGGTAAACTTTTTCTGTAAATGGCTAAATAGCAAATACAGCCTTGCAGACCATAAAGTGTCTTTTGCAACTACTCAACTCAACTCTGGGGCTACTGTGTGAAAGCAGCCCCAGACAATATGTAAATGAATAGGGCTAGATGTGGCTTGCAACCACATTTTGCCCACCCCTGCTCTCAAGTACCTTGTTAACAGCCTCCAGAGATTTCCATCCTAATTAACAAAATCTTCCTATGAGGATCAGTCACATAATTTTGAAAGAAAAAAAAAAAAGACTGTGACCAGAGATCTTCCTGGGGTGATAGAAACGTCCTAAAACTGAATTTATGTTGCAGAACTTGGTAAATTTACTAAGTGTATGTTTAAAGCAGATGAATTTTATGATACATAAACTGTATCTCAACAAAGTTTTTTAAAAATGTGAACAAATTTTATTTAAAACTTTAAACACAGTGCAGCATCATTTCTCCAGGTGTCAATATGGATTAGAGACAGTCACACCTTTGAAGTATCCAGACTTTTAATAAATTGAGATGCTTCAGGATGCCATCGTTTATTGGCATTTAACTTTTCACTTATATAAAATACTCCTTCCCCTAATAGATAAAACTTGTTAAGAGCAAAGATTATCTCATAATTTAAAAATCCCCCACCATCCAGCTCAAGCACTTAAGAGAGAATGCACTCAAACACTTGTTCAATGACTGTGAAACTGTGTTGTAAGTTATATTTTAAGTATCCTTAATGATTTCATTCATTTAGTAAGAGTAAGTTTCCACTTCTGAGAAAAGAGACCCGTAAGTAGGAAAAGAGACCAGAGACAGAGAGGCTGAAACCATAAATGACAAGGATAGAGAGGAACAGGGTATATTTCAGCAAGAGTTAAGAGAAATCCCTGATAATCTGATTAATGGGTTTTGGAATAAAAATAACAGAAGAAGTAACAAGACAACAGCTTGAATCACTGGAGCCATATCAAAACAGCAAAGAGTTTATGGAGATAGGACACATGGCAAATGATTTGGACATATAAAATGCGAAGTACTTATGGAGCATTCAGATGAAACTATCCTGTGAAGAGCTGGAAAAGAGCTACAACAGGTAACAACGGAAAACAAGAAATTAGGCAATTAGGTTGCTGGTGACTTTAGCAATGCTAGTTTTACTAGATATATGGGACCAGACCATGATAGAGAATAAATGTGAAGTGAGCAGAAGAGAAAAGCTATCCAAGTTTCTCTTTCAAGAAGCCACTGGTGTTGGTAAAGATAAGTGGGTGCAGCAAATGTGGATGAACAGTAAGCACATGTGTGGCTTAATAGAATCAAATCACTGAGGAGGATTAATGCCTGACATTACAAAAGGAAAGAATAATGTAACAAAATTCCGCAGGAAGAGATGAACACAGGTGGAAGGGTTAGCCTTAGAAGAGAACAAGGACAACTCATTATTAAGGAGAAAATGCAGAACGATGGGTGAATAATATATTTGGAAGTAGAAAATACAAAATCTGATAGAGTTCATGCTTGATGGCCTTCTTCACTTTCTAGCACTGAAGGCAATGTTGCTGCCAAGACTGAAAACTCATTTAGGAATTTAAACATGGCAAATGTTTGCAACACTGATTGTGGAAAACTAAGTAACTCATTTATCTTACAGCTATTCAGCAGTATAATGCTTAGTATCTGCTACTCGGTAAAACTCCAAAATATTACAGCTATTGCAAACAATCTCCAGAGGACAGTATAGAAATTGGTGGCACTGGTTGCCTACAGGGAGATGACTTCATGGCTGGAAGGCATGCCAAGGAAAACTTCATCATATACTCTGTACCTTGTAAGTTCTGAGCCATTTGAATATATCATCTATTTTAAATAAAAAATTTTTTTTTTGAGACGGAGTCTCGCTCTGTTGCCCAGGCTGGAGTGTAGTGGCATGATCTTAGCTCACTGTAAGCTCTGCCTTCCGGGTTCACGTCATTCTCCTGCCTCAGCCTCCCAAGAAGCCGGGACTACATACAGGTGCCTGCTACCACACCCGGCTAATTTTTTTTGTATTTTTAGTAGAGACGGGGTTTCACCATGCTAACCAGGATGGTCTTGATCTCCTGACCTCGTGATCCACCTGCCTCGGCCTCCCAAAGTGCTGGGATTACAGGCGTGAGCCACCGCACCCGGCTAAATAATTTTTTTTAAGTTAGCTAGTGTTATTACTACTACAGCTCATGTTTTAATAAAAATAAAAACAAAAACCTCTATCACTTCTATGGGGAGGACAAAAAAACCTTTCAGGAATGATGGCAAGGTCCATTGCGACCCAGTTTTACAGAGTAAAAGAATGAATAATCAACGGGTTAGAAAAGCCCAAGCTGACTAGGCCGGGCGCGGTGGCTCATGCCTGTAATCCCAGCACTTAGGGAGGCCGAGGTGGGCGGATCACAAGGTCAGGAGATCGAGACCATCCTGGCTAACACGGTGAAACCCCGTCTCTACTAAAAATACAAAAAATTAGCCAGGCATGGTGGCAGACGCCTGTAATCCCAGCTATTCCGGAGACTGAGGCAGGAGACTGGCATGAACCTGGGGAGGTAGAGCTTGCAGTGAGTCAAGATCATGCCACTGCACTCCAGCCTGGGCAACAGAGCAAGACTCTGTCTGGGGTGGGGGAGGGGCGCAGGGGAAAGCCCAAGGTGACTTTAAAAAAAAAAAAGTTTGCCCTCAAAAATTCTAAACCAATAACCTGCGTCTAAACCAGTTGTTGATATCTTAGATCTTATGAAAATCCCCCTTTTCCTTCACTTGACTCCAGGACACTGGCCCAGTGGCAAAGGATCCTTCCATATCTCCCAATTGCTTGATGCCTTGGCAGCTGAGTATAGGGTGATAAAGAAATCTTGGGAACAGCAGCAGTAGGTGAACTTTCTAGCTCATTCAGTTCTGGAGGTGACTTCTGTAGCAGCCTTGGCTTTGAGGGCCCATCTTTCTTAGACAGTCGACACACAAGCCTACCCGTGCTGGTATGGTCTAGTCCAATGGAAGGTAATACTTTTCCTGCCTTCTATTTCAATCTACTGTAATTAGTTTCTGATTTGAGATAAGTAACAAAGCAGAGGGTACTAACACTTTTGTACTAATTGGCCAGGGTAGAAAGTGGATAATCAGAGTTGTTCTTTTTCCTCTAATGGTTCTCAAGGCAGGAGAAATTAAGGTATGGAAAAGTTCTGGTCAATGACACAAGGCTATCAAGGATCTAACAGTTCCCTTCTCTACTCCCTACCCTCTACTTATTTATTTAATTTTTTTTAGAGGCAGGGTCTGACTCTATCACCCAGGCTGGAGTGCAGTGGCGCACTCATAGCTCACTGTAACTCTGAACTCCTGGGCTCAAGTGATCCTCCTGCCTCAACAGTTAGGATTACAGGCACAAGCCACAAAGCTCAGCTAATTTTTTTAGTAGAGATGGTGTCTCACTATGTTGGCCAGGTGGTCTCAAACTCCTGGGCTCAAGTGATCCTCCTGTCCTGGCCTCCCAAAGTGCTGGGATTACAGGCGTGCCTCATGGCGTTCGGCATCTCTCTTCTACCCTCTTCCTCTACAGTAAGTACATTCCAGTGCCAGAGAGCACAAGTAATTTCATATAATTGGTAACAACGATATAATCCATCACTAAATTTCAGTACGTGCCCAAATTTCAGTGCCCCAAATACCATCTTTAATCCTAAATTCCTAGATGGATTCCCTTCCAACCATCACTCTAAGTTATCTTACCACAACTAGTCAAATATTTATTAACAACAATGCAGCAGAAATGTATGAATCTAGTTAAAGCTGTTCACTTAATGCAGGCTGGGTTGAAGATGCGGAGTCTTAACATAAACCCTCAAGGTATGTGTATACATACATATGAAAGGCTTGACTCATAGATAATCAGTAAGGAGTTCCTAAAGAGGGGGAAATTAGGAGAGTTCACAAATTACTAGGGACATCCTAGCCAGATAAAACAGTAGGTGCAGAAGCATAAAAATGGTAACTCAAAAACACCAATACAATAGCAACAGATTTGCTTCGTTGGAAGACATATTCCGTAAAAATGAAGGTAACTCAAAAAAGAAGCAGAAATCTACATATAAGAATAAATATGTTGATACTGAAATAAGAAAATAGGGAACTAGTGGTTTAATTTTGAAGGAAATGACAAAATCTGGAATCATGAGAGGTTCCAGGTTCAAGTATGACACGAAAATAGAAAGAAAGAAAAAAAACTGTGTAGGATGGATTATAGTCGTTCCAGAGAGGAAATAAAATTAGCTAGATGCACGCTGTAATGATCCCAATACCAGCCCAATATTCTTACTGTTGTATTACATAGTAAACATTTCGGAGCTGAACAACTTTTAAGAGATCTTCTCTAACCACCTTATTCTTCACTGGATATATTTTACATACTGATTGTTGTCTGCTTCTCACCCCCTGCCATTAAAACACATATAACTGCCCCAAAAACAAAGTCTGAAAGAGCAGAGAAAATATCTGGTTTGCCCACCCAGCACCAAGAACAGTGCCCGGCACATAAGGATTCAGAAATAAAACAAGCAAGCAGAAAGAATAAAAACAGAGTAAAAGCACGCAAGCAAAAATGAAACTGAGACCCACAGAGATGAGTCAGAAAAGTAAGCAGCAGGTATTCCAAATCTATGAAACCATGAGGTCCAGTGCTATTTCTACTATGCTGTTACCCTTCTAGACTCATGTCACCACGATCCTGAATTGTTAACTATTTCATGTCTCCTTCCCTGTTCCAGAAAATACTTATGCTCTATTCTCAATGACTGGTGCCTATTCTCCCAACTTCAATTCACTTTGATCACATTAACAAACCTCTAAAAGCTGGGATTTTAAATTTTTGTATAAGGATAAGCTCTAGGCCAGGTGTGGTGGCTCATGCCCATAATCCCAGTACCTTGAGAGTCTGAGGCATGAGGATCATCACATGAGCTTGAGCCCAGAAGTTTGAGACTAGCCTGGGCAACATAGCAAGACCCTGTCTCTACAAAAAAAAATTACAAAAATTAGCCGGGCTTGTTGGGGCATGACGGTAGTCCTAGCTACTCAGGAGGCTGAGGCAAGAGGATCACTTGAGCCCAGGAGTTCGAGGCTGCAGTGAGCTATGCTCATGCCACTGCACTCCAGCCTGGAGAACACAGCAAGTCTCTGTCTCTAAAAATAAATAAGTAAGGATAAATTCTAGATGCATTATTGATACAGTTTCGCTGTGTCCCCAGCCAAATCTCATCTTGAAGTGTAGTTCCCATAATCCCCACATCGTGGGAGGAACCGTGGGTGGTAAATGAATCATGGGGACGGTTACCCCCATGCTGTTCTCATGATAGTGAGTTCTCACAGGATCTGATGGTTTTTATAAGAGGCTTTCCCCACCCTTTGCTCTGCACTTCTCCTTGCTGTCACCATGTGAAGAAGGACATGTTTGATGCTACTTCTGCCATGACGGTAAGTTTCCTGAGGCCTTCGCAGTATGCTGAACTGTGGGTCAATGAAACCTCTTTCCTTTATAAATTACCCAGTCTTGGGTATGTCTTTATTAGCAGCATGAGAACAGATTAATACAATAACATACATTTTACATATATTAAATGGTATCTAACACTAACCAAATCTGTGGGTTCATCTTCTTCTACCTCAGCTTCATCATCTTCATCCTCAATTATGGAATCTTCTACTGTTTCTTCATCCTCTGTAAGATCTTGTGCCACTGCTAATGAGCCTAATGGTAAAACACAGAAAAAGCAGTTAACCTTACTCTGGAATACTAATTTTTTTTTTTTTTTAATACCAAGTATAGGCAAAAAAAAACTTCCCTTGGACTAACAGAATCTCCCAGTTCACCTGAATGATGCCAATTACAATGCATCTAAGAATACTTATATTTTCTTTTACTAGTAGTCTTAACAACTGCATGTCAATTTTTTTTTTTTTTTTTTTTTAAAGAGACAGGGTCTTGCTCTGATGCCTAGGTTGGGAGTACAGTTATGCAGTCACAGCTCACTGCAGCCTCGAACTCCTGGGCCTAAGTGATCCTTCCATTTCAGCTTCCTGGGTAGCTAGGACTAGAGGCGTGAACCACTGTTCCCTGCCTGCATGTTATTTTTAATGGAAAATGTGGTTTAACTTCAAAAAGTGCCCAACAGATGGAAAAATGAATGGCACAAACTTTTAGTTTGTGCCTTGAAGCACAAAGAACTTCAAGCAACTTTGTTAAGCAAATTAAGGAAAATAATTTTTTTTGCAAAGGTAAGAAACTTCTAAACGTAATCCCTGTCATTAATGATATAAAGCAAACTAAACAACCCCCACGTTTAAAAGAAAACAGCATTCTTGGCCTGGTGGGGCTGCTCATGCCTGTAATGCCAGCACTTTAGAAGGCTGAGGTGGGTGAATTACTTGAGGTCAGGAGTTCAAGACCAGCCTGGCTAATACAGAGAAACCCCGTCTCTACTAAAAATGCAAAAAATTAGCTGGGTGTGGTGGCACACACCTGTGGTTCCAGCTACTCCAGAGGCTGAGGCAGGAGAATCGCTTGAACCCAGGAGGCAGAAGTTGCAGTGAGCCGAGACTGTACCACTGCACTCCAGCCTGGGCGACACAGCAAGACACTGTCTCAAAAACAAATAAATAAAAAAATAAAGCATTCTTAAGTTCTAATGTTCTATGTAGGAAATACTGTTATCAGAGGTGACTACAGCTGAAACTCTTAGAACTTCATAGTTTGTAAGCCAAGGAACAAATATCTGTATCATATCCATGGTAAAAACTGGCCTGCACGAAAAACATTGTTTAGTAAAAACCGTATTGGTAGCTTCAGGGTTGAGAGCAAAGAAAGAATCCAATTATTTTTGCATGTGGCTTCAAACATGTTTTAAGGTATTTCATTTTTCTCAAACTCAGTGTTACAAAGTACAGTTACAATGCAAAAAAAAAATGTAAACCACAGTTTAATAGACAATAGTACTCTAAGTAAATCACATTATATCTATTTCAGGCAAGACCCTAAAAAGAATTTCAAAGTTCTAGTGTCTTCCAACGTCTCTCAGAAAAAACGATGATGTGGCAATTCTGTGGAGAAAAAACATGGGAAGGGAAGCGTGTTTTTACCCAGGAGAAACAGTTAAGGACCATGCATTTTCAGTCTTTTCCATGTCTTTCAGTTCTCACTGGCTGCTAAGATTTATTGCGAAATATTAAAGAACACTGAACCATGCATTATGAACTAAAGAGATTTCACTGCCTACTGAACAAAGACTAAAATAGTGCATTCATAACTTACAAGTCCTTTTCAAAAACCAGTAAGAAAAATACCATGTCTGACGTAGTAATTTAAAGTCGTGGTTAAATTTCAGCACTTTGGAATATAAAGGTCTTTCATAGATATTAAACAATTTTATTATTTTAATGTTAACCAGTAACAATTTTGTCCCCATGAAGTCTAACAGTGTTCATTCAACTGGAAAAACCAAACAGAAAAACCGTTACTCACAAAAAATGTTTACAAGATATTAACTCAGTTTAGATAATGAATTGATGCTTCTTGAAAGTTTTTACAACTTGAAAATAGTTATAAATAGTTCTAAAACTAAATCTACATTTGTCAAGTTTTCTTTTAAAAAGCTTAAAGAGAACCAGCAAGATTCCTAAAGTAAAAGAATCTTGTTAAACCTGCAGATGAACTCATTAACAGTTCTATTTAATTCTCCCACTTGGTTTTCTAGCCATTAAACAGAAGCCAGTCACTTCACTTTTCATCGCAAAACAACTCGATACCTGTCACTACCGTTAAGACACACAGCTTGCTTAAACTTACAGAATGAAAGGAATTCTAGTGCTTAGTCAGAGTAATTATTTCACTTTACAAATTCGAAAGTCGAAGTTCATGACAAAACCTGGGCAGGAAGTCAAGCTGTCACATTTTTATATTCTGCTAAGTTATTTTCACACTTAACTGCTGGGTTAATTGTTGGAAAGAATAAATCTATGTATTAAAAACACTCGAAGTAGGCCACATTTTTTCAGCACAATACGATGCTTCCACAAACAAAAAATTGTTCCATGGAAAGAAAAGGAGAGGAAGAAGGCAGAAAAGTAAGGGAGACATCCCACAGGGATTCTTCAGTCCGCTTGGCAGCAGGGGCGGAGAACGGGGGTGACGATGGGGTAGTTTTTCTGAAATCAACCTCCTAGTAACACATACGGGTCAAGCAGGGAGTGAACGAGGCAGATGACTATTAAACAAGACACTCTGATGGTTCAGATGTGTATAAAACAAGGGTTTTGGCAAATGAATGAAGACGGACTCCCGGCGTGGAAGCTAAAGACACGTCAGCCCTGAGCGCGAGGGGCTGGGGGTGGAGCGGAGCCGGAGGCGGCCAAAAGAAACAGCCCGGCTGCGGCGCGCTCGGAGCGCAGCCGTGTCCAGCGCCTCCTCGCCTCCTCCTGCAGCCGAGGACTCTCCAGTTCTGGCCGCTCCTGCAGGTAAGGTCCAGGGCAAGACGAGCAAGCCCAGCCCTCGGCTGGCCACGAAGCAAGGTCGCCCGGGCACGGCCCCGCGCTCCGCGTGCAAGGGGCAGGCCGCAGCGGGGTCTCCAGCGCCCGCGGGGACCCCTGCTGCTACGAGCCTAGGCTTGGGGAGAGGGCGGAGAGAGGCCAGCGGGGTGGACGCGGACCCCAGGCCCAGAGCGGCCACCGCCTCCAACTTCAAACTTGCCATCACTGGCATCTCCTTCCTGGCCATCCCCCTCCGCACACTCCCCTAGCCTCACCTCTGGGGCCGCCTCGGAACAAGACAGTGGCAGGGAATACGAGCAAGAGAAGCAGCAGCAAGCGGGGGAGGAGTCTCATGGCGCTGCCGGTCCAGTGTCCAGTTTCTGTCCGCTAAGGCTCTCGGCGGCTCCGGCGGTAATGGCGTTACTCTTCATCCGGGCTCCGGGCGGCGAGGGGCGGGACGCGTACCACGCACGGGCCTTTGCCACGCCCCTCCCCTGACCAGGGACCGCCGCCGACGTGGCTGCTCAGCGCCGAGAGGTAGGGAGAGCAGGCCGCCCGGAAGTCACGTGGCCGGCTGCTGGCTTCTCTGTGGCTCCCGCGAGAGTCCGCCTTCCGCCGTCGTTGCGAGCCGGCAGCTTGCGGTTAGCCGTACTTTCCGCCCGGTTCTTTACTCCCAATTAATTATCATTGTCAGTGGTTAGTTTATTTGAATGACGATCCTCTTGATAACGGCGATGTAAGGAACATGAGCTGCCTTTATGTGGCACTTAAAAGCAAAAAATTTTGTTGGAAGAGAGGACATTGTTCAAAGGAAAAACCATGAAAATATACAGTGGAAAATCTTTGTCCCCTGCCTGCCCACACCCTCTCCCTGGTTAAGTAATGACAATGCTTGAATTATTATTTTTTTGAGACAAAGTCTTCCTCTGTCGCCCAGGCCGGAGTTCAGTGACACCATCTCTGTTCACTGCAACCTCTGCCTCCCGGGTTCAAGTGATTCTCCTGCCTCAGCCTCCTAAGCATCCGGGACTACAGGCGCACACCACCACGCCCGGCTAATTTTTGTATTTTTACTAGAGACTGGGGTTTCACCATGTTGGCCAGACTAATCCCAAACTCCTGACCTCAGTTGATCCACCCGCCTGGGCCTCTCAAAGTGCTGGGATTACAGGTGTGAGCCACTGCACCTGGCCAGCAATTCTTAAATTCGTATGTGACATTCCAGAATTACAAGTCACCTAAACGGTGTTTTGGTATGTAGTCAGTATTTGTAACTATACAATAGGTGCAGCAATGGCTGTCCAGTTTTCTTTAGTTTCCTTTTCATCTATTTTGGATTTGTTGCTGGAGTAATATAGCAGTTCATGAAATTAATCTGAATATTAGGTAATCTTGGACTGGACCAGTGTGAGATGTCATAAAGATGAGGAAATAAATCATATGCTTACTATTGTCAGTCATCTCCTTAGAACCGTGCTTTTTCATTTAATTTTCTAAACATCTCTATGAGCTGGATATTATTTACGGAGGAGAAAACGGACCCAGAGAGGTTAGTAATTTACTCAAGGCTTCAAAAAGCTAGCAAATGGCAGGTGCAAGATTTGAACAAGGCTATCTGGTTCCAGATTCCATACACTACTGGCCTAGGACATCTGCTGTTCTACCCTGCATTGTTTCTGCTTCAGGTCTCCTTGTCCTGGGGGCTGTAAATGCAGCTTGGACCCACTGCCACCGCTACCTACAGTCTGCTAAAGTCACAGCCTGATGGTGCTGGGCTGAATCAACCCAATTCCACTCTGCCAGGCCACCAGTGGCACCGCTGCTGTGTTGCTGCTGCTACTAGGGCGCCCAGCATAAGTGGAGGGCCTCTTCTCACTTTGCTGCTGCCTCTGCTCCTGTGCATGCTACCAATGTTGCCACTCTATCTCAGAGCTGTGTCTGGAATAGGGTTCTTGGTCTCACTGACTTTAAGAATGAAACCGCAGACCCTCGTGCTGAGTGTTACAGTTCTTAAAGTCCAGAGTTTGTTCCTTCATGGTGTTCGGATGTGTTCCGAGTTTCTTCCTTCTGGTGGGTTCGTGGTCTCACTGGCTCAGGAGTGAAGCTACTAGACCATCACAGTGAGTGTTACAGCTCTAAAAGCTGGCACGTCTGGAGTTGTTCATTCCTCCCGGTGGGTTCATAGTCTCGCTGGCTTTAGGAGTGAAGCTGCAGACCTTCGCGGTGAGTGTTACAGCTCATAAAAGCAATGAGCAGCAGCAAGGTTTATTGCAAAAAACAAAGCTTCTGAGAGGTGACAGTGTGCTGGCGGTATTCACAGCCCTCACTCACTCTCGGCACCTCCTCTACCTGGGCTCCCACTTTGGTGGCACTTGAGGAGCCCTTCAGCCCACCGCTGCACTGTGGGAGCCCCTTTCTGGGCTGGCCAAGGTGGGAGCCAGCTCCCTCAGCTTGCAGGGAGGTGTGGAGGGAGAGGCGCCGGCGGAAACCCGGACTGCGAACGGTGCTTGCAGGCCAGCGTGAGTTCCGGGTGGGCGTGGGCTTGGCGGGCCCCAAACTTGGAGCGACCAGCTGGGCAGGGCCGAGGGCAGTGAGGGGCTTAGCACTTGGGCCGGCAGCTGCTGTACTCTATTTCTCGCCAGGTCTTAGCTGCTTTCCCACGGGGCAGGGCTCGGGACCTGCAGCCCACCATGACTGAGCCTCCCCCCGCTGCCCATGGGCTCCTGTGTGGCCGGAGTCTCCCGGACAAGCACCACCCCCTGCTCCACGGTGCCCAGTCCCATCGACCACCCAAGGGCTGAGGAGTGCGGGCACATGGCGCAGGCCTGGCAGGCAGCTCCACCTGCGACCCCAGTGCGGGATCTACTGGGTGAAGCCAGCTGGGCTCCTGAGTCTGGTGGGGCGTGGAGAAGCTTTATGTCTAGCTCAGGGATTGTAAAGACACCAATCAGCACCCTGTGTCTAGCTCAGGGTTTGTGAATGCACCAATTGACACTCTGTATCTAGCTAATCTGGTGGGGACGTGGAGAACCTTTGTGTCTAGCTCAGGGATTGTAAACGCACCAATCAGGGCCCTGTCAAAACAGGCCACTCGGCTCTACCAATCAGCAGGATGTGGGTGGGGCCAGATAAGAGACTAAAAGCAGGCTGCCCTGAGCTTAGTAGTAACAACCTGCTGAGGTCCTCTGACTGTGCTGTGAAAGGTTTGTTCTTTTGTTCTTTGGGTTCAACACTGCCTTTATGAGCTATAATACTCACTGTGAAGGCCTAGCAGCTTCACTCCTGAAGCTGAGGAAACCACTGAACCCACCAGGAGGAATGGATAACTCCAGACATGCCACTTTAAGAGCTCTTAATACTGTGAAATACTGCGAAGGTCTGTAGCTTCACTCTTTAGCCAGTGAGATTATGAGCCCACCAGAAGGAAGAAACTCCAGTACACGCTGCTTTTAAGAACTGCTAACACTCGCAGCAAGGGTCTGCAGCTTCATTCTTGAAGTCAGTGAGGCCAATAAGCCCCTCAATTCCAGACGCACTTAGAGAGTGGAATGGGACCTGAGCAGGTTGCCACTGATTCAGACAGCCTGCTTTTTTTCTCCTATCTAGCCCCGCCCACATCGTGCTGGTTGGTCCATTTTACAGAGCTGATTGGTGTGTTTACAATCCCTCAGTTAGACAAAGTTTTTTCTGTCCCCACTAGATTAGCTATATGCAGAGTGCCAATTGGTGTGTTTACAAACGCCAAGCTAGACACAGTGCCGATTGGTGCATTTATAATCCCTTAGCTAGACAGAAAGATTCTCGAAGTCTCCACCAGATTCAGGAGCCCAGCTGGTTTCACTCAGTGGATCCGCACCCGGGCCGCAGATGGAGCTGCTTGCGAGTCCCGTGCAGTGCGCCTGCACTCCTCAGCCCTTGGGTGGTCGATGGGACTGGGCGCCGTGGAGCAGGGGGTGGCGCTCGTGGGGGAGGCTCAGGCATGGTGGGCTGCAGGTCCCAAGCCTTGCCTGGCGGGGAGGCAGCTAAGGCCCAGCGAGAAATCGAGCACAGCAGCTGCCGGCCCAGGTGCTAAGCCCCTCACTGCCCGGGGCCGGCTGCCGCTCTCGGCTCATGGCAACCTCTGCCTTCTGGGTTCATGCGATTCTCCTGCCTCAGCTTCCAGAGTAGCTGGGGATTACAGGCACTCATCACCATGCCCGGTTAATTTTTGTATTTTTAGTAGAGACGAGGTTTCACCATGTTGGTCAGGCTGGTCTCGAACTCCTAACCTCAAGTGATCCACCTCCCCTTGGCCTCCCAAAGTGTGATTACAGGTGTGAGACACTGCGCCTGGCCGCTCATGTCCTTTAAATCTTTGCTCAACTGTCACCTTCTCAGTGAGGCTTACCTCGACCTCTGCTTTAAAATTCCAACCCTCCTGCCCCCACATTCTCCATTCCCCTCTGTTCTCCTCTTGTTCATAGTACTGGTTATCTTCTCTCACAATATAGTTCAGCCTGTCTCCTGTTGGTCACCTGTGAACATCTTGTGGCCAGGTAGTTTGTCTTAATGTTATAGAAGGGTGCCTGATACCCAGTGTGAACTCAGTAAGTATTTGTTCAATCAGTGAAGGTATAGTGTTGTTACAAATCGCATCTTTCCTCCATAAATTTGAACCCAAGTTTGATTGTAAACCTAATAAGAAATGAAAAAACATTGAGCAAAAAACCCCAAAAACATTATGTTTATTATATATAAGCAAATGCGTAAGCATTCTTTCATGTAGCAAAGAATTAGCTTTTGTGAACTATACCTCCAAGGAAAAAAACCCCTTTATAATCCTTATGAAAAGAGGGCACTATGGGAAAGGAAACAAGAAATAAGAACGACTTTAAAGGGAGTGCTGGCTGTCCAGCCCACCTCCTCACTTAGGAAGGCCTCCAGTCCTTCCCCAGCACATACTTCATAGAAAAGAACAGATGAAGTGATAACTACCTGATCAGTCACCACAACACCCCCCACTTACTTGCACATCCTTATGCTCAGGCTCTGCCTTTTTTTTTTTTTTTTTTGAGATAGGGTCTGGCTGTGTCTCCCAGGCTGGAGTGCAGTGAAACAATCATAGCTCATTGTAACCTTGAGCTCCTGGGTTCAAGTAAATCCTCCTGCCTCAGCCTCCCAAGTAGCTAAGGCTACAGGCACACCACCATGCCCAGTTAATTTTTTTTTTTGTAGAGATGGGGTCTCACTATGTTGTCCAGGATGGTCTCCAACTCCTGGCCTCAAGCAATCCTCCCACTTTGGCTTCCCAAAGTGCTGGGATTACAGGTGTGAGCCATCAGTCCTTTCAGTTACAATAAAACGATGTTGAGAGGCTCATCAAAGCCCAAGCACCCAGCAAGATCCCATCTCCTGCTCAAGGACATGTGATTCTGAAAATAGCTGCCTCTTTTCTCCCTAACGATACATTTCTACTTCTCTAATTCATTCTTTGAAGAACAGACACATATAATATTCCCTGTCTTTAAAAAAAAACTCTCTCTTGGCCTTGGTTCCCCTTCAGCAATAGTCGAATTTCTCTGCTCCCTGACACAGTAAAGCATCAGTATTTTACCCCTCCATTTTCTTCTCAGCCTATTCCAACTGTGCTCTTATTTTTAACACTTCACTAAAATTTGCTAGGTCTAATGGCCCTCACGTGAGCCTTCTCTCCTCTCATTCTTGAGCATTTGCTTCTCGAGGCTCACCGACATCCATGCTTCTGGTTTTCCTTCCACCTCAGCAACCCCTCCTTCTTCTCTGCTTGGCACCTAAATATAGGCCTGCTAGAATGGGCACACTGTCTACTCTCTGTGTCTACAGGTTCTGTATTCTTGGATTCAACCGACTGCAGATCAAAAATATTGGAAAATTAAAAAAAATCAGAAGAATAAAGATACAAATAAAATTATAACAATTTACATTGCATTGATGCTATGTTAGATATTATAAGTAATCTAGAGATGATTTAAAGTATATGGAAGGATGTGTGTAGGTTATGTGCAAATAGTATGTCCTTTTTTTTCTTTTTTTTGAGACAGAGTCTTGCTCTGTCACCCAGGCTGGAGTGCAGTGGCACCATCTTGGCCCACTGCAAGCTCCGCCTCCAGGGTTCACCCCATTCTCCTGCCTCAGCCTCCCGAGTAGCTGGGACTACAGGCACCCGCCACCATGCCTGCCTACTTTTTTTTATTTTTAGTAGAGACGGGGTTTCATCGTGTTAGCCAGGATGGTCTCGATCTCCTGACCTTGTTATCGACCCGTCTCAGCCTCCCAAAGTGCTGGGATTACAGGCGTGAGCCACTGCGCCTGGCCAAATAGTATGTCATTTTAAGGAACTTGAGAACCCGCAGATTTGGGTATACATTGGGGGTCTTGGAACCAGCCCCCTCGGATACTGAGGGATAACTATACTACATAAGGCTGGGAAACTCACCTGCTTATATTCTGTAAGAGGCCTTAGAGGACACTCCATTTACCAAAGCGATGAGAAATGTACTGGTGAGAGGGGCTGAGAAGACCATTGGTCAGCTGTGTTCTGGAGGTCTGGGCTCAGGGCAAGAGATGCTGTTATGGAACTGCACTGACAGCAGTGGGAGTGAGGATGGGAATGGAGGCCAGATGGCATCACCTAATGGTCAGCAACAATGTGGGCACACTGCTCACAATTCTGCAGGGTCAGAATAGGGGAGAGGGGCTGGGGAACGGGCAAGGGGAGTAACCTGTAGAGAGTTATGGTAACAGCTGACAAAACACCTTCCTAGAGGCAAGACAGATGGGCACCCAACGACAGCATTGTTTAGTTTATACAATTAAATAAATCAAGAGGCTGGGTGCGGTGGCTCACGCCTGTAATCTCAGCACTTTGGGAGGCCAAGGCAGGTGGATCACGAGGTCAGGAGATCGAGACCATCCTGGCCAACATGGTGAAACCCCGTCTATACTAAAAATACAAAAATTAGCTGGGCATGGTGGCGCGTGCCTGTAGTCCCAGCTACTCAGGAGGCTGAGGCAGGAGAATTGCTTGAACCTAGGAGGTGGAGGTTGCAAAGAGCTGAGATTGTGCCACTGCACTCCAGCCTGGAGACAGAGCGAGACTCCATCTCAAAAAAAGAAAAAAAAAGAAAAAAAGAAATCAAGAAAAACAATAGGCTGAGGGCAGTCATCCCAATAAAAAGTTTTGATACTGCTGTGGTCTGAATGTGTCCCCTAAAATTCATATGATAATATTAAGAGGAGGAGCCTTTCGGAGGTGATTAGGTCTTGAAGTCAGAGCCCTCATGAATGAGATTAGCAACCATATAAAAGGTCTGGAGAGAACTAGCTAGGCCCTTTTTGCCATTCTTGATTTTTTATTATTATTATTTTTTGAGACGGAGTCTAACTCTGTCACCCAAGCTGGAGTGCAGTGGCACAATCTCAGCTCACCACAACCTATGCCTCCCAGGTTCAAGTGATTCTTGTGCCTCAGCCTCCCAAGTAGCTGGAATTACAGTCATGCGCCACCATAGCCAGCTAATTGTTGTATTTTTAGTAGAGATGAGGTTTCACCATGTTGGCCATGCTGGTCTTGAACTCCTGACCTCAAGTGATCCACCCACCTCAGCCTCTTGAAGTGCTGGGATTACAGGCACAAGCTACTGCACCCGGCCTGCCGTTCTTTCTGCCATGTGAGGACACAGCATCCATCACCTCTGGTGGCCACAGCAACAAGGAAGCAGAGAGAGACCTTTTCTTGGAAGCAGAGAGCAGCCTTTACCAGACTCCGAACCTACTGGCACCTCGATCTCAGATTTCTAACCTCTGAGACTGTGAGAAATAAATTTCTGTTCTTTTTTTGTTTGTTTGAGACAGAGTCTCGCTCTGTAGCCAGGCTGGAATGCAGTGGCTCAATCTCAGCTCACTGCAACCTCTGCCTCGTGGGTTCAAGCGATTCTCCTGCCTCAGCCTCCCGAGTAGCTGGGACTACAGGCGTGCGCCACCATGCCCAGCTAATTTTTGTATTTTTAGTAGAGACAGAGTTTCACCATGTTGGCCAGGATGGTCGCCATCTCTTGACCTTGTGATCCGCTTGCTTTGGCCTCCCAAAGTGCTGGAATTACAGGTGTGAGCCACTGCCCCCGGCCTAAATTTCTGTTCTTTATAAGTTACCCAGTCTCAGGTATTTTGTTACAGCAGCAGGAATGAATTTAGACAGCTCCCCTTTCTCCACTGGGCCTGACCCAATTATCAATCCCAGAACTGAAGCAGAAGTCAGGTTCCTATGACAAAGAGCCCTGAAGCACCACCATAATTGCCATTTAGTACTGAATACCACCACTACTCCCCTCCCCAGCCAAAATTAAAAATTAAAAATAAAACCCAATCACATCAGTGGGGAATGGTAGAGGTGTGTGTCACCTTCAAAGGGGTGGTGGTCTGTGTTAAGTCCCAGTTTAATTTGCCAGCTTGCCCCTGCAAAAACTAGATCGTTCATAGGAGATGACAGCAGAATGCTAAAACTTTCCCAGGTAGTAGCCCCAATGCCTCAGGCTCAAACACCGCAGTTGATCGCAGTTTGTCCTACTAACCCTTCTCTTGCATGTTCCCCAGGAAGAAGATTGATCGGAATCCTTGGGAAACATGGGGTGGGAGCAGTGACGGACTGCAAATAGGCTGGAGAAAATTTGGGGGCAGGGGTGATGGAAATATTCTAAAACTAGATTGTGGTGATTATTGCATGACTGTATAAATTTGCTAAAAATCACTGAATTGTATACTTAAAATAGTTGAATTTTACAGCACGTAAATCAGCCCTCAATAAAGGGAAGAGTATATAAAATATATTTATTAGTTGTAATAACTTATGTACTTATGTACTATAGTTTTTATGCCTCTTCTTCCAGTTACCAACACTCTTTCATTAGGGGATCAAATCCTCCCATCAAACAAGTGGAGACATGCCCAGTGGAGCAGCTTTGCTGTGAAATTTTGAAAATTGAAAACTCTTCTCCCAGCACCTTCTTTGGCCGTTGGCCCCATTTATGATAAGAACCCTCCACTGTATTATAGTGATGAATTTTTACCATATTGTGCTCACTAGACTTTTAAAAAATATATTCTAATTGTTCTTCAAGCATGTTTAACCTTGCTAAATACAGGATGATCTTTGTCCAGTTTCGCACCTTACCCCTAAGGTGCAATCATAATTCATACTAATTCCCAAAGTCCTTTTCAGTTTTTTTCAGACTGGATCTGCTAGATTTGAATTATATAGGCGGCTCACTTTTACCAAGAGTTGCATTTATATAGGCGAATGTTAACAATCTTTGAAAGATAGAACATAATATACAAAACATTTATATCCTTAAACAATATTAGCACAGTCCTGTAACTGTTCTTAAACTACAGTGACTATGAACTTAGTTTCCTAAAACAGATGTTATGGAGGAGCCAGGGCTTGAATCTGAATCTTATGATTCCCTGTCAAGCGCTCTTTTTCCTATTCCATACTATCTCCCCTGCACTATAATTTAGGGAAGAATGTGCTAAGTGCCATTAAAAAGTCAGATAAAACAGAGGAAAGAGGCATTTCAGATGAGGATGAGGGTGATATCTCAATTAGATCTCAAAGGGTACAAATGTTTTAAATATGAGGTACTGCACGGTGGATGTGAAGAAAGGAGGGCTTTTAGTCGACAAGGAAAGTGCATTCCCAAAAAAGGAAACAATATGGGGAAAGGCACAGAAGTTTGGGCCCACAGCACGGAAGGCAATGAACACTGACCATGGAGTAAGGATTTGAAAACCTGTCCATAAAATAGATTTAAGTGAATTATGACACATATCCATGAAACATTATACAGCCTTTAAAAATCAGAGTTATGAAGACTGGAGATATAGGAAAATAGTTATCAGAAACACTGTGAATTCAGATAACCTACTTAGGATAGTGTGTGAAAGTGCCTTGTAAATTGCAAATAACAATCTTTTGGAAGGTTTATAATGGGGAGTGAAAAGAGAGGAACCATGATAGCTTTAGAAAAGAAAAGGGTTGCAGGAAGGATTTTTTTTAAAGGCTAGGGTAGGGTGCAATGAAGAGTTATAAAGTAAGCTATGAGAAGATATAAATGATTGCCGGAGCAAATCCTCAAGGAGATACGATGGGTCAGAGTCAAGAGGACAAGAGACCAAACAGACCAGAGGAAAAAAGAGGGAAGTGCGTAAGTCCACAGATGGGAGAGGAAACTGCATCCCCATGCAATCTCCTGTGGCAAGAGCCAAAGCTTTACTCTGTGAAGGCAGAAGCTGTGACTATTTCCAACTTTCACTTCTCTCTTCCGTCCCCCTACTACAAGAAGAGAGTGACACTCCCAGCCATGAGCTCCCTCAAGTTACTACACCACGGCTTATGTTTGCCCTGAACATGCCTGTCCTGATTTCAGAGGAAGAGATGTCCCTGTCCCTAGGCTGTGCTGTGGAGCCTAGTCCCTCTTTTCTCCTCTGACACCTTGCTTCATCAATGATCCCTGCTCTCTCCTTGATCTTCAGTCTCTTCCCTGATCACTGGAGCCTTCTCAGCATATACATAACTGCTTATTAAATACCACCACTCAGATGCTTCACAGCTACCTCAAACCCAGCGTGTCTCTCCTTACAAACCAGCTACCCCTCTTGTCTTCTCTACCTCATTCATACAGAGCTCTTCTACGCTTCCTAGACCCTTCTCTCTTCACTCCCATAGCTAACAAATAACCCCATCCTTTCCATTTTACCTTTGAAATCACTCCGCATACACATCTTCCTCTTTATTTCCACTGCCACTATTTTAGTTCCTAGTCTGTTTTTCTTGACTGTAGCACTGTATCAGTAGTTTAACTGGTACTCCTGATTCTAGCTTCACCCACCATCAACCTACCCTTTCTATCACTATTAGGGCAATCTTTCAAAAATGCACACCCCAACTACATCACTCCTCTACTTAAAATCTTTCAGAGCCTCTCATCACAATAAAGTTCAAATTAATTAATTTCCTTTTTTTTTTTTGAGACAAGGTCCCACTCTGTTGCCCAGGCTACAGTACAGAGTGCAATTCCAGCTCACTGCAGCCTTCCCAGCCTTGACTTCCTGGTCTCAAGCGATCCTCCTGCCTCAGCCTCCGGAGTAGCTGGGAATACAGGCGTGCACCAACATGTCCAGCTAATTTTTAAAAATTTTTTGTAGAGATGAGGGTCTCACTATGTTGCCCAGGCTGATCTCAAACTCCTGGGCTCAACTGATCCTCCTGCCTCCACTTCCCAAAGTGTTGGAATTACAGTTGTAACCACTGTGCCTGGCCAAGTTCAAATTTCTTAGCACAGCACAGAATGCTTCTCATGATCTTCTTCATCTCTGACCCTCTGAAGAGCTTGAATTTTTGACATTAATTGTACTTCAGGGGATGTAACTGGCATCTCAGGCCTCCATGCTCTTGCTTTCTTGTTGTGTCTTGAGATACCTCATTGGCTGTGAACATCTGGCTCATGTGCCATCATTTCTGTAAAATCTTCCCTGAGGTTTTCTCACATAGTCCAGGGCCATTTCCTCCCACCATTACATCTGACATTGTTCTAGAATATTTTACTTATTTATCACCTCCTTAGGATCTTCATTTTTCTTTGTATCCTTGGCATCTGACACAGAGCCTGTCCCAGTGCTTATTGAAAGTCATTAAATGTTTATTGAAAGAAAGACGGGCTTAAACGCTGCATCCTTGAGCCACACACCAAGGCAGGCACATTCATTCTGAGACAACCTCTAGGTAAAACCCCATAGGCGTCTCATAATACACACATTGCATACAGCACTTATGCACACAGTCCTGTTCGCAATGTGTTAGTGCTTCGTTTCTACCTGTTTCATCACATTTGTGTGCAGATTTCCGGGGCTGCATTAGCCATCCTTCTCCTATCATATTTTCTCCTTTTCCCTAGATCTCATGAAACTAATAATAATATCTCTTTTTAAAGTATGAGTAGCTTCTAAAGCTTTCAATGCTTCACTTTCTAAAATGAAACTGCACTATTAGAGCTGCAACCCACTGTGCATTTCTCATGGTTTAATTTGTCATTCCAACTTTTCGAATTTGAAAAATTAAATATTTTTGTTTCAACATTCATGTAAGACCTGTCTTATAGAATTCCTCAATAAAAATGACAACAACAATAGCTTTTATTTATTCACCACTTCCTTCAGGACCAGATATATACTCTATATTTTCATCTTGTATTTATCTAATTTAAGTGCAAAACTAACTTTAGTGAGATAAAATAGTTTTTCTCTTCCACCTAAGGTGTACATATATTTACATATGTATAATATATATATATATATTATTTTTATTTATTTATTTATTTTTTGAGACAGGGTCTCACTCTGTTGCCCAGGCTGGAGTGCAGTGGTGAGATCTCAGTTCACTGCAGTCTCTGCCTCCCGGGTTCAAGCAATTTTCCTGCCTCAGCCTCCAGAGTAGCTGGGACTACAGGCACTCACCACCATGCCTGGCTAATTTTTGTCTTTCTTTTTAGTAGAGACAGGGTTTCAACATGTTGGCCAGGCTGGTCTCGAACTCCTGACCTCAAGTGATCCACCTGCCTCGACCTCCCAAGGTGCTGGGATTACAGGCGTGAGCCACCGTGCTCAGCCGTAAGGCATATTTTAATCAATAGCTATACCTCCAGTCTGGTTCTGGGATTTATCAAAAGGATAATAGGTATGTTATATACATTTATTTTTCTAGTGCATCTCACAAAATCAGCTATCTCTGGCTCCTTTGTTTAAAATCAGAACTAATTCCTTAAAACTATGTTAAAGTGGAAATTATAAGGGTTAGGTCTTAAGAGACCAGTCCTTTCCTTTCATCTGGGTTTTTCTGTTTTGAGACAGGGTTTCACTCTGTTGCCTAGGCTACAGTGCGGTGTATGATCATGGCTCACTGCAGCCTCTTCCTGGGCTCAGGCCATCCTCCTGCCTTAGCAACCCCCCCATCCCCACCCCCTTACCCCCACACCACACTTCCCTCCCCTGCCACCCAGTAAGCTGGGACTACAAGTGCTTGCCAGCATGCCTGGCTAATGTTTCTGATTTTTAGTAGAGATGAGCTCTTCCTATGTTGCCCAGGCTCTTTATTTATTTATTTTGAGACAGAGTCTCGCTGTGTCGCCCAGGCTGAAGTGCAGTGGCACGATCTCAGCTCACTGCAAGCTCCGCCTTCTGGGTTCACACCATTCTCCTGCCTCAGCCTCCCGAGTAGCTAGGACTACAGGTGCCCGCCACCATGCCTGGCTAATTTTTTTGTATTTTTAGTAGAGACGGGGTTTCACCATGTTAGCCAGGATGGTCTTGATCTCCTGACCTCATGATCCACCCGCCTCGGCCTCCCAAAGTGCTGGGATTACAGGCATGAGCCACTGCGCCTGGCTGCCCAGGCTCTTTTATCTGAGTTTTAATTCCAAAGGATTTCAGAGTTGGTGTCTTTTAAAATTTGTTTGGTATTATGAAGAATCTGCCTGCCTGGACAGAAAAAGGACGTCCTGCAGAGGAAATAAAAAGTGAAGTGAAATCCATGACTATTTTTGTGCATCATTAAAGGCCTGATAATATGGGAGTGGTATTCTGTGAGAATATTTGACAAAAAAACCACTGTATTCTTCTGCTTATGTTAAATAGAATATGTTTGATTATTCACAGGAAGAAATTAGAAGAAAAGTAATCATATTTTTGGAATGTAAGACTTTACTATTTATACAGATTTTAATATGTCATCTGCATGGATTGATTTGGCTAGCATATGTAGTAATGACTCTTCCTGGAGTGGTTGACAAAAATGATTACTGTTTAATCTTCAGGCTTGTTTAATCTAAATCATTTCTATTTTCTTTAAAAATAGCTGGCATCTAAAAATGAAAGGAAAAATGTTTCATAAGTTTTGGGGAAAGACTAACATTCAGTGACAGAACACCTAAACAGCCAATTTTTGATTACATATGGAAAAGGGGTGCAAAGTAAGCCTATAGATAGATGAATTCCACAGATAATACCAACACTATATTTTGTTTGTTTTGAGACAGAGTCTCGCTCTGTTACCCTGGCTGGAGTGCAGCCGGGGTACAATCTCGGTACAATCTCGGCTCACTGTAACCTCTGCCTCCCAGGTTCAAGCAATTCTCCTGCCTCTGCCTCCCAGGTAGCTGGGATTACAGGCGCTCACCACTATGGCTATTTTTTGTATTTTTAGTAGAGACGGGGTTTCACCATGATGGCCAGGCTAGTCTCGAACTCCTGACCTCAAGTGATCTGTCCACCTCAGCCTCCCAAAGTGCTGGGATTATATTTCTGATAGAGTTTTGCCATGTTGTCCAGGCTGGTCTCGAACTCCTGACCTCAAGTGATCCACCCGTCTCAGCTTCCCAAAGTGTTGGGATTACAGGTGTGAGTCACCACACCTGGCCTCCAACACTATATTTTAACTGATATTTTTGTTTGTTTGTTTCAACCTTTTTCCCACTAAGGAACACAATGAAGAACAATGTGGACTGAGTTTCATCTTCCTTGGTTTGGTTGGCAATTGACAGATGTAGAAAAAGGAATAGAAGCAAGAATCTGAATAATCCAAAAGTGACTTACCAGCATGGCATAGTTAAGAATTGATAGTATTGGCTGGGCGCAGTGGCTCACGCCTGTAATCCCAGCACTTTGGGAGGCTGAGGCAGGTGGATCACCTGAGGTCAGGAGTCTGAGACCAGCCTGACCAACATGGAGAAACCCCATCTCTACTAAAAATACAAAATTAGCCAGGCATAGTGGTACATGCCTGTAATTCCAGCTACTCAGGAGGCTGAGGCAGGAGAATCGCTTGAACCTGGGAGGTGGAGGTTGCAGTGAGCCGAGATCGTGCCATTGCACTCCAGCCTGGGCAACAAGAGTGAAACTCCGTCTCAAAAAAAAAAAAAAAAAAAAGAATTGATAGTATTAAGCCACCCTCTTAATTCAACTATGAGAAAAGCTGGGTCTCAATGGCAGCATATGGAGGCATGCCCTATTGAGTGTCCCCTCATCCCCAAAGCTATGTTACAAATAGGCCACGGCATTTATGAACACATCCATGTCCTGGAATGGGACAGAGGTGGCAGCAGCTGTGTCTGCTGTTTGGGATCACTCTAGCAAGTGTAGCATTGGTCCTGGGTCCCAAGTCTAACATTCACTCCTATTCAGTACCTTTTATGAGATAGGTACTTGAGGACATCAAAATGAAGATGAGACAACTCCTGTACTCAAAGAGTTCTAGTCAAGTCAAAGGACATGCAAGCAGAGAACTGTAATGCTGTGTCATAGGTGCTGTTACGTCAAAGGGTATCGTGTGGGCACATGGGAGGAAGCAAGTCAGTTCCATTTGGGAGACAGAGCAGGAAAAACTTCAGAGAGGAGGCAGAGCTTGAGCTGACAGGTGTTTCTGAGGTGGGAACTGAGTAAGTGAGAGAAGAGGAGTTGGGGAAGAACATACCAAGTACGATAAGCTGCATGAGCAATAACAGGAAAGCACAGAGATGACATACCATGCATAGAGGTAGGGAGTAGAACCATGGTTATTAGAGGCTGAGAAGGGTAGTGAGGGGAGGATAGGGAGAAGTTGGTGAATGGATACAAAATTACAGCTAGACAGGAGGAATAAGACCCAGTGTTGTATAACACTGCAGGGTAACTAGAGTTAACGATAATTTATTGGATATTTTCAAGTAGCTAGAAGAGAGGATTTTGAATCCTCCCAACACAAAGAACTGATGAATGTCTGGAGTGACAGATTTGCTAATACACTGATTTGATCACCACATATTGTGCACATGCATGGAAATACTACTCTGTATCCTATATATGTGTGTGTGTGTATATAAATACATATATATTTTCTTTTCTTTTTTTTTTTTTTTTTGAGACAGAGTCTCTCTCTGTCGCCCAGGCTGGAGTACGGTGTTGAGATGTTGGCTCACTGCAACTTCCGCCTCTTGGATTCAAGCTATTCTCCTGCCTTAGCTGCCCAAGTAACCGGGATTACAGGCACACACCACAACACCTGGCTAATTTTCTGTATTTTTAATAGAGACGAGGTTTCCCCATGTTGGTCAGGCTGGTCTTGAACTCCTGAACTCAAGTGATCCACCCGCCTCGGCCTCCCAAAGTGCTGGGATTACAGGCGTCAGCCACCGCGCCCAGCCTGTATCCTATAAATATGTACAATTAATATGCCAACTAAAAAGAAAAGAAAAAAAATCACATGTTTAGAAAGCTGCAGTTGGTTTGACGTCACCAATATGCATGATGAGAAGGAGAAAGCAGTGAATGGTAAGACTGGATAGGAGGGCCGGAGCCAGATCATAGGGGACTTTATATGCCTTGCTAAGGAGCTCAGATTTGATCCAGAATGTGATTGGGAACCACTGAAGGGCTTTATGCAACGGAAGGCATGAAAATATTTTGCTTTTGAAAGATCACTCTGTCTACTCTATGGGGGATGGCATGAAGGGGACCAAAACTGGAGACAGAAACAATAGTTGGGAGGTGAGTGCAACAGGTCAGACGAGAAATGACAGGGGCTTGAAATGAAGCAGTAGCAGTGGGGATGGAGTGAAGGGGGCCCTACAAGGTTAGAGGGAGGGGTTTCCAATTATAGCACCAGCTGTGACAGGAGATGGAAGAGCCCTCATCTGAGGACAGAGGGGAAGGCTAGGTTGCACAGTATGGAAATGTGACTTCAGGAACTCCTATTAAATCTTGTGTTATTGTCAAATTACATGCAAATGTAAGATTCTTTATCATGATCATCAAGGTGACCTACCATAGTCATGGACTTTGGATGATTTCCTAAGCTTTTCGATCTGTAAGAAATAGAAAGAAAATAATATAAAAAGGAGGAAGGGGGGACTGAAATAATGAACATGGTTAGCAAGTATGCCATTATTTAGCATATTTTCCCCTCACTTTCAAGGAGAAATCGTCATTTAAGATAGAACTATGAGACCCTCAGAGATTAAGATCAAGCTTTTTGGTACATAACATGTGAATCATTCTCACTGCATTTAAATAAAAACAATGAGGCAGGGTACGGTGGCTCACACCTGTAATCCCAGCACTTTGGGAGGCCCAAGTGGGTGGATCACTTGAGGTCAGGAGTTCAAGACCAGCCCTGCCAACATGGTGAAACCCTGTCTCTACCAAAAATACAAAGATTACCCGGGCATGGCGGCACACACCTGTAACCCCAGCTACTCAGGAGGCTGAGGCAGGAGAATTGCTTGAGCCCAGGAGGCGGAGGCTGCAGTTAGCTAAGATCGTGACATTGCACTGCAGCCTGGGCAACAGAGTGAGACTTCATCTCAAATAAAAAAAAAATACATAAAATAAAATAACGATGAGGCACACTCTCACTACATTTAACATTCTCACAGATTTACTTAGGATACGATTCTAACTTGAAAACTTAACGAATTTCCTTGAAAGTCATGAAGAACTAGAGGCAAAAATAAAACATCTGAGGCTATTAAGATACTCGCTTTTATATCCTTATTTCCCACTATTTCCACTACTGAAGACAACTGGCAAAAGCAATGCCATAATTTTGAGAGGCTGCAGAGGTAAGCTGAAGCTTGTTTGCTTGCCGAATATACCGAGATCAGTTGGGCCAATCATCACAGGCTTCACAGAGGGTGGTGGCTGAAAGCTGATGTAGGTCTGGAGTTTTCTAACAAATGTCCTTCTTGGCTGGAAAGGGCTTTGAGAGCTCTTCTGCCCGTCTCAGCCCCTGGCTTCTAGGCCAGTCTAAATCTATATAAATGGGCCTAGACTCCATTGTGAAAATAGGCCAAATATAAGTAAACAGAGGTCTGAACTGGTGAAACACATGTAAATTCATATTTAAATTTTCTTATTTTAAAATAAGCCTAGGAAAAAAATTCCACTGTTTCTCTCAGCAACTCAGAGACGATCCATCTTCAGTATAAGTTAGCATTTACTGAGCATCTGTGATATGCCAAGGATCAGATCACATTTTTTCATTTTGGGGAAAAAGTCATAGTTAACCTATCACTTGCAAATGCTAGTTTGAATCTGCCAAGGGTTTTCTGTTTTCTTTCTCTCTTTCTCTCTTTCTTTCTTTTTTTACATCTTTAATGAAATGACCTTGGAAATAACATACATTTCCATGACACCAACACTATAGTTTTTGGGGTCACAGTAAGATACACAGAATTACATCTGTAATTAATATGAATGCCAACATGTCAAGCAGTGGTTTATTACATGGCAAACAAAATCGAGAAAGCAAACATCAAACAAAAAAGACCCATAAGTCTGGACAAGGCAAATCCCAGGATAGCATATGAGAACAGCCGCTACTTCAGTGAAGGGTTTCTGGCGTAACGAATGATAAGGCTACCAAAGACTGTTCCAATACCAGCACCAGAACCAGCCACTCCTAATGTTGCAGTGCCTGCACTGTTACATTTCACACCAGTCTCACTGTCTCTGCTGATTGCACTGGTTTGAAACTCCCTTTGGTTTAGCTGAGACACACCATTCTGGGCCCCATTAAATACCATAGAGCCCTCTCCAGGTCTGTGTGCAACTCTATGGCGTTTAAGATAGAACTTCAGAGCGGAGGTGCAGGCGAGCTTGGCATAGGCAAACATCTTAAACTCTTCGGGATGGTGCGGCTGGAGGACTTGGGTGACAGGAGACTTGGGCTCCTCTCCCGCTTCCTCTCCTCCCGGGAAGTGGCAGTGGCAGTGGTGGTGGCAGCAGTGACAGCAGAGGTTGAAGGAATGGGCCTCTGATTTTCAAAACAGTTGTATTTGCAAATGGTATGTTGAACAAACATGACTTATGACAAAATCAAAATGCAAATTTAATTTTGGTCTTCCATTTCTACTTTAAGCTTTTTGCACTCAGAGAAGCTTTTCCTTTGCCCTTCCTTTGATGAACACACAGCAGGCCCAATGCTTTTTTTGCTTACTCTAAAGTAACAGTCTTCACTGTGAGGCATAAACAGTCTCAATTCATTAGGTATACTGTACTGTCTTAATAGTAATCAATCCTTTAATCTTCACTCAAAAGCAGGGCTTCTCCTCCCCATCTATCAGTTCAGGTCTGTAGCTGATGGACACCACTGTCTCTGGAGGCCAGTTTCCTCTTTTTGCTCATTTCCCTCTCCATTTGTAGGAGGAGGGCAAAGGCCACAGGACAGCTCATACTTGGCTGGGTGGCTTCAGAGTCTCGGCTTGGCAATTGGCTAATGCTGATTCTTTCTCTTTGGAGCTTGCCGTTGCTAGGGATCTCCGTCCTGCAGTTCCCTGGACCTACGCTGATGCATTTCTCCTCTGGGTGATCACTCGATACTCCATCAGTCCCAAAGAATGTGGCATTCTCTTCTAGTTTCTTGCTGCTTCCAGGCCTCCTTGGGCAGAGCCAAAGATAACTCAACTCTCAACTGCATGGTTCTTAAGGGATTTTCACACCCATCCTTTGTCTCAACAAGCTCAGAGAGAAAAGCTATCCAACACAGCCCCTCTGCTGAGCAGCCATGACTTGCCTTAGTTTTCTTAGGCATGAATGAGTCACCAGTCCTCTGTGTTTCCCAACTTTTAGGGAACACGTTTCAAAGCTCTCTAGGTGATTCCCTGGAAACCCCTCATAAGGCTTTAGGTAAAAGAGGTAGAATTACCTGGGAGACAGGAACTCACGACATGGCAGATTCGAAGAAATCCTTTTCCAATCTTCCCTACTCTCCATACTTTTATATCTTGGATCTGGCCAAGAGATAGGAGTCATGGAAGGGGTTCTCTGAAATCATTTATTTTGGAAACTCTGCACATGGGAAAAACTCACTCTCACTTTGGGAACTGGTAACAGTTTTATTAGCACCTAAGGAAGTGGGCTAGAAAGAGTCCCATTTTAACATACTGCCATGTTCTTTTTTTTTTTTCTTTTCTTTTCTTGAGATGGAGTTTTTGCCCTGTTGCCCAGGCTGTAGTGCAGTGGCACGATCTCAGCTCACTGCAGCCTCTGCCTCCTGGGTTCAAGCGATTCTCCTGCCTCAGCCTCCTGAGTAGCTGGGATTACAGGTGCCCACCACCATGCCTGGCTAATTTTTGTATTTTTAGTAGAGACAGGGTTTCACCATGTTGGCCAGGCTAGTCTTGAACTCTTGACCTCAAGTGATTCACCCGCCTCAGTCTCCCAAAGTGCTAGGATTACAGGCATGAGCCACTGTGCCCTGCCCATACTGCTATGTTCTTAATCAACCACACAGGGTTTGTGCATACATCTTGTAGCATCAGATATTGAGCCTCTTCTAAAATAGCAGACTGTAAGGCTTAATGTTACTATAAGAAAATATGGTGATAAAATACAGAGCAGGGCAAGTAGTTTTGTTGTAGACAAAAATCTTAGCTCATAATCTTTATAGTTTCTTCCTTAGAGTGACTGTACATTCCATGAGAGCAGGGAATCTGGCTTTCCATTTCAGGTTCTACAAAAAAACATTAATCAAGCAACTACTTTATGCTAGGCAAAACATGAAGCACTTGCATATAATTATCTTGTTTACCTTAAATTGAGATAAGAAAAAGAGTTTTTTTAAGTATTATCTATCTGTCTATCTATCTATCTATCTATCATCTATCTATACATTTTTTTTTGAGACAGAGTCCCACTCTGTTGCTCAGGCTGGAGTGCAGTGGCACGATCTTGGCTCACTGCAACCTCCGCCTCCCAGGTTCAAGCGATCCTCCTGCCTCAGCCCCCCTAGTAGCTGGGATTACAGGCACGTGCCACCATGCCCGGCTATTTTTTGTATTTTTAGTAGAGATGGGGTTTTGCCATGTTGGCCAGGCTGGTCTCGAACTCCTGACCTCAGGTGATCCACCCACGTCAGCCTCCCAAAGTGCTGGGATTACAGGCGTGAGCCACCGCACCTGGCCGTATTACCTATTTTTTAAAGACATTATTAATTTAAAAAATAAAGGGAAACTTACCTTGGTTTTCTGGCTTTTTCTCTGGGCTTTCTAATTAAATCTTCTAAATGTTTATTTCTCTCTTCCAAACTGAAAGAAGAAACAATTGAATTTTATGACTAAAATGGACTTTTCTAGACCAATATTTTGTTAGATTCACTGGAGAATTTTAGCAGATAAAAATAGGTAATCTAATTATCTATATGCTATCCAACCACCTAACCATATAGAAACTTGGGATTCTTTCCTAGCAACTCAAAATTATTCTATCAGTTTCTCCCTTTATAGGTTCCAGTGGTGAAGAAGGAAAGTAGACAGTAGCAAATATATAAAGCAGCATCCAGATGTTCTCCCATTTGCTTACACAGTGGTTTACCCATACTGACCCTCTATATGAGTAAATCCAATATGATCCTGGGGGTAACATGTTAAAAACAAAACTCTCGGCTAGGCATGGTGGTTCACACCTGCAATCCCAGCGCTTTGGGAGGCTGAGGCAGGCGAGTCTCTTGAGCCCAGGAGTTCGTGGCTAGCCTGGGCAACATGGTGAAATTCTCTCTACAAAAATACAAAAATTAGCCGGGCGTGGTGGCACATGCCTGTGATCCCAGCTACTTGGGAGGCTGAGCTGGGAGGATTGCTTGAGCCCAGGAGGTGGAGGTTGCAGTGAGCCAAGATCGCACCACTGCACTTCAGCCTGGGACAGAGCTAGACTCTGTCTCAAAAAAAAAAGAAAGAAAGAAAAGAAAAGAAAAAACCCAAATAACTAGAAACAGCTTAACATGGGAAAATATGTGATAGCATTACAAGACCGTCACAAACCCATTTTTCCATCCAGGGAGGTTGTATGAGCTTCCTGTGGCTGCTGCAACAAATCAACACAAATTCTGTGGCTTAAAACACCATATGTTTATTTTCTTCTGGAGGTCAGAAGTCCAAAATAAGCTTCACCGGCCTGAAATCAAGGTGTTGGCAGGGATGTGCGGCCTCTAGAAGCTCAAGAAGAGAATCCTTTGCCTGGCCTCATCCAGCACCTGGAGGCCATCCTCATTTCTGAGGGGGCTTGGCCCCACATCACACCACCTTTTCTCCCCATTTCCACCGTCAGGTTGACTCTTTATCTTCTGTCGTCAAATCCCTCTCTGCCTCCCCCCTCTTATAAGGACCCTTGTGATTGCGTTTAGGGCCCACTCAGATAATCCAAAATAATCTCCACAACTCCAGATGTGATCACATCTGCAAGGCTCTTTTGCTATATAAGGTAACAGTCACAGGTTCTAGTGATTAGATCTTGGATATCTTTGGGCCATTCCCCAGCTTACTGTAGAGGGTAAATAGGCCTGAGAGGATATGAAATTCTACTGCAGAGGACTAAACTCAAACGCCTATAGAAGGGTCAGGCAGGTATGTGAAATGAGCAAAGCCAGCTAAATGGTGATTCAGACAAACCAAAGCGCATACACCCCTAGGCCCTGCCTAAAAGAAGTTGCTACTTAGCTCTTGCCAAATGTTGCCATGTGAGAATGCTGCAGCCATGAGATCAGATCATCTTGTTTTATTTATTTTTAAAGTTTTATTATTCAGAGACAGAGTCTCACCCTGTCATTCAGGCTGGAATGTAGTGGTGCAATCACAGCTCACTGCAGCCTCAAACTCCCGGGCTGAAGCAATCCTCTCATCTCAGCCTCCTGAGTAGCTAGGACTGCAGGTGCATGCCACCACACTTGACTAATTGTTTTAATATTTTGTGGAGACAAGAGTCTTGCTATATTGCCCAGGCTGGTCTTGAACTCCTGGCCTCAAGCTATCTTCCCGCCTCAGCCTCCCAAAGTGCTGGGAATGTAGGCATGAGCCACCATGCTCAGCCTACTCTTGTTTTTAAAGAGGAGATATAAATCTAGATTTTTACAGAATTATCTTCCCTTTTCAATTTTGGCAATTAATTTAAAAAATATGTTAAATATTATATGGACAAAACACATATACCCCAGAATATAACTTGTAGGTTGTCATTTTGAAACTTATACTCTTTTTTTCAGAGATATCAGGCTTTTGTTTTAAAGGGATAAAGAGAAGTTATCAAACCCAGGAACAGAAGATAATGTGAAACAGACTCTGTGTATACCAAAAGCCTATCATGCTTTATTATCAGAGAAATAACATGGAATAAATCTTCTGTATTTCTAGAATTGAAAAGAATGAGCCCAACTCCTGAAGGAGGGAGATACCCAAGGAAAGAAAGTGAAAAGTTTTTCCAAGTGTGCAAGAAGGCAACAGTGGAATATATTGACACTGCGCTCCCGCGTGTAGAGCTGCGGGCAAGAAGCTATAATCTAAGCCTACTTAAATGGAGTCTTTGGTTTATTTTGGAGGAAGTCATGTCCTCTGTAAAGGCCATGGAAGAACTCTGCTGAGAACTAGGCAAACAAAGCAGCACCACTGAATGGAGTATAATGAGTGCTTTGATTTGCATTTAATGACATGAGTGTATTTCTTTCTTTTTTTTCTTTTAAGACAGAAACTTGATCTGTCGCCAAGACTAGAATGCAGTGGCACAATCTCAGCTCACTGCAACCTCCGCCTCCCTGGTTCAAGTGATTCTCATGCCTCAGCTTCCCGAGTAGCTGGGATTACAGGTGTGCGCCACCATGCTTGGCTAATTTTTGTATTTTTAGTAGACATGGGATCTTGCCGTATTAACCAGTCTGGTCTCAAACTCCTGGACTCAAGCGATCCTCTCACCTTGGCCTCCCAAAGTGCTGGGATTACAGGCATGAGCCACCGCACTCAGCTGACATGAATATATTTCATGTGCTTATTTGCCATCCATATACTTTCTTGGTAGAATCTCTACTAAAATCTTCGCCCATTTTTATTGGATTATTTGTTTTCTTATGACTGAGTTTTGAGAGTTCATTACATCTGGATAGAAGTTCTTTATCAGATACATGATTTACAAATATGTTCTTCCAGACTATGGCTTGTCTTTTGATCTGTTAACAGTGTCTTTAGAGAGCAGTTTTAGGCTAGGCGAGGTGGCTCACAGCCATAATCCCAGCACTTTGGGAGGCCGAGGTGGGCGGATCATGAGGTCAGGAGTTCAAGAGCAGCCTGGCCAACATGGTGAAACCCCGTCTCTACAAAAATACAACCAAAAAAATTAGCCTGCTGTGGTGGCGTGCGCCGGTAGTCCCAGCTACCTGAGAGGCTGAGGCTGAGGCAGGAGAATCACTTGAACCCAGGAGGTGGAGGTTGCAGTGAGCCAAGATTGCCCCACTGCCCTCTAGCCTGGGTGACAGAGTGAGACTCAGTCTCAAAAAAAAAAAAAAAAAAGAAGAGCAGTTTTAAATTTTGATGAAGTCAAATTTATCAAAATTTTCTCTAATGAATCATGCTTTTAGTGACATGTCTAAGAAATTGTTGCCTAACCCAAAGTCATAGAAATTTTCTCATATGTTTTCTTCTAGATATTTTATGGTTTTAGCCTTTATCTTTGGGTATATTATCCATTTTGAGTTTACTTCGTATGTGGTGGAGTGTATAAATCAAAGTTAATTTTTCTGAAAATGGGCAATGATTTCAGCACCATTTGTTGAGAAGGCTGTCCTTTTTCCACTTTGTTGCCTTTGTACCTTTGTCAAAAATCATTTGTCCATATATGTATCATATATGTATGGGTCCAGGTCTGCATTCCCTGGTCTGTTCCATTGATTTTTATATTTTTACACCAATGCTACACTGTTTTGATTATTGTAGCTCTATAAAAAGTCTTAGAATCAGAGTTTCCCTCCCATTTTATCCTTCTTTATCAGAGTCCTTTTGGCTATTCTGTGCCTTTTGGATTTCCATATGAGTTTAGAATCAGCTTGGTAAGTTTATTTAAAATTGGAATTGCACTGAATCAATAAATGAACTTGGGGAAAATCTTAACAAAATTGACCCATGAAAGAGATATACCTCTCCATTTATTTAACTCTTCTTTACTTTCTCTCAATGATGTTTCGTAATTTTTAGTGTATGAGTCTTTTACATACTTCTGCCAAATTTATCCTTATGTAGTTCATATTTTTGGTGCTATCAGAAATGTTTCTTAATTTCTGATTGTCTGTTGCTAGTATATAAAAATACAACTTTTACATATTGATATTGGATCCTGCAACCTTGCTAATCTTAATAGTCCTAGTAACTTTTTTGTAGATTCCATCAGATTCTCTACATAGATGATCATGTCTCTGTGAATACATGCATTTTTGCTTCGTGTCCTATCTGGATGAGTTTTATTTTTCTTGCCTGATCGTACTGGACAGAACTTCCAGTACAATGTGAATGTACTGGAATGTCTTGTTTCTGATGATGAGAAAGCATTTAGTCTATCATCATTAAGTATGATGTTAGTAGGCTTTTTCTAGGTGCTCTTTGTCCTTATTGAGAGAGTTCCTTTCTTTTCCTAGGTTGTTTAAGTTTTCTCATGAAGAATGATGTTGGATTTTGTCAAACGGTTTTTCTGTCTGTCAAAATTTTCATATGCTTTTACTTTTTCAGTTTCTTACATATGCTAACTAACATTGATGGATACATAAAGCTGGCCCTTTTTTGCTATATAAGGTAACATTCACAGATTCTAGGGATTAGAACATGGATTTGCCATTTACTTTTAACTGCCATTTTCAGCAGTATACACTGTACCCAATTTGTAATCTTTTATCCCTCACCCCCTTCCACATTTCCCCCAAGTCCCCAAAGTCCACTGCATCATTCTTTTTTTTTTTTCTTTGTACAATATTTTATTAAAGGTGTTTACATAGCAACATCCAGACTCCAGAATACAGCTGCCAAGGAGATCCTGTTATGCTGTGGGGACTGGCTGGGGCACGGCAGGAGGCTCTGGCTTCCCACCCTTCTGTTCTGAGATGGGGGTGGTGGGCAGTATCTCATCTTTGGGTTCCACGATGCTCACGTGGTCAGGCAGGGGCTTCTTAGGGCCAATCTTACCAGCTGGGTCCTAGGGCAGCATGATCTTCACTCTGATGCCCAGCACACCCTGTGTGAGCAACACATGGCGCACAGCAGTGTCACCGTAGTAGTTAACAGCGTCTCTGCTGTGGATCATCAGGCCATCCACAAACTTCATGGATTTAGCCCCTCTGTCCTCAGAGTTTCCCAGACACCACGACCTCACAGCCTTTGGCCCCACTCTCCATGATGAACCGCAACACACCATAGCAGACCCTTCGCACAGCAAGCCCTCCTAGGAGTTTGTAACGCAGAGACTCTGCCTGGGCAATGGCACGCAGACCCCTAGTGGCCACCTTTTCAGCATAAAGCTCTACACTGCCCTCTGGAGAACCAAACCTCTTCTGAACGACAGCAGTCAATTCCTGAATCCGCCGGCCCTTCTCATCAAGAACATTCTGTGTTCTGGTGGCTAAGATAATGATTTCTGTCCTGGTTGGTGTAACATGCACCTCAACTCCAGAGTAGCCATCTTCAGCCAGCTCCTGAGTAAGAAACTCATTCAGTTCAGCTTAGAAGATGCCATCAGTGACAAACTTCCTCGTCTTGGAAATTTGTATGGCCATCTTGCCGCCATGCTCCACTGAAAGGAAAAGCACTGTATCATTCTTATGCCTTTGTGTCCTCATAGCTTAGCTCCCACTTATGAGTGAGAACATATGCTGTTTGGTTTTCCATTCCTGAGCTACTTCACTTAGAATAATGGTCTCCAATTCCATCTAGGTTGCTGTGAATGCCATTATTTCATTCCTTGTTATGGCTGAATAGTATTCCATGGTGTACATATATACCACAATTTCTTTATCCATTCATTGATTGATGGGCATTTGGGCTGGTTCCATATTTTTGTAATTTCAAATTGTGCTGCTATAAACATGCACGTGCAAGTATCTTTTTTGAATAATGAGTTCTTGTCCTCTGGGTAGATACCCAGTAGTGGGATTTCTGGATCAAATGGTAGTTCTACTTTTAGTTCTTTGAAGACTCTCCACACTGTTTTCCATAGTGGTTATACAAGTTTACATTTCCACCAGCAGTGTAGAAGTGTTCCCTTTTCACTGCATCCCTTGACAACATCTGTTATTTTTTGATTTTTTGATTATGGTCATTCTTGCAGGAGTAAGATTGTATCACACTGTGGTTTTGATTTGTATTTCCCTGATCATTAGTGATGTTGAGCATTTTTTCATATGTTTGTTGGCCATTTCCGTATCTTCTTTTGAGAATTGTCTATTCATGTCCTTAGCCCACTTTCTGATGGGATTGTTTTTTCTTGTTAATTTGTTTGAGTTCCTTGTAGATTCTGTATATTAGTCCTTTGTCAGATGTACAGAGTGTGAAGATTTTCTCCCACTCTGTGGGTTGTCTGTTTACTTTGCTGATTATTGCTTTTGCTGTGCAGAAACTTAATTAAGTTCCACCTATTTATCAGTTTTTTAAAGAGAATATAGAATTTATTAGATATTGAATATAAAAACAAACCATCTAAATAGGGGCCCAGGGAGCTTCCTTTATTTCTCTAGGCACCTCCAGGCCTTCCCACCCCAACCCCAATATAAACATTTTGCATATATAATGGCTAGCAAAGACTAAAAAGATGCAAAGCTTCCAAAGACAGCAGGTACTCAGCTTAAGGAGGGTGATGACCCGGTCAGATGAGATCTTCCTGGAGGAGCCCACCATTTTCTTTGTTGCAGCACTGACGAAAATACACCCCAGCCTTCCGGACCAGGGGCTGACATTAGGGGGTCCCTGAGCAAGTGACGGGCTGGAGCTGCTCGTTGGGAGGCAGATGGTCTACTCCCTCAATGCATCCTCCAACTGCTTCACTATCAAAGCCTGCTTCTGTTCCTGCAGCACACCACAGAACTGACACATGGCCAATTTTAGCCGAGGGAGCTCATCTGCAAAGATGAGGTGGAACCGGCCTGGCTCCTTATATATGCAGGCTTTGCCACGGGATAACAACAGCTCGTTGTCCAGGAAGCGGCGAGAGGAGCTGTTCCTCTTCAAATGTACAGGGATCCAGGTACTTTTTCAAGTTGATCCAGATATAGAGGCCAGAGCTGCAGTTGTGAAAGGGGATCTCCAATGCCTTTAGCTTGGCAGTGATGTACTTGTGAGCTTCCCAGAGCCAGTAGTTATTGGTGGGCAGGTACACTTTGTCAGTCCATTCTGTGTTCTGGAGCAGTTGACACAGCTTGTGCTGGGCGATGCCAGAGATACTGTGGAGGTAGCCAAAGGTGCTCACAGCAGAAGCCATCTCCTTGTTGTGGGTGTAAACAGAGCACCAAAGCGGAAGCCAGAAATGCCAAAATCCTTACTGGTGTCCGAGATCACATGGGTCCTGTTGTGATCAGGCAAACTTTTCATGCTCAGGACACTGTGGAATGTGATGGATTCATCAAAAACACAGAGAGCATGTAAATCTCATCTACGATCACATGTAGGTTATACCTCTTGGCAAATTCCAGGAATTCCGTCGCGAGTCTGAGGAGCAGATGTCATCCAGAGGATTCTGAGGGTTGATTAGCACAAGGCCTCAGACCTTTTTCCCCTCAAGCCTAGCTTCAAGCAGGGCTTCCTCTAACTTGTCCATAGTGAGGTGGAAAGGACGGGTGTTTGTAACAGTGATCTCACTCTCCAGGTGGACAGGAATCAACTCAACCTTCATGTATAGGCAGGAGCTAAAGTCAAAGCCACTATAGAAGGGAGCAAGGACCAGGAAGGCCTAGCCTAGATCACACAGAACCATGGCCAGTGCAGAGAAGACAGAGCAGCAGCCATTTAGAACAACCACATTTTCTGGATCAAGTCGGGCAGGTGCCTTACACTAGTAGGTCAGGAACCGGGGCCACTTCTTCTTGCAGGAACGGGTGCCCTCTCCAATCCAGGTACTGCAGCAAGATGTCCTCAGTGCAGTCCATGTCACTTTCTTGCAATCTTTCAGTCATCAGATCTATGCAGAGCTTGTTCTCACTGGTGCCAAGGTTAACGAAGCCCAAGGTGTTCTTGTCCTTATGATATTCGTCTTTTTGGTAGGCATTGTAGTCCTGGAAGCTCGACTAATAGAAAACAGAGATGTCAATCCCACAGTTGGATAGGTCACGGCTGATGAAGGCAGCTTCACAATCACTCAGTTGGGGAACTGGATCAGGCTGCCTTGACAGTTGGGCCCCCTGCCCATATCTGACATCACCCCTGGAGTCCTGGGAAGGAAGAGGCACTTGGAGCTCCAGGCCACTCATGGCCCTAGACTATGGATCATCTGGTACATTAAGCGACCCAGAAGGGCTTCATGCTCACGGATGGCCTGAGTGTGCCTCCATTCTTCCAGCGGCAGGCCCTGCCTGCTCATCAGCTGCACAAAGTACTCCCTCATGGTCTGCCGCAAGTGCAGCATCATCTTAACAGCTGGGTATAGATGCTCTGGTCTCTGAGGACCTGGCCTCTCATCTGGCCAGAGGGCACAGGAAGGGTGTCTGACTGATGACTCATACGCCTGGTATCTGTAGTGGCCCCTGCAGGCTGGCTGGCATCTCCGTCTCTGTTTTCACTTATCTTCTCTCCAGTCTAAAGCCTGACTGAGCAAACTGTCCTTGATTGTCAGTGCTCAGGGACCTGCTCTGCCACCCTTCTCCTCACTGAATGTGTTAATCATTGTTTTTGTTGCATTTGCCTTTGGGTTCTTGGTCATGAAGTCTTTGCTTAAGCCAATGTCTAGAAGGGTTTTTCCGATGTTATCTTCTAAGATTTTATGGTTTCAGGTCTTAGATTTAAGTCCTTGATCCATCTTGAGTTGATTTTTGTATAAGGTGAGAGATGAGGATCCAGTTTCATTCTTCTACATGTGGCTTGCCAATCATCCCAGCACCATTTGTTGAATAGGGTGTGCTTTCCCCACTTTATGTTTTTGTTTGCTTTGTTGAAGATCAGTTGGCTGTATTTATGCCAACTCTTTTTTCATTACAAAAGAAGCCTGGCCAACACAGTGAAACCCCGTCTCTACTAAAAATACAAAAAAATTAGTCAGGTGTGGTGATGGGTGCCTGTAATCCCAGCTACTTGGGAGGCTGAGGCAGGAGAATCGCTTGAACCTGGGAGGTGGAGGTTGCAGTGAGCTGAGATGGCACCACTGCACTCCAGCCCAGGTGACAGTGCGAGACTCTGTCTCAAAAAAAAAAAAAAAAAAAAGAAAAAGAAGTCAAAGAAATACAATGGGATTGTGACTATAAATAAGGGCAGTACTAATGTTATTTTTACTATATACTGAAATGCAGCTTTCTGTGGGGTTTACAAGTTTTAGGGGTAAACAAATGTTCACCTTATTCTCTGTGATCAAGGTATAAAATCGCATGGATTTTTAAAAGAATGTTCAATCCAATCAAACTTTTTGATCATCCTGTACTCAAACTATCATGAAACTTAGAAAGAAAGGTTGTGGATTTACACTGAAATTTTCTGTGATTTTTGATATGGTTTTGCATGGAAAAAGATTTACAGGGGCTTCATGTGGGTGGAAATCACAGTTGCTGTGACAGGGCAGTGAGTTGTCATTTATTAATTCAGTGTTGTCTGTAGGAGATATGGCACTGGAAGTATTTTTCTAGGACTCTGTTGGCATTCTGTGGATGGTGAATAGTAAATAAGTTAATGCAGAAGACTTTGATGAGTGACTTCAAGAACTACAGATTGTGATCAGGGATCATATGATGGGTAGGAATGGAATAGAAGATCACCTTGAATAACAAGGTAGCAGGGCTTGATAAAATGGGAAGCCGGGACAGGAAATGAACTTGGGACATTTTTATAAGAGGATCCATCTCTCACCAGGATGATGTAATGATTGTGATGGGGACAAAGATAGAAAAAGTCTCACATTTTGTAGGAAGGTGTTCCTTCCTACAAAGGAAGGAATGGGATAGATTCATCAAAAACACAGACAGCATGTAATGTTGTTTGGAGCAGGGACTTCTACATCTGGAACAGACAGATCTGGACATAAGTGTTGGAGAGAAAGTGGTATTCAGGAAAGAGAGATGCATGGCTAGTCAAATCTGTAGCATTGTGGAAAATCTATCGACTCAGACTCAGAGGACAGTGAATGCATCTCTAAGGTGATGGCATTTCAGCAGATGTGAAAATAGTACAAGATAACGGGGGTGAAGACAGCCTGAGTGTTCTAGGTAGAACAACATGCTAAAACTTGGAGGCAAAGGGAATATGGTACATTTGAAAAAGTATAATATCTCTAGTATGGCAAAAGCAAGTCAGGGAATGGTAAGATGAGATCAGAGAGGCAGGATGGAGCTTGATCATGAAGAAACCTGTAGGCCATGTTAAGGATTTTTGCTTTTACCTAAGGTGATGGAAAATCACTAAAGTTTTTTAAGATATGAAATGGCATACTCACATTTATATTTCAGAAAGATTACTCTGGCTGCGTATACAGAATGGACTTCACCAAGTAGTTTTCTTTTAGTCTTTTAGAAAAATAAAATGCCACTAATAGCTTTTGTAGTAAACAGCTGTTTCTAAAGTCCAAGGCCTATGAATGGAAAAATTACAGGCCAGGCGCGGTGGTTCACACCTGTAATCCCAGCACTTTGGGAGGCTGAGGTGAATGGATCACTTGAGGCCAGGAGTTAGAGACCAGCCTGGCCAACGTGGCAAAACCCTGTCTCTACTGAAAAAAAAAAAAAAAAAAAAAAAAAGAAAAAAGCCAGGTGTGGTAGCACGCACACCTGTGGTCCCAGCTACTCAGGAGGCTGAGGCAGGAGAATCGCTTGAGCCTGGGAGGCAGACATTGTGCTACTGACTCCAGCTGAGATTGTGCCACTGCACTCCAGCCTGGGCAACAGAGCAAGACTCTATCTAAAAAAAAAAAAAGAAAGAAAGAAAGAAAGAAGATTCTAATAAGCAGCCACAGTTGACAATGCTTATGATAAAGACTAAATTGACATTCTGACCTATGGTCTCTTCAACACAAATTGGATCAACCACTCAACTGAAATATACATTTAAAAAAATTTTTTTTTTCCATCCAAGCCCTGCAGAACATTTAAATTTTTTAATTTAAAAATAACTGGGGCAATCATCATGGTGGACGGGAGGCAGGACTAGATTGCAGCTCTGACTAGGACGGACAGAGCAGTGTATGGAGGCTCGCATCATGAATTTTAGCTCCAAAATGACTGCAAGAACAAATCAGGAATCCTGAGAAGACCCACGGACCCTCTGAAGGAAGCGGACTGCTCCTGCAGGAGCTGGGAGACACCCCAAATACTGTGAGTGCCCAAACTGCAGAAGTGGGAAAGGGAGACCCTCTATTCCCAAACACACACCCCCACTGAAGAAAATGAAGGTCTAGTTTGAGAGAAGTTTCCGACCTTACCTGGAGCTGAGTCAGTTTAGAGAGCCAAGCGAAATACAGCGGTAGAGGAAGCAGCGGGAAAGGCCCTGGGAGCTCGCTGGGTCTCCAAGCAGGCCATTCCTGCCTGGCCCCACAGGGACCCAAAGCAGGGGGGGGTGGGGGGGAGGGGGGAATCTTTGTAACAATTTGAATTGAGCAAGAAGCCTCCTGGCCAGAACGTGGGGGAGGGTGGGAAATCTATCTGGTTTGCAGACTCCACAGGAGGGAAAAGAACCAAAGCCCTGTTCTTTCACAGCTGCGAGGCGGGTAGCCTGGGGCAAGTTCTCAAGTCCTGCTCACCCACTGCCTGGAAACAGACTGTAAAAGGGGGCATGGTGAGAGTGAGACAGGCCCTTTGGATTGTGTGGGAGTTGGGTGAGGCCTGTGACTGCAGGCTTTCCCCCACTTCCCTAACAACCTGCAGAGGCAGCCATAATCCTCCTAGGTACACAACTCCAGTGACCTAGGAATCTCACCCCCATCCCCCACAGCAGCTGCAGCAAGACCTGCCCAAGGAGAGTCTAAGCTCAGACACACCAAGCCCTGCCCCTACCTGATGGGCCTTCCCTATCCACTCCGGTAGCTGAAGACAAAGGGCATATATTCTTGGGAGTTCTAGGGCCCTGCTCA
The DNA here is from genome assembly GCF_009828535.3 of Hylobates moloch. NCBI lineage: Eukaryota > Metazoa > Chordata > Mammalia > Primates > Hylobatidae > Hylobates > Hylobates moloch. Next base: position 6,971,303 of record NW_026652295.1, read on the forward strand.
CCACCGGTTCCTCTCCATACTACCACAGCTGATGCTCTCTGGAAAGTGCCACCTCCCCGCAGGGGGCCAACCAGCACAAAAATAAAACATTAAACCACCCAAGCTAAGAACCTCCCAGAGTCCATTTCACCTCCCTGCCACGTCCACTGGAACAGGTACTGGTATCCACAGCTGATATCCATAGACAGTTCACATCACAGGACTCTGTGCAGACAACCCCCAGTACCAGCCCGGTGCCAGGGAGACTTGCTGGGTGGCTAGACCCCGAAGAGAGGTAACAATCACGGCAACTCGGCCCACAGGAAGCCACATCCACAGGAAAAGAGAGCACTACATCAAGGGAACACCCCGTGGGACAAAAGAATCTAAACAACAGCCTTCAGCCCTAGACCTTCCCTCTGACAAAGCCTACCCAAATGAAAAGGAACCAGAAAACCAACTGTGGTAATATGACAAAACAAGGCTCTTTAACATCCCCCAAAATCACACTAGCTCACCAGCAATGGATCCAAACCAAGAAGAAATCCCTGATTTACCTGAAAAAGAATTCAGGAGGTTAGTTGTTAAGCTAATCAGGGAAGCATCAGAGAAAGGTGAAGTCCAATTCAAGGAAATCCAAAAAACAATACAAGAAGTGAAGGGAGAAATATTCAAGGAAATAGATAGCACAAAGAAAAAAATAAAAACTTCAGGAAACATTGGACACACTTAGAGAAATGCAAAATGCTCTGGAAAGTCTCAGCAATAGAAATGAACAAGTAGAAGAAAGAAATTCAGAGCTAGAAGACAAGGTCTTTGAATTAACCCAGTCCAACAAAGACAAAGCAAAAAAGAAAAAGAAAATATGAACAAAGCCTCCAAGAAGTCTGGGATATGTTAAACGACCAAACCTAAGAATAATCGGTGTTCCTGAGGAAGAAGAGAAATATAAAAGTATGGAAAACATATTTGGGGAATAATCAAGGAAAACTTCCCTGGCCTTACAAGAGACCTCAACATCCAAATACAAGAAGGACAAAGAACACCTGGGAAATTCATCGCAAAAAGATCATCACCTAGGCACACTGTCATCAGGTTATCTAAAGTTAAGCTGAAGGAAAGAATCTTAAGAGCTGTGAGACAAAAGCACCAGGTAACCTATAAAGGAAACTTATCAGATTAATAGATTTCTCAGCATAAACCCTACAAGCTAGAAGGGATTGGGGCCCTATCTTCAGCCTCCTCAAACAAAACAATTGTCAGCTAGGAATTTTGTATGTAGCAAAACTAAGCATCATATATGAAGGAAAGATACAGTCTTTTTCAGACAAACAAATGCTGAGAGAATTCCCCACTACCAAGCCACCACTACAAGAACTGCTAAAAGGAGCTCTAAATCTTGAAACAAATCCTAGAAACACATCAAAACAGAACTTCTTTAAAGCATAAATCACACAGGACCTATAAAACAAAAATACAATTTAAAAAACAAAAACAAAAAAACTAAGGTACACAGGCAACAAATATAGCATGATGAAAGCAATGGTACCTCATATCTTAATACTAACATTGAATATAAATGGCCTAAATGCCCCACTTAAAAGATACAGAACTGCAGAATGGATAAGAACTCACCAGCCAGGTGCAGTGGCTCACGCCTATAATCCCAGCACTTTTGGAGGCCAAGGTGGGTGGACCACTTGAGGTCAGGAGTTTGAGACCAGCCTGGCCAACATGGTGAAACCTCATCTGTACTAAAAATACAAAATTAGCCAGGTGTGGTGGTGCATGCCTGTAATCCCAGCTACTTGGGAGGCTGAGGCAGGAGAATCACTTGAGCCTGGGGGCCAAGGTTGCAGTGAGCCAAGATCTCACTGTTGCACTCCAGCCTGGGTGACAAAAGTGAAACGCTTGTCTAAAAAAAAAAAAAAAAAAAAAAAAAAAAAAAAAAAAAAAAGAAAGAAAGAAAAAAAGAAGAAAAAAAAAAAAGAACTCACCAACCAACTATCTGCTGCCTTCAGGAGACTTACCTAACACATAAGGACTCACATAAACTTAAAGTAAAGGGGTGGAAAAAGGCATTTCATGCAAATGGACACCAAAAGTGAGCAGGGGTAGCTATTCTTATATCAGACAAAACAAACTTTAAAGCAACAGCAGTTAAAAGAGACAAAGAGGGACGTTATATGGTAAAAAGCCTTGTCCAACAGGAAAATATCACAATCCTAAAATATATGCACCTAACACTGGAGCTCCCAAATTTATAAAACAATTACTAATAGACCTAAGAAATGAGAGAGATGGTAACACAATAATAGTGGGGGGCTGGCTTCAGTACTCCACTGACAGCACTAGACAGGTCATCAAGACAGAAAGTCAACAAAGAAACAATGGAGTTAAACTATACCTTGGAACAAATGGACTTAACAGATATCTACAGAACATTTCATCCAAGAACTGCAGAATACACATTCTATTCAACAACACATGGAATTTTCTCCAAAATAGACCATATCATAGGCCATAAAATGAACCTCAATAAATTTAAGAAAACTGAAATTATATCAAGCACTCTTTCAGACCACAGTGGAATAAAACTGGAAATCAATTCCAAAAGGAACCTTCAAAACCATGCAAATACATGGAAATTAAATAACCTGCTCCTGAATGAGCATTGGGTCAAAAACAAAATCAAGAAGGAAATTTAAAAATCCTTTGAACTGAACTACAATAATGACAGAACCTATCAAAACCTCTGGAATACAGCAAAGGCAGCGATAAGAGGAAAGTTTATAGCCCTAAACAGCTACATCAAAAAGACGGAAAGAGCACAAACTGACACTCTAAGGTTACACCTCAAGGAAGTAGAGAAACAAGAACAAACCAAACTCAAACCCAGCAGAAGAATGGAAATAACCAATATCAGAGCAGAACTAAATTAAATTGAAACAAAAAATACAATACAAAGATAAATGAAACAAAAAGCTGGTTCTTTGAAAAGATAAATAAAATTGATAGATCATTAGTAAGACTAACCAAGAAGAGAGAAAATCCAAATAACCTCATTAAGAAATGAAACAGGAGATATTACAACTGACACCACTGAAATACAAAAGATCATTCAATGCTACTATGAACATCTTTACACACATAAACTAGAAAACCTACAAGAGATGGATAAATTCCTGAATACAACCTTCCTAGCTTAAATCAGGAAGAATTAAGATACCCTGAACAGACCAATAACAAGCAGTGAGATTGAAATCATAATTAAACAATCACCAACAAAAAAAGTCCAGGACCAGATGGATTCACAGGAGAATTCTACCAGACATTCAAAGAAGAATTGGTAGCATTCCTTTTGACACTATTCCACAAGATAGAGAAAGAGAAAACCCTCTGGAATTCATTCTATGAAGCCAGCATCACCCTAATACCAAAACCAGGAAAGAACATAGTCAAAAAAGAAAACTAAAGACTGATATCCCTGATGCACACAGATACTAAACTCCTTAACAAAATACTAGTTAACTGAATCCAACAACATATCAAAAAGATAATCCACTATGATCAAGTGGGTTTCACACCAGGGATTCAGGGGTGGTTTAACATATGCAAGTAAATAAATGTGATACACTACATAAAAAGGATTTAAAACAACAATCATATGATCTTCTCAATAGATTCAGAAAAAGCATTTGACAAAATCCAGCATCCCTTTATGATTACAACTCTCAGCAAAATTGGCATACAAGGGACATACCTCAATGTAATAAAAGCCATCTATGACAAACCCACAGCCAACGTAATACTGAATGGAGAAAAGTTGAAAGCATTCCCTCTGAGACCTGGAACAAAACAAGGATGCCCACTCTCACCACTCCTCTTCAACATAATACTGGAAGTCCTAGCCAGAGCAATCGGACAAGAGAAATAAATAAAGGGCATCCAAATTGGCAAAGAGGATGTCAAACTCTCACTATTGGCTGAAGACATGATCATTTATCTTGAAAACCCTAATGACTCCTCCTGAAAGCTCCTAGAACTGATAAAAGAATTCAGCAACGTTTCCTGATACAAGATAAATGTACACAAATCAGTAGCTCTTCTATACACCAACAGCGACCAAGTGGAGAATCAAATCAAGAACTTGAGCTCTTTTACAATAGCTGCAAAAACAAAAAACAAACAAACAAACAAAAAAAACCTAATGAAAGAGTTGAAAGACCTCTACAGGGAAAACTACAAAACACTGCTGAAAGAAACCATAGATGACACAAACAAATGGAAACACATCTCATGCTCATGGATGGGTAGAATCAATATTGTGAAAATGACCATATTGCCAAAAGCAATCTACAAATGCAATACAATCCCCATCAAAACACTACCATCATTCTTCATAGAATTAGAAAAAACAATTCCAAAATTCATATGGAACCAAAAGAGAGCCTGCATAGCAAAGCAAGACTAAGCAAAAAGAATAAATCTGTAGGCATCACACTACCTGATTTCAAACTATACTATAAGGCTATAGTTACCAAAACAGCATGGTTCTGGTATAAAAATAGGCACATAGACCAATGAAACAGAATAGAGAACCCAGAAATAAATGCAAATACTAACAGCCAACTGATCTTTGACAAAGCAAACAAAAACATAAAGTGGGGGAAAGGACACCCTTTTCAACAAATGGTGCTGGGGTAACTGGCTAGCTGCATCTAGGAGAATAAAACTGGATCTTCATCTCTCGCCTCTTACAAAAGTCAACTCAAGATGGATTAAGGACTTAAATCTAAGCACTGAAACTATAAAAATTCTAGAAGATAACACTGGAAAAACCCTTCTAGATATTGGCTTAGGCAAGGATTTCATGACCAAGAACCCAAAAGCAAATGCAATAAAAACATAGATAAATAGTGGAGACTTAAACTAAAGAGCTTTTGCATGGCAGAAGGAATAGTCAGCAGAGTCAACAGACAACCCACAGAGTGGGAGAAAATCTTCACACTCTATACATCTGACAAAGGACAAATATCCAGAATCTACAAGAAACTCAAACAAATCAGTAAGAAAAAAATAAACAATACCATCAAAAAGTGGGCTAAGGACATGAATAGACAATTCTCAAAAGAAGATATACAAATGGCCAACAAACATATGACAAAATGCTCAACATCACTAATGGTCAGGGAAATGCAAATCAAAACTACAATGTGATACCACCTTACTCCTGCAAGAATGGTCATAATAAAAAAATCAAAAAACAGTAGATGTTGGCATGGATGCAGTGATCAGGGAACACTTCTACACTGCTGGTGGGAATGTAAACTAGAATGTAAACAGCCACTATGGAAAACAGTGTGGAGATTCCTTAAAGAGCTAAAAGTAGAACGATCATTTGATCCAGCAACCCCAATACTGAGTATCTACCCAGAGGAACGTAAGTCATTATATGAAAAAGATACTTGAACACACATGTTTATAGTGTCACAACTCAAAATTGCAAAATCATGGAACCAACCCAAATGCCCATCAATCAAAGAGTAGATAAAGAAACTGTTACTATATATGTATACACACACACACATATATATGATGGAATACTACTCAGCCATAAAAGGAATGAATTAATGGCATTCGCAGTGACCTGGATGAGACTAGAGACTATTATTCTAAGTGAAGGAACTCAGGAATGGAAAACCAAACATCGTATATTCTCACTGATATGTGGGAGCTAAGCTATGAGGATGCAAAGGCATAAGAATGACATAATGGACTCTGGGGACTTGTGGGGAAGTGTGGAAGGGGGACGAGGGATAAAAGACTATAAATATGGTGCAGTGTATACTGATTGGGTGATGGGTGCACCAAAATCTCACGAATCGCCACTAAAGAACTTATCTAACCAAATATCACCTGTACCCCAATAGTCTATGGGAAAAAATAAAAAATAAAATAAAAATAAAAATAACTGAGGCAAAGCAATTTCAGCAAAATGATAGTTTGATATTTTTAAAATATTACGTTTTTAATTTTGATATTTCATTAGCCTATGATCATTGAGCATCGGCTGAATTTCCTTGGTTATAAGCTGAAGAGGAATCAAATTTTACATTTCCTGAGTATACAACATCCTCTCCCCTCTTCAAATTTAAAACTTGCCTGCATTAGTTTGAAAAAATGGAAGAACTGTTTGACATGGGCTCTGCTTAGAAACAACTGTGAAAACCAAAAGCAAACTTTAAAAATGCATGCACTTTTAATTATTTTGGGTGAGGCAGGCTTATAGAAAGCTCATATTTTGGGGGCACTGTCTCTATAAAATTAGACCTTTTGTTAAGCTCCAGTGATAGCCAGCACAGCATAAATGAAATTGGGGGAAGGATGGAAGAAGCAGCATATTAGAAACAAGTATAATGAATAAATAAGAACTATGCAGAGTTTAGGAGCACAAATTTTGCAGTGTTTCATGCTGAATCCCATTCTCATGAGTTTATTTCCTTCTTGATATATGTATGAATATGTTTAATTTGATGTGCATTCAGTATCTTTTTGTGAGTAATTTCTAAGCACTGCAAGATTTTACTTGAATACTACGATAATGTCCTCTAAAATTGTTGAATGTTTCTTATTAATTCCTTCATCACCCCTTTAAATCAAAGGGAGCTCTGAGAAAGGAAGATGAAAATCTGGTTGCTTAACTGTTGAAGTAGTCCAGACATTAAGCAGTCTACCTATATTACTAAAGAATGAACTTAATTAATAAAACTGCACATTTTTCTTCTTTCTAGGAGTCTGAAAAAAAGAATTTAGAATCCAGAGAATAAGGTATTAGTAAATATTCACAAAATTAAGGATTCGTTTTTTCAACTTACTGTGCAATCTGGGAGTGGGATATTGCGAGCCTTTGGTCAGCACATTCAATGATTTCTTCATATGACGTAACCTTGAAAAAAATAAGCTAAACCAATTATTTTTCATTCTAGAATTTTTATTTTCTTCCTTTTTTATGACTGCAAGTTGAAATTTAATTATTTGACTATTAACGAAAGTTTCATAATAGGCAAAACACCTTCCTTACATTTTGAAATCAGGAATATGAAAAAAAAGAACTATAACATGCCCATTAATCATGCAGAAAATGTGAAGCACCAAAAAATGGACAACAGTAATGAGTCAACTATAATCCAGTTGTCTTCCAAATAAGTACTATATGCATCAACTAAGGATTATAGTTCATTTGGTTAAAGTTAATGCAGTTTTAATAAGGTAAACTAGAACACTAAGTTGGCAAGATTTAGAATTATCCTGAGAGTGAAGTAGCAATACTAAGATTTTAAATTGCCAACAGCAGAACAGATAGACACACACAACAATCTTTGATAGCTTTCAGCTAAAAGGATAATGGGGGTGTTTTATAATGTCATTATGAAGTAAAAGGGATCAATATAAATATGCTACATCATCCCACAGACCCTTTTTAGCTCTAAAATTCTATTAATATTTGGCATAGATTTTAAAAGGCACAAATATTTCTGTAAGACAGTTTGTACCAGGCCAGAAACAGTGTCTCAGGTCTGCAATCCCAGGATTTTGGGAGGCCGAGGCAGAAGGATTGCTTGAGACCAGGAGGTTGAGACCAGCCTATGCAACATAGTGAGACCACGTCTCTACAAAATTTTTTAAAAATTAGCCAGGAATGGTGGCACATGCCTATAATCCCAGCTACTCATGAGACTGAGGCAAGGAGGCTTGCTTGAGCCCAGGGGGTTGAAGCTGTAGTTAGCACTGCACTGTACTTCACCCTGGGTGACAGAGTGAGATCTTGTCTCAAAAAACAAAAGAAAAAAAAAATGTGTACCTTCTTTATTAAGTTGCCTAAATGTCTTTGATACTTGTCATTTTCTTCAATGAGTCTGTTGCAGTGGTTTTCTTTTGACTCTAGGAGATGTCCCAATTTTGTGATCTATGGAGAAATATCAGTAAACATACTAACCTGGAACCTGCCAGGAAAGCTATATATGGATGCCAAGAACAAATGAGAAAACTGAGCAACACTTTATTCCAATATTCTTCTAAACCGAGTTGTACCACAGGTGAAGCATGAGAGGCTATGAACCAGATAATGGTTAGACTGCACTTAGAACAGATAAACAAAAATTATAATGGGGTTTTACCTTTTCTCTTTATACTATAAAACAGCATTGCAAATAACTGAACACGTATTGGTACATACAAATATTTATCAGCCCCAAATCTTCCTTATTGTCTTTCCATGTATAGCCAATGCATAGACATATTTGACTCTATATGAAGTAAAGCACTGATGTTTTCAGGTTTGAGAAATATTCTCCCTTGCATAAATGACTGCAAGTTTTTAAAAAGGTTCAGCTTAATGTATTTCATTTTCTGACCTATGGTCCCATTTTTATTTGTAAGAAAGCCATTAAAAATGAAAAATTATGTGACATCTAAAATTAATTATCAGGAAATGGTATTCACAAGTTCCCCTAGCATTTACCTTAATTTTCAAAGCAATTATAGAAGAAAAACTATAAACATGAAATAACAATGTTAAATGACTTTTAATCATCTAATGTTTTATTTTTTATTTTATTTTTGAGATGGAGTCTCTCTCTGTCGCCGAGGCTGGAGAACAGTGGCACGATCTCAGCTCACTGCAACCTCTACCTCCCAGGTTCAAGCAATTCTCCTGCCTCAGCCTCCTGAGTAGATGGGATTACAGGTGTGCGCCACCATGCTCAGCTAATTTTTGTATTTTTAGTAGAGATGGGGTTTCACCATGTTGGCCAGGCTGGTCTTGAACTCCTGAGCTCAGGTGATCCACCCGCCTTGGCCTCCCAAAGTGCTGAGATTACAGGTGTGAGCCACCGTGCCCGGCCTAACGTTTTAAATATACTTATGTGTCTGTATTGAAGAACCCTAGAGGAATCAATAACAGAGCAAATTTGCAGCAGAAATAGCAACTTTCTTTCTCTGATATGAATAAATTAATGAGGACATTATCAAATCAGTGGTCCCACTTCTCTAACAACATACATTATTTAAGGTACTTAATCCAGTTATTATTACCTCAGTTTAACAGTTGGAACCAAAGTGAAGATAATTTAAAAGATTTTTGAAGTAGAAAATGCTAGAATCCCTATTTCTCAGCTATTAATGTTGGGCTCTTTGCATCTCATCTCCTTACTACATCCTGGAGGGGGTTCCACTCTGCTTCATGACACTTGACTGAAGCAATGTGGAATTCCTTCTCAATTTCTCTTTTTCATTATAGATTTCATGGCACACTTTGAATTCTTTAATAGCTTTCAAGATCAAAATAACCCTTTTAAGTCTGCAGATTGATTTTTTTTTTAATTTGCTAACCTCAGATTCAAGAAAGAATAGCAAAAGCTTCCTTACAGAATAATATTTATTTTAGAGATAAAAGAATTGCTCTTCAGAAGCCAGGTTTTTAGATTATCATGAAAAGAAATACAACATTTTAAGTTTCTGCTAACGCACAAATTTTAACTGCTTTAAGGGTATAAGTGACATACGATTAATAACACATATTTAAAGTGTACGATTTGGTAAATTTTTGTTGTTGTTGTTGTTGTTGTTGTATTTGTTTTTGTTTTTGAGATGGAGTATCGTTTTGTCACCCCGGCTGGAGTGCAGTGGTGCAATCTCTGCTCACTGCAACTTCTGCCTCCAGGGTTGAAGTGATTCTCCTGCCTCAGCCTCCCTAGTAGCAGGGACTATGGGCGCATGCCACCATGCCTGGTTAATTTTTGTAGTTTTAGTAGAGACAGGGTTTCACCATGTTGGCCAGGCTGCGGTTAGGTAAATATATGTGTATATATATATATGCCTCCATAACCATCACCGTCATCAAGATAATGAGCCTACCCATCACCCTCCACAACCAAAGTTTCCTCTTGCCACTCAGCAATCCCTCCCTCCTGCCCATCTGCCTTCCTTGACCCCCACACTCTCTGCCAGTCCCAGGCAACCACTGATCCACTTTCTGTCATCATAGATTACTTTGTATATTCTAGAATGTTATATAATGGAACCAAACAGTATTTACTCTTTTTTTGTCTAGTTCTTTTCACTTGGTATAATTATTTTGAGGTTCTTCTATGTTGCATGTGTTTCAGTAGTTCATCCCTTTTTTATGACTGAGGAGTATTTTCATTGAATGAATATATACAATGTATTTACCCATTCACCTGTAGACAGACATTTGGGTTGCTTTCTGATTTGGGCTATTTATTATAAATAAAGCTACAAAGACCTCATACATATTTGTATGAACATATGCTTTCATTTCTCTTGAGTAAATATCTAGGAGTAGGCCAGGCACAGTGTCTCATGCCTATAATCCCAGTGCTTTGGGAGACAGAGGCGGGAGGATTGCTTGAGCTCAGGAGTTTGAGACTGGCCTAGGCAACATAGCCAGACTCCAGCTCTACAAAAAATATATATTTTTTTAATTAGCTAGGGCTGGTAATGTGCACCTGTAGTCCCAGATATTCTGGAGGCTGAGGTGGGAGGCCGCAGTGAGCCAAGACTGCACCACTACACTTCAGCCTGGGTGACAGAGCGATACCCTGTCCCTTAAAAACAATAACCAAAAAAAACCAGGAGTAGAATAATGGTAGGTGTGTGTTTAACTTTTAAAGCCATTGCCAAAATGTTTTCCAAAATGGTTGTACAATTTTACATCCCAACCAGCAGTGAATGAGAGTTGCATTTGCTCCACATTCTCTCCAAGCCTTAGTATAGTCAGTCTTTTTAATTTTAGACATTCTTTTTTTTTTTTTTTTTTTTTTTTGAGACGGAGTCTTGCTCTGTCCCCCAGGCTGGAGTGCAGTGGCGCATCTCGGCTCACTGCAAGCTCCGCCTCCCGGGTTCACGCCATTCTCCTGCCTCAGCCTCCCGAGTAGCTGGGACTACAGGCGTCCGCCAACATGCCCGGCTAATTTTTTTGTATTTTTAGTAGAGACGGGGTTTCACCGTGTTAGCCAGGATGGTCTCGATCTCCTGACCTCGTGATCCGCCCGCCTCAGCCTCCCAAAGTGCTGGGATTACAGGCTTGAGCCACCGTGCCCGGCCTAATTTTAGACATTCTAAAAGGGGTACAGTGGTATTCTTTGTAGATTTAATTTGCATCTTTTTTTTTTTTTTTTTTTTGAGACAGAGTTTCGCTCTTGTTGCCCAGGCTGGAGTGCAATGGCACAATCTCAGCTCACTGCAACCTCCACCTTCCAGGTTCAAGCGATTCTCCTGCCTTGGCCTCCCAAGTAGCTTGGATTACAGGCATGTGCCACCACGCCCGGCTAATTTTGTATATTTTAGTAGAGATGGGATTTCACCATGTTGGTCAGGCTGGTCTCAAATTCCTGACCTCAGGTGATCCACCCACCTTGGCCTCTCAAAGTGCTGGGATTACAGGTGTGAGCCACCTTGCCCGGCCTAATTTGTATCTTAATGATGTTAAGTATCTTTCCCACCTCTTCAGCACCTCCTTTCCTGAGTGGCCTGCCCATGTGTACTGCAGCACAGAGTGCAGACACAGACCCACAGAAGTTGTGATGGGCCTCACTGACTGCCTTGAAGATGTAGGCTCTAAGGGCAGGGGTGAGTTAGGCAGAGGCTGAACACCCATGTTGGGTCATGTTCACAGCAACAGACATTTGACATAGCAGAGGAGGAAGTCCTTTTGGAGAGCTGTTCCCTGGGCAGTGTAGACTACAGCCAGTGAGAGGCAGAGAAGCCAAGACGAGGTTCACTCAGTCCAGGTGGCACTGCTCAGTCATGAGCCCTCCAAAGATATCCTGGGTTTGGTGCTCTCTGTATCCCGAATTTGTGGAAGCAGTTCCAAGTTAATAATGTATTAACTTGCTTCAATATATTATGAGGCACTGAAATCCAAATCACTAAAATACTGAGGTCACACATCTTGTATTCACTTTCTGTCGCTGCTGTAACAAATTACCACAAACTTAGTGGCTTCACACAATCCAAAGTGATTATCTTATAGTTCTGTAGGTGGGAAGTCTGGCACAGGTCTCACTGGGCTAAAGTCAAAGTGTCAACAGGGCTGCGCTCCTTTCTGGAGGCCTTAGGGGAGAGCTTCCAGCTTCTAAAGGCTGCCCACATCTTTGGCTTAGGTCCCATCTCTTCATCTTCAGAGCCAGCAAGTGTTGTAGCTTTGAATATTCTTTAGTAGTCAAATCTCCCTCTGACATGTCTAGGAAAGGTCCTCTACTTTTAAGAACTCATGATTAGATTGGACCCACCCTGACAACCCAGGATAATGTACCCCTGAATCTCAAGGCCCTTGATTTAATCACATCTGCAAAGTCCATTCTGCCATGTTCTGGGGACTAGGGTGTGGGAATCTTTGGGGGTGCCATTATCCTGCTACCACACATCTGTTATGAGGTTTACTGAGGCCCTCCATGATTTGAGGTGCAGGGGGCCTGGCCATAAGGTGAAGCCAGGGTAGCTCTATCTAGGTCGTAATTCAAGGTTTCCTAAGAGGCTTTCATTTGCGTTAACACTCTTTCCTCATATAGGGTTGTCTTACATTCTGGTAGTGTCGACTTAGAGGGAAAGTATGTCAAGGTAGACGTAAACATTCAACATGAACGGTGGATACATCAGCCATCATTGTTAATAGCCTTGCAGATTGAGGTATGGGAAGAAGATTGGCTGATTGAGTTTCCAATTCTCTACACAAAGGTTTTGAGGTTGTGTACATACAATACAATATAAACCTGGCTGGGAGCGACGGCTCATGGCTGTAATCCCAGCACTATGGGAGGCCGATGCAGGCGAATCACCTGAGGTCAGGAGTTCAAGACTAGCCTGTCTAACATGGTGAAACCCCGTCTCTACTAAAAAATACCAAAAAATTAGCCGGGTGGGGTAGTGCAAGCCTGTATTCTCAGCTACGTGGGAGGCTGAGGCAGAAGAATCACTTGAACCCAGGAGGTGGAGGTTGCAGTGAGCCGAGATCACGCCACTGCACTCCAGCCTGGGTGACAGAGCAAGACTCCGTCTCAAAAAAACAAACAAACAAACAAACAAACACAATATCAATCAGAAACTAAACATTAAGCCAGAATATATAGAGCAGGTGAGGAACAACATGCAGATATGAAGATAGCTAAGACCTACACTCCAGTGTCATATTTGCTAATAAACTTCTTCGTAGCTAGAACGAAATGGAAATCTGGTCAGTTACATAAATAATGACAAATGTGGTTGTCATTATTTATGTGATGAAAATATACCTGCTTCTAAAAGAGAAGCTTGTCCTAGTGGGCCCAAGATCTCTAAGGAAGTTCTCATCCAAGTGAAACAACCATGTCTCTGTAGCAAATGAGAAGGATGTTTCCTAGGATTGTTGAGGGTCTAACACCAAAGCACGACTCAGTAAAAGCAATTCTGCAAGGGCCGAGATAGTATGTTCCAAGCAGCAGCTTTCAGATCATGAACATGATTCAGGTTATGACTCTTTATTAAGTGGTAAAATGAATTTATAACCAACATAAAAAATGAAATGGAACAGAACAGAATTTTAAAACCCAGTGTTTTAGCTGTGTGTGTGTGCATGTAAGTATTCCATCAGGATGTAAAATGTATTTTTTCTAAACTGAGGATTACTACTAGAGGAACAAAAGAACTGCAAAGATAATCCTTCAGAGATACAAGAGCTCTTAAGCTCTTGCTAGGAGCTGGTCAGGAAATAGATTGATGTGATATCCTTCAGCAAGGATCTGTAGTGCAAATATTGTTTCTCACTCTTGCTTTAGAATAGAAATTAGGAAAATCAGAACCAGGAAGGTGAGGGATAGGGTCAGAGTATCAGAAGCACTACTGTAAAATGCCAGGATGCTCGAGAGAACAAGAAAACAGATGGTAAGGTTGACATCTATATAAACTAAGAATGTAAGATTCCATCTGGCTGGACAACCCTCCCACCTGTGTGACCCAAGTTTTAGTGATGACCCTAGTCTCTTCCTTAGGAGGTTGGTCAGTGGCAGAGGCCGGCAAACTATAAAGTATACTCAAGGTAACACCGTGCCAAATCCAGATACAGGTGGGTCCCTTTCGTCATTCAAGTGGACCACAAGATACTGGGTTTTGATTGTTTTCTTTTGGCTCACTTGGAAAATTTTTCCTAGAGCAGTAATTTTCTACTTTGCCTATTCCTTTCTTATTCTTGTGACTTCTTTACAATTTAACAAGCTGTTAATTTTAAAGGCTACCAAAATAATAAATTAGGTAAATGTTTTACGTAATATATGATTGTCATATTGAAGTGGTATGTTTTAGGACAGATTTTGGTTTTTAAATTTTAACTACTCCATAATACTGGTTAGAGGATATCTTATTTGTATTAAAAGGTATCTATTTTACTTGGGATGGGATCTAGGAGGAACTTACTATAAGCCTATTTGAACTCTGAACATCAATACCATTAAAAGGACTTTTGCCTTGTTCCCAGTGATCAAATCCCTGACTGTATCAATGTCTTCCTGGACCAGGAGACATTTTGCACTTGACAGTTAAACACCCAGGATGCTCGAGCCAATAGGAAGGCAAAGCTGAAGTCAAGGACCCTGTCTCAGGATGGAGGAGGCCAGGCTGTGAATGGAGCAGATGGCAGGGTCAGAACTGTGAAGAGGAGCCAAAGGCAAGGGGTCAGAAGGACATGAGAGAAGCACACGACGATGTGCTAGGGGAAGCATGAGCATCACCCTGCACTCCAGTGGCCACACCTTGCTGGCCCAGAGTTCCTTAGAGAATGAGGTGTGAATCTTCTGGAGTACATTCTGCACTTCCAAAAAATAACAAAATCCTTTTTATCTTGAAAATTTTCACGCAAGTCTAAAGAATAACATAATGAACCTCCATGTTTCCATCACATAACTTCAACAATTATCAACATTTTCCACTACTGTTTTATCTTTCTCCAACCCTGCCCCTCCCCCTACTATGACACCTTTTTGTTCTCCTGGAGTACTTTAAAGCAAATCTCGTCATCATATTAATTCACTCATAAATACTTTTCAAAATGTAATACTAACAGGCCGGGCATGGTGGCTCACACCTGTAATCCCAGTACTTCCCAGAAACTTTGAGAGGCGGGTGGATCACCTGAACTCAGGAGTTTGTGACTAGCCTGGCCAACATGGCAAAACCCCGTCTCTACTAAAAATACAAAAATTAGCTGGGCGTGGTGGCGGGTGCTTGTAATCCCAGCTACTTAGGAGGCTGAGGCAGGAGAATCGCTTGAACCTCGGGGGCAGAGGTTGCAGTAAGCCAAGATCATGCCACTGCACTTCAGCCTGGCGACAGAGCAAGGCTCCGTCTCTAAAAACAAACAAATGTAATACTAACAGATAAGGGCTTTTAAAAACACAATGATACCGGCGCGGTGGCTCACACCTGTAATCCCAGCACTTTGGGAGGCCGAGGCAGGTGGATCACGAGGTCAGGAGATCAAGACCATCCTGGCTAACGTGGTGAAACCCCGTCTCTACTAAAAAATACAAAAAATTAGCTGGGCGTGGTGGCGGGCGCCTGTAGTCCCAGCTGCTCAGGAGGCTGAGGCAGGAGAATGGCGTGAACCTGGGAGACGGAGCTTGCAGTGAGACGAGGTCACGCCCTGCAAGCCTGGGCGACAGAGTGAGACTCCGTCTCAAAAACAGAACAAAACAAAAAACAAAAACAAAAACAAAAAACACACACAATGATACCACTATCACATCTATTAAAATCAACAATAATTTCTTAATATTATCTAATATTCTGAATTCAATTTTCTATTATCTCATAAATGTCTTTTTATAGTGGTTGGTTGAGTTTCAGACACCACCTCTGGCTGATTTGTCCTTCAAGTCTCCAGCCTCCTTTAGTCTATAACAGTTATTCCCCTCTCCTTCCCTTCTCTCATGCCAATTATTTATTTATTAGAGTTCTCCACATTCAGGATTCGTCATTATGGTGTGATCGAGTACATTTCTTTACCCACTGTAGTTCCTGTCTGCTGGTAGTTAGGTCTAGAAGCTAGCTTTTGGATTCAGCAGTTTTGGTAAGAAGCCTTGTGGAGGGTGTTGTGTGCTTCCTCTGCACCATGTCAAGGGGCACGGGTCTGCCTGTCTCACCATTAGTGGGGTTGAGATTCATCCGTGTGTTCAAGTATTGGTCAATATGGTTCATTCATTAAAAACTCCTTATTAATCTTGAACCTAAAGGTTTTAGCAGCCATTATGATAACTGCTTACATTCCTTAATTTATTCAGGAGTGCAAAATATAATTTTCTAAACTTATCTTTTCTTCAGCTTTTAATAGCTTACATTCTTCAGTAAAGAACTCTCCCTCATCAATTATTTGGATACTCTGAGATAGGGTTTGTACACCAAAGCCTATAGTGCATTTTAAAGGTGTGTCTGACACTCTGCCATTTGTGACCTTGTTCCCATTCCAGCTCCCACTGCTGGGAACACTACTGTTCACTCTCATCATCTTTGTATCACCAGGGCCTGAAGCATAGGTACTGCTAATGGACAACACAATCTATTGAGTGCTGTCCTCTTAGCTCCCTGTGCCCAAATTTTACTGGTCTTTAAGACCCAACTGCCATCTCCGTCATAACCTGCACTTAGAAATAATCTCTTCCAGTCCTCCAACAAGTATCCACTCTGTTAGATGCCAGCCATTGTACCTCTTCTCTAAAAACTTTCCCTTTCCTCCTGGTAAACAGTTATTTATGTATCTTATCTTCTTTTCTAGATTCCTTAGTAGCAGGTTTTACGTTTTGTTTCACTTTCTAGCTCCTTAGTGATTAGCTTGTTTAATCTTTTCTGGGAAGTCAATAATAATTACTGGGGTTTTTTGTTTGTTTGTTTTGTCTTGTTTTGTTTTGTTTTGAGACAAGGTCTCACTCTGTCGCCCAGGCTGGAGTGCAGTGGCACAATCTCAGCTCACTGCAACCTCTGCCCTCCGAGTTCAAGCGATTCTCCTGCCTCAGCCTCCCAAGTAGCTGGGATTACAGGCACCTGCACTGTGCCCAGCTAATTTTTTGTATTTTTAGTAGAGACGGGGTTTCACCATCTTGGCCAGGGTGGTCTTGAACTCCTGATCTCATGATCCACCCACCTCAGTCTCCCAAAGTGCTGGGATTACAGGCATGAGCCACCGCGCCCGGCCAATAATTACTTCTTAAATGAAAAAGAAAAAATTAGAAAAGAGGAAAGCTTTGAACCTTCACATTATTAGACACTTTCTTTTCTATTAAAGGTGAATTGTATATAATGAATTTAGTATAGAATGCTTTTTAATCATTTAAAAAATATGATGGTAGACTTAGCTAATTAACTCCTATAAAAATTCATTATGTTAGTCGTTTTCATTTTAGTGAGATCCAACTGAATTCCTAAATTGCTCTATAACTGTCTAGATTCTAAGATCACATTTTCATTTTCTTCTAACATATTTTTCCTATTTTATCTGCCTTTATCTTTACAATACCATCTAAAGTACATTATGAGTGTTATTGCCTGAAGCACACCTTAACCATGGTTGTTGTACACAGCTATTACTGTAGCATATGCAACAGTATTAGTGTACTTCATCTACTATGAAAAAACAGCACTTTCTAAATTTCTGCATTTGGAAGGAAATAAATCTGATTAATCTTAACAGAAATGAGGTAGGACAATATTTAAAATTTCAAAACCCCAAAATGCAAACTTCAATTCTATATTATTGTGGGTAAATAATAATGCCATGATGCCAGTATGTGACCCTTTTTATAAGCCAGTTTTTTGAAGGATGATAACTTCTTTAACTTGCTAGTAAAATAATGTTGTGTATAAAAATAATATCAAGGTAACAAAAGGTCTTTCTTACCAAGAAATCAAGCTCCTCATTTAGACTGTGGTACTCATCCAGTTTGGCTCCCAGAAAGGTAGGTACATCTCTGATACTCTTGGCTTCATCTGAATCACAGTCTATGACCTGAGATTAAATATATTTGTTCTCACTTTCAATCATTTCATACTCCTTGGAATACCTGACAATAAATACTTTATTAGTTTAAAAATCAAAGAGATTATCAGTGGCTGGAATAATAACAGTGTAGAACTTAGAACTAGAAGGACTTCAACAAATTTACCAAAAGAGGCCAGGTGCGGTGGCTCACATTTGTAATCCCAGCACTTTGGGAGGCTGAGGCGGGTGGATCACGAGGTCAGGAGATCGAGACCACGGTGAAACCCCAACTCTACTAAAAATACAAAAAAAAGTTAGCCGGGCATGGTGGCGGGCGCCTGTAGTCCCAGCTACTCGGAGAGGCTGAGGCAGGAGAATGGCATGAACCTGGGAGGTGGAGCTTGCAGTGAGCCGAGATTGCGCCACTGCACTCCAGCCTGGGCGACAGAGCAAGACTCCGTCTCAAAAAAAATAAAAATAAAAATAAAATAAATTTACCAAAAGAACATAAATATCTGAAATTGTATATTTTTATGTTAAAGATAGTACATAGTAAATATTAAGCTCACCTTAATAGCATGATCTTGAAATGCTTTTTCCTTAGCAATTAACTCTCTAAAGGTTGTGATTCTATCTTTATATTTCAGTAGCTAAGAAAAGGAAAACATTCTGTATTTTAGAGAGAAAATACAACTACACTCTAATATTTATAATAAAATAATCAAACCGGGCCATGCGTAGTGGCTCACGCCTATAATCCCAGCACTTTGGGATGCTGAGGTGGGTAGATCATCTGAGGTCAGGAGTTCAAGACCAGCCTGATTAACATGGTGAAACCCTGTCTCTACTAAAAATACCAAAATTAGCCGGGCATGGTGGCTGGCACCTATAATCCCAACCACTCAGGAGACTCAGGCAGGAGAATTGCTTGAACCTGGGAGGCAGAGGTTGCAGTGAGCCGAGATGGCGCCACTGCACTCCAGCCTGGGCGACAGAGCAAGACTCTCTCAAAAAAAAAAAAAAAAAAAAAAAAAAAAAAAATCAAACCATGCAGTCTAACAGTCTTCAGAAAACATACAAAAAATATGTTTTTAAAGCTCTTGTGAGGAAAAGAATTCACACCGCAGGTCCAAGACTGCTAGGCTTAGAGAGGCCTGCTGGCAAGGCTGCCCCATGACTGGCATTTGGAAAGTTGGACTGCAGGAAGTTTTCCACCATTCTCTGATGTAAATGGCTTATGGTGCTTAACCTACTTGCCCAAAGCATGGGACTTAAGCTGAGCATCTACTTTCCTTCCAGGGGTCTGGAATTTTGGTACGCACTAGGCAGCTCCTAGTGAACAGCTCCTGATGAAAACCTGGGGCACTGGGTCTCTAAGAAGCCTCGCTGGTAGATGACACTTCCACACCTGTGGTTGCAACTCATTGCTGGGGGAATGAAACACATCCCGTGTGACTCCATGAGGACTCTTGGAAGCCTGAGTTTTGCTTCCTCTAGACGATGCCCCTGTGCCTTTCCCTCGGCTGATTTTGCATTGCATCCTTTGCTGTGGTAAGTCATAGCTGTGAGGACGACTCACAGTCCTTCAGCTAATCCTCAAACCTGAGGGTGGTCTTGGGGTCTCCAAGGAGTTACCCTAACATACGATTGTTGTTACAGTCAGGCTATTAAAACTTTTCCTTAAAGAAAAAAATTAGCCAAATCTGGGCGTAATTTATAATCATTTCTTATTTATTCCTTCAGTATAATAATAATCTTAATATCCAATATTCAAACTGATTAGTGAGGTGTGGTACACAAAATGTTTTTTATTCTTTATTGCGAACATTTTCCAATATTTAAAATAGACAAAAAACTTTAATGAACCCCATGTAACTATCATTCAGCTTCAATAATTAACAGCTAATGGTCAATGTCATTATATCCTCAATCACTGCCCTCTTCCCTCCATCCCCCTTCACTGAATCAAATTGCAGACATCATATCACCTGTCAATACTTCAGTAATTACACAGAAGGAATTAACCATAGAACTTAAATATCTGAAAGAAATATTTTGGGGATTTTTTTTTTTTTTTGCTTTTTGTTGTTATCGTTTGTTTGTTTTGAGACAGGGTTTTGAGACTTGCCTCACCACAGATTCGACCTTTCTGGGCTCAGGTGATCCTCGCATCTCAGTCTCCGGAATAGCTGGGACACAGGTGTGTGCCACCACGCCTGGCTAATTTTTGTATTTTTTGTAGAGACAGAGTTTCCCCATGTTTCCCAGGCTGGTCTCAAACTCCTGGGCTCAGGCCATCCGCCTTCCTCAGCCTCCCCAAATGCTGGGATTACAGGCATGAGCAACTGTGCCCAGCCTGAAATTGTATTTTTGTAACAACCTCAGTTGGGCTTATTTTTGAAAGCTGTTTAGAGCAGTAGAGGCCGGTCATTTCTCTGCATGGCTATGCTCATACTTTGGTCCTGTCCTCTACAGGCTGGCTAGGAGGCAGAGAGATTCTTCAGGATACCCACAACATGTCAGTTCAGATAAGTGTTACAGAACGAATTTGTTATGATCCAAGATTCCAGGTTTGAATATATTTTGATTCCTTTAGCCAGATAAAATTGTCATTTCTGCATTCCTCTCAGATTCAAAATGGTACAATTTGACATCCTGTTATCACCTTCCTTATTTAATTCTCTTCATTTTATCCTTCAATCTCTATACTACCACACCTAGAAAAGAGTACTTGAGGCCGGGCGCGGTGGCTCACGCCCGTAATCCCAGCACTTTAGGAGGCCAAGGCAGGTGGATCACCTGAGGTTAGGAGTTCAATGGCTGCATTTCATTAAATTCGGCCTGGTCAACATGAGGAAACCCCATCTCTACTAAAAATACAAAAAATTAGCTGGGCGTGGCAGCACACGCCTGTAATCCCAGCTACTTGGGAGGCTGAGGCAGGAGAATCGCTTGAACCTGGGAGGCGGAGGCTGCAGTGAGCCAAGATCGTCCCACTGCACTCCAGCCTGAGCAACAGAGCAAGACTCTGTCTCAAAAAAAAAAAAAAAATTAAAGAAAAGAGTAACTAAAGACAATCGAAGAACCTCTGCCCTCACCCTTCACCCACCTGAGAAATAAAATTGTTTTCAATGTTTCTATTATTCCAAAGGATGAAGTTTGAAATCACTATAGGAAAGTCAAAATAAACAACCCTTCAGGAATCAGTAGTGCCGTGCAAAAATGAAAAAGTTTATCATACTAAATTTTTTGTGGGTGAATGAGATTTTCCAATACAGACAAACAATAAAACAAGTCGAATGTTGAACATTTTATCTCTTTAGTGAGGGGCACAGTAAAACTAATCTGGTCACCCAAAATAATTTTAAAAATGATTCCAACTTTAAGAGTTACTTCTTCACTACCTTTTAACTATTTTTTCACTAAAAATAATATAATTTTTAGATGAAGAATAAATATAGTACCTCTTTATCTAAATTTTTCTTTTTAAGATGGAGGCTCTTCAGTTTCTGCAGCATTATATCACTAACCTTCTCACTCTCTTTGAAATGTTCAGCATCAGAATTGGTGATGTCCTAAGGGTAAGAGTTTCAGAAGCTAGATGAAAAAGTTTTTACTAAAGCTAAAATGAGGCCAAAACCATGCATATGAAACAAAAACAAATCTCCTATCAGTAAGTAAGCAAACCAAAAGAGGTAAAATCATACTGAACTCCATTCCTCAATTACTTATCAGAAGGCATCTAATAAAGGGTTAGTACACAAAGACTTCATTTTTTTAAATTTTAATATATATATTTTTTGAGACAGAGTTTTGCTCTTTCACCTAGGCTGGAGTGCAGTGGCGCGACCTCTACTCACTGCAACCTTTCCCCCCAGGTTCAAGCGATTCTCCTGCCTCAGCCTCCCAAGTAGACAGGATTATAGGCACCCACCACCAAGCCTAGCTAGTTTTTGTATTTTTAGTAGAGATGGGGTTTCAGTATGTTGGCCAGGCTGGTCTTGAACTCCTGACCTCAGGTGATCCGCCCACCTCGGCCTCCCCAAGTGTTGGGATTACAGGCGTGAGCCACCGCGCCTGGCTGTGCATGTCCCTTAATTGTTTTTTCCATTAAATGCGGTGCTTATAAGCTCCCAGGACAGAAGCATCATTTCCCCATCTTAAAGATAAGGAAACTGAAGTGGAAGTTAGGTTACTTGGCTAACTTACACAGCTAGAAAATGATAAGCCAGCATCTGAACTCCTCTGACAGCAATTTCACTTTTCATTCTACTAATGTACACAACTCTACACTGCCCTTCCCCCATCCCTAACCAAACGTGGTATTTTAGATTGGGCAAACAGCTCATTAATGTGAACAATCACTAATTACTAGGCGCAGACTGACCAGAGCACAAGACTACTGATCTGGGAGGGCATCCCTGAAACGTGGGAAGTACTTAATAAAGGGTTCTTTTTATCTTATTACATTTTATCTATCTGTACACCTGTGAGGATTAAGTGTTTGAGAAAGATAAGCAGAAAGAAGACATAGGGGCGAAGAAGGGCTGGATGGATGGCTTAGGGGTCTGTATTTTATCTTCAATTCTTCATTTTCTTCTTCCACAACTTAATTCCTTTCATTGCCTCTCTTTTAGTCCAACCCCAGTATTTATTCCTCCCCTACTAAAATATCTAATATATATGTTTTATTACCTGGCATGTGAGAAGTCCCATCATCAGAGCCAGAAGACTCTGCATTTTGGAGGCCAGCTGAGAAGCTCTTTTTATATCTGCAGGATTCAGCCTCTCTTCTTCACAAGGTGAGCAATCCAGGAGCAGATTAGAATGTGTCGTTTTTGTATCCTACATGCACATAATTCAGATTTGTCAAAATAATGGTGAAGAACCTGAAATATCTTTTAAGTAAAATGCTGGATAAAATGCCACTCTTAAAAACCTTGGGCAATAGTTCTCAAACTTTTTGATCTTAGAATCCCTTTAGAAATTAAAACTGAGAATATTTTGAAATATTTGTTCACTAATTCTTTAAAAGTAGCAATAACTCTGTTATGTAGAACATAAATAACAATTTATTTATTTATTTTTGAGCCAGAGTCTCACTCTGTCACACATGCTGGAGTGCAGTAGTGTGAACACGGCTCACTGCAGCCTCAAATGCCTAGGCTCACACAATCCTCCCACCTCAGTCTCCCCGGTAGCTGAAACCACAGGTGCATGCCACCACACTTGGCTAATTTTTCAAATTTTTTGTAGAGATGGGGGTCTCACCATGTTGCCCAGGCTGGTCTTGAACTACTGGGCTCAAGCAATGTTCTTGCCTTAGCCTCCCAAATGCTGGGATTGCAAGTGTGAACCACTGTGCCCAACCAATAACAATTTAAAAAAAAAAAAATTACCACATTTTTCAAAACAAAAAAATTGTGAAAAGAATGGCACTGTTTTGCATTTTTTGCAAATATTTTTAATGCTGGATTAATTGAAGATAGCAGGATTCTCATATTTGCTTCACACATTCCATCAGCCATGAGAGCAATTACATCATCACACATCATGTAGCTTCTGGACAACTCCACTGTACACTTGTGAAAAATGAGAGTAAAAAAGGCAGTAATGTCTTAATATTACTATAAAAATACTTTTAACTTCACAGATACTCCCAGACCATACTTGGAGAAAACAGAACTAGAGTTCATGAAAAGCAAAACTATAAGCAGAGTAAGTATGAATTCAGAGTGTCAGAGAAATTGATTAATCAAAATAAAATAAGGAACTTGAAGAAAATTATATACTATGCTAAATTTCTGTACAATTAAACTAATTCATTCAGAGCTTACCAATTTAAAATTCATCATGATTTGGTTAGGAGCTCAAGTTAAGGTGGCTTAGGTCAGGGGTTCTCAAAGTGTGGTCCCAGGACCAGCAGCATCAACAACAACTGGGATCTTGCTAGAAATGCACGTTCTCAGGCCCCACCCCAGAATTACTGAAGCAGAAACTCTAGGGTAGGGCCAGCAATCTGTGTTTTAACAAGTGTTTTAGGGAATTCTGAAGAATGTTCAAGTTTGAAAATCACTGGCTTAGATAATCCTTTTTTCTTAGATCTTAGATTTTTTTTAATTTAGGAAAAGAATATTTTCCTAAGAATCCTTAAAAATAGTAAAATCATTTACTTGTAAAGAATACTTAAAATGATTACAGATTCATAAAAGAGGGTCCACTAAGGACATCTTAAGGTAACATCAGCTCAGTTCAAGTTAATAAAACAAATATAAACATAGCCAGGTGCGGTGGCTCATGATTGTAATCCCAGCACTTTGGGAGGCCGAGGAGGGTGGATCACCTGAGATTGGGAGTTTGAGACCAGGCTGGCCAACATGGTGAAACACTGTCTCTACTAAAAATACAAAAAAATTAGCTGGGCATGGTGGTGTGTGCCTATATAATCCCAGCTACTCAGGAGGCTGAGGCAGGAGAATTGCTTGAACCCGGGAGGCAGAGGCTGCAGTGAGAGGAGATCACGCCACTGCACTCCAGCCTGGGCAACAGAGCGAGACTCTGTCTTAATAAATAAATAAATAAAGCAAATACAAAAAATAAACTTACACATTTTTCTAGTTCAGATTAGCCTTCTTTCTAAGTAATCAGTTAATAAGATTTTACTATACATACTTTAAGGTAGGCCTACACAACTGAAATAGATGTGCTCTGGCTTGTGAAAATTATAACTTCCAGAATGTGTTTCCAGGTTCTTGGCTGCCAAAAAAGCCTTTTGAACTACATATAATAAAAGATTACAGCTTCCCCAAACATATTGATATGGTTCTGATGCTGTTCTTAAATGTATAAAACTAGTATATGATACAGGTTTGTTTTGCCTTGTAAACCAAACATGCAATTGTATTATTTTGTTTTGTTGATGAATAGAATTGAGAGACAACTTAGAAAATCTTTTCTCAAAGGAACCCTGGGGTTGGGCGCGGTGTCTCACACCTGTAATTCCAGCACTTTGGGAGGCTGAGGCAGGTGGATCACTTGAGGTCATGAATTCGAGACCAGCCTGGCCAACACGGTGAAACCCCATCTCTACTAAAAATACAAAATTAGCTGGGCATGGTGGCGCACGCCTGTAATCCCAGTTACTCGGGACGCTGAGGCAAGAGAATCACTTGAACCTGGGAGGCAGAGGTTGCAGTGAGCCAAGATCGTGTCACTACACTCCCACCTGGGCAACAGAGCAATACTGTCTCAAAAAAAAAAGTAACTGCTGGAAGATGCTTTTGATGACTGGCAATGAGTACCCACAGAATTCCCAGGTTAACTGCCACCTCTACCAAAATAATCACAAGAAGGCAGGAATAGCTGTTCTTTGAATATTCATGAACCAAAAGAAACTTCTCCAAACCTGAGGTGTATTTTCCTCTCTATATCTGTTTTTCATTTTTCTTTTTTTCTTTTTTTGAGACAGAATCTTGCTCTGTCCCATGCTGGAGTGCACTGGCACAATCATAGCTCACTGCAGCTTCAAACTCCTGAGCTCAAGCAATTCCCCCATCTCACCCTCCCGAATAGATAGGACTATAGGTGCACACCACCATGCATGACAGATTGGCTGATTTAAAAAATGTTTTGTAGAGATGGGGTTTCACTATGTTGCCTAGGCTGGTGTCAAACTCCTAGCCTCAAGAGATCCTCCTGCCTCAGCCTCCCAAAGTACTGAGGTCTGTTTCTTTCTTTAATAATTCTTTCTGCAAAAAAATGTAAGTGCCATGTCTAAATATGCATCACCAGACCACTAGAAACTCTTGAAATTCTGCATCAGAGATTCAGAATGTGTATCAATACCTTGGTAATATCTGACTTCATGACTTCCTCTAATTGCTCCTTTAACTGAGCTGTCTCAAATTTAGGGACATAATTTTGCTCTTCACTCCTTGCAACCTGCTGTTTAAGTTTTGCATTCTCATTTTTTACTTCGTTGATTTGCTGCTGAAGTTTTACATTCTTTGTTCTTTCATTTTCAGACATAAATTGCAAATTTTTAACTTGAGTGAGCAATTCCTCAACTTTAGATTTCAGTTTCTGTCTTTCTTCCAGGTTTTCCTTTTCACGTTTCTGGAGTTCCTCCTGTAAAGACAAGAACTCTTGTTCTTGGGTCTCTTTTTCCCGTTTCAACAAGTCCAAAGCAGAAGCTGTGGCCTTTTCCAGTTCTTTTGTGCGTTGTTGTAGTCTCTCTACCTCTTCTTCTTTCTTGCTTAAGGTTTTGTCCATCTCTAAATATTGACTTACAGATTTATTTTTTTGTTGCATTTCAGTCATGTACCTGTCCTGTAAACGCACATAATTAGCTTTCATCTTCTTAAATTGAAGCTGTAACATTTCCTTGTCATTCCTGGATTCCTGAAGATGTTTTTGGGTGTTAGCTAAACTCTCTTGCGAATTCTGCAATGTCTTTTTAGTATCATTGTTCTCTAAGATTATTTTGTATTTGTCTTCAATTAATTCTTCAACATTCTCCTTTAGCTTATTGATGTCATCAGTGAACACTTGCTGTTTGGTAATCTTCATCTGTAGTTCTTTAACCCTCTTCTCTAAATACAGGTTACTACACTGGAGTTCTTGGATTCGCGCTTCCTGCTTTCTGTTAGTATGTTTTAATTTCTGCAAGACTTCATTTAAAGCCATGTCCTCTTGAACAGGTTGTAAACTTTCAGCACTTCGCTCCCGGTCAGGCATCTCACAGTTTTCCCGACATGCTTCACTCCTCCAGGAAATGCCTGCCGAAGACCAAGTTGAGACAATTTCTGGCCTCTCCACACCCTCTGCTGTGACTTCCTCTTCATAACTGACTGACATCTCAGGAATTTCCCCATAATTCTGTATTTCTTTTGAAGGAACTGCAGTCTGTAAATTATAGTAAACAAAGTAAGTGTGAACGAGTAGAAAGATATGAACTTTCAAGTCAGATAGGGCTGGCCTTGAATTCTATAGTAGATCCCCTGTTTGGCTTCCTCTGCTGTAAAGTAACAGTAGTGTCTACTTCCAATAATAATGCCTATTAACAAAAGTTAATAACTACGTATTAATTGCTAAATGTACAGCACCTAACAGCACAGCAGGGCACAGGCAGTAGGTATATGACAGATATACATCCCATTTACTTTGACAAAAGGAAAATTAAACTTTCATCCTCTTACCATTTTCTATTATGGAAACTTCTCTGCACACATATAAGATGCTTTGACTTCAAATGAATTCAGACAAATAAATGTACCAATTACCTTACAGACTGCAAGGTCTCTCTTTTTTTTTTTTTTTTTACATGTTACTACTGGGCCAAAAGTTTGGATTTTTAGGGAGGAAAGGTCTCTTCTCTTTTGAATATTTTTTATTCCACATTTAGACCATTATCTCATTATTCTGTGACTCTTAGGAACATTAGAATGGCAGAAGAACAAGCCTCATGATTGACTTTATGCTGCCGATACAGGTTTTGAGGAGGTTAGAAAAAGACAGTAGGCTGGGCGAGGTAGCTCACGCCTGTAATCCCAGCACTTTGGGAGGCCGAGGTGGGTGGATCACCTGAGGTCAGGAGTTTGAGACCGGCCTGACCAACATGATAAAACCCTATCTCTGCCCAAAATACAAAAATTAGCCCGGCGTGGTGGCACATGCTTATAATCCCAGCTACTCGGGAAGCTGAGTGAGTCAGCAGAATCACTTGAACGGAGGAGGTGGAAGTTGCGGTGAGCTGAGATCACACCATTGCACTCCAGCCTGGGCGACAGAGTGAGACTCTGTCTCAAAAAATAATAATAATAAAATAAACAAATAAAAATTTAAAAAGACAGTAAATTGTGGTAAGAAATGGTGAAATGAATATGACATTAAAAACCCAGGGCTGGGTGCAGTGGCTCATGCTTGTAATCACAGTACTTTGGGAGGCTGAGGCGGGCAGATCACCAGGTCAGGAGATCAAGACCATCCTGGCCAACATGGTGAAACCCCATCTCCACTAAAAATACAAAAATTAGCCGGGTGTGGCGGTGCACACCTGTAGTCCCAGCTAGGCAGGAGGCTGAGGCAGGAGAATAGCTCAAACCCGGGAGGCAGAGGCTGCAGTGAGCCAAGATTGTGCCACTGCACTCCAGCCTGGGCCACAGAGCGAGACTCCGTATCAAAAAAACAAAAAACAAACAAAAAACCAAAAACAAAACCCAGGCCAGGCACAGTGGCTCATACCTGTAATCCCAACACTTTGGGAGCCCAAGGTGAGAAGATTCCTTGAGACCAGGAGTTCGAGACCAGCTTGGGTAACATAGTGAGACCCTATCTCTACAAAAAAAATTTTTTAAATCAGTCAGGCGTGGTGGCACGTGCCTGTAGTCCTAGCTCCTTGGGAAGCTGAGGCAGGAGGATTTCTTGGGGGCCATGATCACACTGCTCTCCAATCTGAGTAACAGAGCAAGACACCTTGTATCTAAAAAAAATAAATAAATAAAAACCCAGTAAAAGGTATCTGTAGTGGTGTGCTGTATAATTCTCTGGAATTTAGAGACAAGGACTTCTGTATTTTGGTTTTTGGCTCATCCTTCTGCAGAACCTTGTATCTTAATGGTTTTTCATTGTTCTGGGATAAAGATAACTATCATTACTGAGACCTACAAGGCCCTAATATCTTGCTGTTGATATCTGCTATGCTTTAAATGCATCCCCTAAAGTTCATGTGCCGGAAGCTTAATCCCCAATGCAACAGTGTTGGAAGATGGGGCCTAGTAAGAGGTGAATAAAAATGACTAAATGTTGTTATCGCAGGAGTGTGTTAGTTATCACAAGTGGATTTGTTACAAAAGTGAGTTTGGGGGCTGGGAGCAGTGGCTCACAACTGTAATCCCAGCACTTTGGGAGGCCGAGGCAGGCGGATCACAACGTCAGGAGATTGAGACCACCCTGGCTAACACTGTGAAACCCTGTCTCTACTAAAAATACAAAAAATTAGCTGGGCGTGGTGGCACACACCTGTAATCCCAGCTACTCAGAAGGGTGAAGCAGGAGAATTGCTCGAACTCAGGAGGCAGAGGTTGTAGTGAGCCAAGATGGCGCCACTACACTCCAGCCTGGGCGACAGAGCGAGAATCCATCTCAAAATAAATAAATAAAATAAAAGTTAGTTTGGCCTCCACTTGCTCCCTCAATCTCATCCTCTTTTGCCCCTCCACCTCCCATCATGAAATGACAGCACAGAGACCCTTGCATGATGCTGGCACCATGGACCTAGCCTCCAGAACCGTGAGCCAGATAAATTGTTATTCATTATAAATTGCCCAGTCTGTGATATAGTTGCAGCAGTATGAAATGAACTAAAGCAGTATCTGACCCACACCACCTCTGTCTTCATCTGCTATACCCTTCCTCCTTCCTCCAACTCTGATCTTCCTGGACTCAGGGCTTCCTTCAGGTCCTAGTAGGTACCATGCTTCCTGTGGCAACAGGGTTTGCAGACGTTATTCCTTCTGTATGGAATGCTCTCCTACCCATAGCTGCCTAATTAACTCCTACCCATCCTTTAGAGCTCAGCTCAATGATCATTTCTTCAGGGATGCCTTCCCCAGACTCCCTGATCAGGGTAGTATCCTTATCATAGATGCCCATCCTACTTATATTTGCAGCACCTATCATAGTTGCAAGTTTATATGTAACTTTATATAGCATCATAGCATAAACAGTAACTTTATATAACATGCTCTACATATACTTTATATGTAACTTTGTTCACCTAACTTATTGATCTTATTATAGTTGCAAGTTCACATTTATTTGTGTGATTCATTAATGACTACCTCCTCTAGTAGGATGTTGTCTTCATGAGGACAAGAACTACATCTTTTTGTCTATTTTCTAACCATTACCTAATGTGTAGTACAGACCTGGCATGTAATAGATGCCTAAAAGTATCTATTGACTGAATGAAAAATGGCTAAATGCAATGGAAAGAGGAAAGAACAATCTTGTGAAACCCTATTTAAGCTGATTTTTAAAATGTTGTTTTCCAGAAATCAACATGGACAAATAAAGTTCTTTTAAATGCTGTCATCTACTTTCAAAAAAATGGAAATGCTCATACTTGTACATAAGGCATTACAGTCATAGTGTTTCCCATCAAACTCACATTGAAAAGGTATTATTGGCCAGGTGTGATAGCTCACACCTGTAATCCCAGCACTTTGGGAGGCCAAGGCGGGTGGATGATTTGAAGTCAGCAGTTCAAGATCAGCCTGCCCAACATGGTGAAAACCCGTCTCTACTAAAAATACAAAAAAAATTAGCCAGGTGTGGTGGCACACGCCTGTAATCCTAGCTACTCAGGAGGCTGCAGCAGGACAATCGCTTGAATCCAGGAAGCAGAGGTTGCGGTGAGCCAAGATCATGCCACTGCACTCCAGCCTGGGCAACAGAGTAAGACTCCGTATCAAAAACAAAACAAAATATCAAAAAAAGAGAAAAGGTATTACTTATACTATTCTTGAATTTTATCTATTTTCCCATACCAATTCCTAGTATTTTTAATTTTTTTGTTCAGAAAGTACACAGAATATATACTGTCAGTATCTTCAGTGCTCTTAGGATACTACATGTGTGCTCAGAATCAATAAACGAAATGATAAACTAATATTTTCACTTTAGTAGAAAAATTAGTATTTTTTGCTTGTCAATAGGAGTCCAATAGGACAGAGAAATCTTGTCTTTCTTGAAAAATGAATTAGTGCCTCTGCACTCGTTCCTCTTCTTAACCTTTCCATCACTGTAAACTCTGCTACTTCCAGCCATTTTGATTCAACAAATATAAAAGCTTATTATATTCAGACTGCTCTGTCTACACAGTAGCCATTCTTTTGTTTCTTTACTTCTCTAATAAACTGGTTTGTGGTGAAAAAAAATTATAGTAAAAAAAGCTTATTATATTCAAGGAACCATCTAGACACTGTGGTGCATAAGAGGGTTAAGAGTCCTGATCCTTAAAGAAATTACCATTTGGTAGAGCTAATCCTCAAGTATGGACTTGATTTTACTAGAAAAATTTATTTCTGAATTGGCTAAGATCTCAGAATGCATTTTCCCCAGAGAAGCAAAGTCCCTCATGCTAACTAGGTGATTAAACACTACTTGGAAAAGATTATATATATATATATATATATAAAATCTTGTGTGTGTGTGTATATATATATACACACACACACACACACACAATTTTTTAAATGCATCCTTTAATACTCCACAGGCTTTACTGACCATCACAATCGTCCCTCCTCTGCTTTATAATTAACTCTCAGATGAACTAGGTTAGAACTATTCTCTTTATCAAATGGTTTTACAATATTATTGTGTACACTTTCCTTACATGAGAAGCTTGGAGGTTGGCTAGGGTTGAGGGCAGATTCCTTGGCAATACTTTTAGCCAGTGACTTTTCTGTAAATTTCAGCGTCTCTCCACTGCAGTGGATTAGAGGCGGGCTTCTAGGAGGAGGCTGTCTAAAATACTCGTTACCAAGTTGGTCTGTATTTGCAGAAACACTAGTTTCCATTGGATTTTCTTCCTTAAATGAGTCTTGCTTTATATTGTTGTCTTTTGCATAATTATACACTTGACTTTGAAATTCTGGCTTCTCTGTCATTTCATCATCAAATGCTTCTACCCAGTGAAATTTGCAAACGGTTTCAAATTGTCTCAAGGAAGATATGCTGATGGTGTCAACTGGCTGAATTAGTACATTCTTTGAGTAATTTTCAATGTTGTTATCTCATAAGAAAGAGAAGGAAATAAAAACGGGTGGACCATGAACTTGGATGGTAACAGTTATATTTATATTTATCAAATAAACTGCTGTAGCCACTTAAAAATTACATATTATTTCAACCTTATTTACTGTGTGAATTTTAGCATGGTTTTGTGCTAGCAAACAAAACAGAATTTTTTACATGGGGTAAAGAAGTCCCCAAATGACTGCTAGGAAAAAGTGCGTTATATGTAATTCTGGTCAAATACAATTACAATACATTTCAAGATATCTTCAAAATTCTTTTGTTGTACTGTAATTTTAAGATATTTTAAATTATACAATGTTTCAAAAGGACAAGGATAGTATAATAGAAAACACATATAAACTTGCTTAATCTCACAAAAATCCCATGATGTCAGTACTGTTATTATCCCTATTTTACAGACAAGGAAACTTTAGTGTAAGAGATGTTAAAGTCACTTGTCCAAGGTCACAGAGCTGCTAAGAGGTGCTGCTGAGATTCTAGACTACTACTTCTAAATGCTATGCTATACTGTTTTTCGATATGACAAATTATGTAGATGTAATGTTTTTTAAAATCAGGAGCAAATAAGAAAACAAAATGTTACAAATTAATGATCCCTTTTATCTAACTTTCCTCCTCCCCAGAGATAACCACTGTACTGAAGCCCATATGTATCCATTCTTCCCATTCTCGTTTTACTTTTACTACTGATTTATGTATCCTAAATAATAAAACCAACATAATCTTCCCAAAGAATAAAGTTCCCAGATTTCCTCATTTTGTGACACCCTTAATGTCTCAGTACTTTTTTTCACAGTACCTCTGGACCAAAAGGAATACTTAAGCTCCATTTAGTAAATAATTAAGTTCAAGCTAGTATTTGCCCTAAGTTATTAGCTGTGTGAAAATACACATAAACTAAAAGAAAAAGATAGTATTTTATTCTTTTTTTTTTTTTGAGACGGAGTCTCGCTCTGTCGCCCAGGCTGGAATGCGGTGGCGCAATCTCGGCTCACTGCAAGCTCCGCCTCCCGAGTTCACGCCATTCTCCTGCCTCAGCCTCTCCGAGTAGCTGGGACTACAGGCGCCCGCCACCACACCCGGCTAATTTTTTGTATTTTTAGTAGAGACGGGGTTTCACCGTGGTCTCGATCTCCTGACCTCGTGATCCGCCCGCCTCGGCCTCCCAAAGTGCTGGGATTACAAGCGTGAGCCACCGCGCCCGGCCGAAAAATATAGTATTTTATTCTTAAACAACCACACTTTACTACTTGGATGTACACTGTTAGGCACCGTACAGCACCTCAAACCGTGGAATCAGATTGGAGACCACCACTCTCGTTCCTATTCCACAATGATTTTCACACAGGACTTGCTTTTTATTATAGCAACCTCCAAAAACCTACCTTTACAAATAAGACATCATAGGAAGGACTACAGTATGGGTTTATAGTGAAAACTACAGCTAACAGATTGTGGGGGTCTGATAGATGGCCAGTGTCACTGTTTCCCTCAAACTCCAAAATACCCTGCAACACTTTAGGTGAATGATTAATATATAGCATTGTTTTATGTGCTCTTATATTTTACATAAATAGCATCTCACTCTATCTATAGCCATATAAAAGTCTTGGACGCAGTGATTTACGCCTGTAATCCTAGCACTTTGGGAGGCTGAGGTGGGTGGATCACCTGAGGTCAGGAATTTGAGACCAGCCTGGTCAACATGGTGAAACCCCGTCTCTACTAAAAATACAAAACTTAGTGGGGCATGGTTGTGCACACCTGTAATCCCAGCTACTCAGGAGGCTCAGGCAGGAGAACCACTTGAACCTGGGAGGCGGAGATTGCAGTGATCCGAGATTATGCCACTGCACTCCAGCCTGGGTGACAGTGCAAGACTCCGTTTCAAAAAAAAAAGTCTTTATTTCACACAAAATTTTGCTTCTGAGGCTTAGCCATATAAATACATACATATGTAGTTCATTCTACTGAAAGATTACACTTTATTCCTTTTTTGTTGGCTATTTAAGTTGCTTCTAATTTTGCCCTTAAAAACAGCACTGCAGTGAACGTGTTTCCTTCTATGCCAATGTAAAAATTTTTGGCTAGGCTCTGCGGATACACCTAGAAGTGAAATTGCTGGATTATAGAAAATACATACCTTCAACTTTACTAGATATTGCAAAATTACTCTCCAAAGTGTACCAATTTATGCTTCTACCAGTAGCCTCAGGGTTCCTTTGCTCTACACATCCCTTCAAAATATGTCAAATTCATATGTTTGAAATGGTATTTTACTGTGACCTTCTTAATGTACATCCTTTCATGTATTTAATGGTCTTACAGGTTTCTTTTTCTGTGATCTGCTTGTTGTATACTGTTATGGACTCAATTGTGTGCCCCCAAAATTCATATGCTGAAGCTCTAACCCCTAGTACCTTAAAATATGACTCTTATTTGTAGACAGGGCCTTTAGAAAAGTAACTGAGCTTAAAAGAGGTCACAAGGGTAGGCCCTAATCCAGTATGACTGGTGTCCTTATAAGAGGAAGAAGAGACAGCAGCGAGGTGTACGCAAAGACAAAAGGCCATGTGAGACACTGCAAGAAGCTGGCCATCTGCAAGTCAGGGAGGGAGACTTCAGGTGAAAGCAACCGCGCTGGCACCTTGATCTTGGACTGCCAGCCTCTAAGAATGAGAAAATTAATTTCTGTTGTTTACGCTACCCAGTTTGTGGTGTTTTCTTATGGCAGCCCTAACAAACTACTAATACATATACTTTGGCTGTTTTTCTATTACGTGCCTTTTTTTTTTTTTTTTTTTTTTTTTTGACAGAGTCTCTGTCACCCAGGCAGGAGTGCTGTGGCACGATCTCAGCTCATTGCAACCTCCACCTCCTGGGTTCAAGCGATTCTCATGCCTCAGCCTCCCAAGTAGGTGGGATTACAAGCGTGCACCACCACGCCCGGCTAATTTTTGTATTTTTAGTAGAGATGGGATTCCACCATGTTGGCCAGGCTGGTCTTGAACTCCTGACCTCATGTGATCTGCCCACCTCAGCCTCCCAAAGTGCTGGGATTACAAGTGTGAGCCACTGTGCCCGGCCTGAATTATGTGCCTTTTTCTTTTCTTTTTTTTTTTTTTTTTTTTTTTTTTTTTTTTTTTTTTTTTTTTTTTTTTTTTTTTTTTTTTTTTAGATGGAGTCTCACTCTGTCCCCCAGGCTGGAGTGCAGTGGCGCCATCTCAGCTCACTGCAAGCTCTGCCTCCTGGGTTCACGCCATTCTCCTTTCTCAGCCTCCCAAGTAGCTGGGACTACAGGCGTCCACCATCACACCCAGCTAATTTTTGTATTTTTAGTAGAGACGGGGTTTCACCATGTTAGCCAGGATTGTCTCAATCTCCTGATCTCGTGATCCGCCCATCTCGGCCTTCCAAAGTGCTGGGATTACAGGTATGAGCCACCATGCCCAGCCATTACGTGCCTTTTTCTAAGTGACTTGTAGTTCTTTATTTTAGATACCAAATATTTGTCAATTATACATATTGCATGTATCTTCAGTCCATGCTTTTTACTTTATTATACTTTAGCCATTCAGACGTTTTCTTAATGTAGTCAATGCATCGATTATGGATTGCATTTCTCCTGTCTCTTTTTTTGAGACAGAGTCTTACTCTGTCACCCAGGCTGGAGTCAGTGGCACGATCTCGGCTCACTGCAACCTTCGCCTCCCGGATTCAAGTGATTCTCGTGCATCAGCCTCCTGAGTAGCTGGGCCACTATGCCCAGCTAATTTTTGTATTTTTAGTAGAGGCAGGGTTTCGCCATATTGGCCAGGCTGGGTTCGAACTCCTGACCTCCTGATCCACTTGCCTCGGCCTCCCAAAGTGCTGGGATTACAGGCATGAGCTACCGTGCCCAGCCCTGTATTTCTCACGTCTTAAGAACTCTTAGGCTGGGCGTGGTGGCTCATGCCTGTAATCCCAGCACTTTGGGAGGCCGAGGCTGGCAGATCACAAGGTCAGGGGTTCAAGACCAGCCTGGCCAACATGGTGAAACCCTGTTTCTACAAACATAAAAAAAAATTAGCCATACATAGTGGCAGGCGGCTGTAGTCTCATTACTCAGGAGGCCGAGGCAGGAGAATAGTTTGAACCCGGAAGGCGGAGGTTGCAGTGAGCCGAGATCACTCCACTGCACTCCAGCCTGGGTGACAGAGCGAGACTCCATATCAAGAAAAAAAAAAAAAAGAAAAAGAAATCTTTTCTGTTGTCACAAAGGCATTTGATGTGGTTTGGCTCTGTGTTCCCACCCAAATCTCATCTCCAATTGTAATCCCCACGTATTGAGGGAGGCAATTAAATCACGGGGACAGTTTTCCCCATGCTGTTCTTGCGATAGCGAGTTCTCACAAGATCTGATGGTTTCAAAGTGTTTGGCAGTTCCCCCGCCCCTCCTCTCGTCATTTAAGACGTGCCTTGCTTCCTGTTTGTCTTCTGCCGAGATTCTGTTTCCTGAGGCCTCCCCAGCCATGTAGAACTGTGATCCAATTAAACCTCTTTTCTTTATAAATTACCCAGTCTCAGGTAGTTCTTTATGGCAGTGTGAAAACAGACTAATACAGCATTTTCTACACTTCTTTTATAAGTTAGAACTTTGCAGTTCACATGTAGCCCTTTACCCATGTGGACTTTATTTTGTATTTGGTGTGAGGTAAGGTTCTAATCATTTCCTACATTGAGAGAGCCAACTGTTCCAGCACAACGAAATGAACTCCCCCACTGGTTTATAATGACACCTCTATCAAATACCAGGTGTCCTCATATATAAATGGGTCTACTTTTGGACTTTGTCTTTTATTTATTCCACTGGTTTGTTACCCTTCTGCCTATAACACATTGTTATAATTACTATAACTAATAACTCTTGTTATCTAGCAGGATAAGTCTCCACATCTTCTTTTTCAAAATTGTATTGGGTATTTTTTTAAACTTTTTCACTTCTGAATGGGGATGTTAGGATTAAGGTAGAATACATGAAATTGCATTAACCAATAGACTTCAGGAAAACTGACATCTTTACAATCTGAACATGAAACATTTAATTATTTTTTATGGCCTCCAGGAAAGTTTTATAATGTTTTTTAATGGAAATCTTACACTTTTTGTTAGATTTATTCTTAGGTACCTTAGTGTGTGCTGCTACTGATAATAGTAAGTTTTTAAGAATTACTGTTTTACATTTGCTGTTGCTAGTACATTGAATGCTATTGGTTTTTTAATATTGATTTTATATCTAGCTTTCTTCTAAACTTTCTTATTAGTTTTAATAGCTCATCTGTAGGTGCTTATGACTTTTCTATGTAAAAAAGTACATATTTGCAAATAATGATAATTACTTCTCTTCCTTTCCAATCCTTATAGCACTTATCGTCGCCCAGGCTGGAGTGCAGTGGCACCATCTCGGCTCACTGCAAGCTCCGCCTCCCAGGTTCATGCCATTCTCCTGCCTCAGCCTCCTGAGTAGCTGGGACTACAGGCACCCGCCATCATGCCTGGCTAATTTTTTGTATTTTTAGCAGAGATGGGGTTTCACCGTGTTAGCCAGGATGGTCTCGATCTCCTGACCTCGTGATCCGCCTCCCTCGGCAGCACTGATTTTTCTTACACCTGCATGTATTAAATTCCATAATTTCAATAAGTCTTGTTGAAACTTTTCATTTTAGTATTATTTACAAGTATTAAAAATAAAGACATTTGTATACAGCATTTAGATTTGCTTTAATAAATATGATCAACGTAGGGCCCGGTGTGGTGGCTCATACCTGTAATCCCAACACTTTGGGACACCAAGGCAGGAGACTCACTTGAGCCCAGGAATTTGAGACCAGCCTGGGCAGCATAGTGAGCTCCATCTCAAAAACAAAACCAAAAACATGATCAATGTATCTCATTATATGATTAAATCCTAAATAGCTTTCATCTATCAATTTAGGATTAGAATAACAGATTTGGGGTTATATCAACACACAGCTCTCTTTTTTTTTTTGAGACAAGGTCTCACTGTGGTTGCCCATGCAGCAGTGCAGTGGCGTGATCTCGGCTCACTGCAGTCTCAGCCTCCCGGGCTCAGGTAATTCTCCCACCCAGGCCTCCAAAGTGGACCACGACACCTAGCTAATTTTTTGTATTTTTAGTAGAGATGGGGTTTCGTCATGTTGCCCAATCTGATCTCAAACTAGTGGACTCAAGCAATCCTTCTGCCTTGGCCTCCCAAAGAGCTGGGATTACAGGTGTGAACCACTGCACCTGGTGTTTTTTGTTTGTTTTGGTTTTTTTTGAGATGGAGTTTCGCTCTTGTTGCCCAGGCTGGAATGCAATGGTGCAATCTCGGCTCACTGCAACCTCCACCTCCTGGGTTCAAGGGAGTCTCCTGCCTAAGCCTCCTGAGTAGCTGAGACTACAGGCACCACCACACTCAGCTAATTTTGTATTTTTAGTAGAGACGGGGTTTCTCCATGTTGGTCAGGCTGGTCTTGAACTCCCGACCTCAGGTGATCCACTTGCCTCGGCCTCCCAAAGTGCTGGGATTACAGGCGTGAGCCACCGTGCCTGGCCTCCCTTTTTTTTTTAAGAGACAGGTTCTCCTTCTGTTGCCCACTGGAGTGCAGTGACATGATCATAGCTCATAACAGCCTTGGACTCATAACAGCTAGGGCTCAAGCAATCCTCCTGCCTTGGCCTTCCAAAGCACTGGTATTATAGATATGATCCACCACACCCAACCTCAATACACATTTAAAGATACTTGTATAGTAGAAAATTTTTGTGTCTGAGTCTGGGACTTGATCACGGCTCATTCATTTAAAGCTACACAATCCTGGGCAAGTTACTCTCCTAGCCTTATTTTCCTTATCTGTAAAGTGAAGATAAAAACAGCCCTTACTTCAATTTTTTAAAATCCTTATTTCAGTAAGATTTTTTGTAGATTAAGTGTGATGATGTATATAAAGTGCTTAGCACAAAACCTGGCTATTGTTATTATCACAGAACACACAAAAAAGTTTCTCTCTTTTGCATATTGCTAACAAGTAGATACTTACCATTTAACAAATTGTCCAGTGTGCCATAAGCATCTTCACAAAGTGTGGATTCATACTCATTTTCCCTTTCAAAATTCTTTATTTCATTCTGTATTAATAAAAAAGGCATTAATACTTCAAGCAAACATCATAAGCTTCTTCTAAAGGTATTTGCGCATTGTTACGTAATTCTGCTATTAGAATATTTCATTACATAGGTAGAATGTGCTTTCTAGTATCTTTCCCCAGCATATTTGGCTCCCTTTTAGTAAAACTATTCTAACAGAGTCCCAATATTAAACAACAATGTAACAAATAGCCTGCTATTTTAATATTTTGGTTTTTTGGTAAGTCAAATCATGTGACTATAAATTTAGGGATACGTGATAGCGTATTTATGTATTGATAATTATTTGATGCTTATTAAATCTAGCCTAAACAGCATTAAGATGGTTGTTATTCCAGTCTTTTAACACTGAAGATATATAAAACAGGCATATATCTGTGATGCATTTTTATAAATTCCTATTTAGTGGAATCAGATGTCACCGACTATCAAATGTTTAGCACAACACTCATGAAGATATTGGGACACTACAGTCTTCTATTTTGTAATAAAGGGAGCTAGGCATTTTCATGAAGACAGGAAAGTTGTCATTTACATGCAGGGTGCCATCAATGTCATTATGAATGACAACTGAATCATTTGCATATTGACGTAAGTGGAAGATGCATTAGACTAGAAGTCAGGTTCCTTGGGCTCTTGTCCTGCCTCTGACTGAATTGGTCACGTCCCCTGGCTGCACTCCTGGGACTTCATGAGGCTAGAAAGGATCAGTTTTAACACTGTGTGTAAAAATGTACCATGCTCTCTCGCATAGGCTGGAGTGCAGTGGCGCGATCTTGGCTCACTGTAACCTCTACCTCCCGGGTTCAAGTAATTCTCCTGTCTCAGCCTCCAGAATAGCTGGGATTACAGGTGCTCTCTTCTATGCCTGGCTAATTTTTATATTTTTAGCAGAGATGGGGACTCACCATGTTGCCCAGGCTGGTCAAAATGTATCTTACGCTGGTGAAACTGGGAAAACCAGACCCTGTATTCCCCTCCTTTATGTGTCCACTGAAAATTGTTTTATTTTTCCCTATATTTTTGAAGAAATTTTCATATGGAAGACAATGTGAATTCTGAATACATCTGAGCCTCCTGGAACTTATAAGCAACGCACACCTGAGGCAAGTCACAAGTGGTACTGGTGGTTTCCATACAGATTGGAGAATCTGAAAGCATTACACCTTGAGAAAGATTGCTGACATTCATGGTATCCGATTCTGAAATGCTTTCTACTTTTTCATGAGAAGTATCCACTTCAAAATGTACAGGATCTGAAGGTGATGACCAAAATTTTTGATAGTCCTTGTTCATAACTGTTGAATAATGAAAGGCTTCTTTAAAAAAAAAATTGTGTCTATTAGTAGGTACAAACAAAAAGTTTTTTCCCTATCCCTCTTCTCATTAAGAAAGTAGCAAAGTTCACTGCCCTTATTTGAAATGTCATTTGTCAAGTTATTAGAAAAATTAAAAATTTTAGTCTAAGTATATCATAATTTGGTATGGTAGTAAATACTGATTTGGAGAAAAACAAACAGTATTGGCTACTATCCAGTAACTCCCTAGAAGGCTTTGGACCTAGAAGGTGAAGGGATCGCTATGTTATTTAATCAAAGGATATTTACAAAATATTACCAGAGACCTATTAGTTTCCACAAAATCCTGGATTTTTATTTACTTGATACCTTCCACTTGAACACCTCACTACCAAGTCAAACCCAGCATTGTAACTCAGTTTTCCCTCCTCACTTTCCTATACTGCACCTATTTCCTCAGGTACATGTGTTTGAAAACTGGAGTTGTCTTGGCATCTCTCTACCTCATCATGCATGACTATTCAGACACCAAGTCCCGTCCATGTCTCCTTTAAAAATGTCTTTCAGGGCCAGGCGCGGTGGCTCACGCCTGTAATCCCAGCACTTTGGGAGGCCGATGCGGGCGGATCACGAGGTCAGGAGATCGAGATCATCCTGGCTAACACGGTGAAACCTCATCTCTATTAAAAATACAAAAAAAAAAAAAAAAAAAATTAGCCGGGCATCGTGGCAGGCGCCTGTAGTCCCAGCTACTCGGGAGGCTGAGGGAGGAGAATGGCGTGAACCCGGGAGGCGGAGCTTGCAGTGAGCCGAGATGGCCCCACTGCACTCCAGCCTGGGTGACAGAGTGAGACTCCATCTCAAAAAAAAAAAGTCTTTCAGTAACCTGTGCTTTCTTTCCATCCCGTGTTGCCACACTGGTCCATATTCTCCTGACTTCCTCAGGCCTGTCCAGAGCTGAGAGTGGAAAGGATGGCCACTCACATTGAGTCTATAAATTCTTCTTGTCCTTCCAGGCCATCCATAGCCTGGAGTGACATTACCTACCCAGTCCTCCGCTGCTCTACTCAGATCAGGCTCATTTCCCTGCAGACAGATAATGTTCCTTACTAATTAAGCTTCAGTCATCTGCCCTGGCACGTGCTTCTCTCCTAAAACCTTCCCATCTACCCATTCACCTATTTTCAAAATTCCTACAATGTCTTCAGTCTCTAAACCTCCATCTTACAATTCAGCACTTGGTGATTTCGTTTACTGTTTTAGAGCTTCACCACTGTTTCAAGGGTGTTAGTGTTTGTATTTACAGATCATAAATGTCTTGAGAGGAGCAGACTTAGGGCTTTCCAATATCCCGTACTGCAAATGGACCGGTGCTGTCTACACAGCAAATATTGACTGAATAAAACCTGCATTCCAATGACTTATTTCTATCAAGCTCTCTCAATTTATAGTCATTACTCATCTGCCTGGATTCTTTTATTGAATTTCTGAATGAATAGTTTATTGAAAATTAGTTGTTTTCAAACCTATGTCATCACTTGGTAAAATGTAAAAAAGTAAGTCAAGCAGACTAGTCAGGATCAGAGAAAGGCCCAACTTTATAATCACCTTTCCCTTGTCTTTCAACTAATGCTGCCTGGATTGTGGTGAGATCTGAAAAATTCTTGCTTTGTTTTCCCAATGCAAAAAAGCGCAAAGGCCTTGTTTCTTAGTTTTCTTGTTTGTGAACCCAGCACTTCCAATTACATTTCTACAACTTTGTTCATCACTCATGTGGCACTGCACAATCTGCCAGTTTACCTTTTTAAAGTTAGGCTATTTTTTCCATCTTTCATTTGTCCTTATAGGTTTATGCTGGATTTTTAA
Organism: Hylobates moloch; assembly: GCF_009828535.3. Classification (NCBI taxonomy): domain Eukaryota; kingdom Metazoa; phylum Chordata; class Mammalia; order Primates; family Hylobatidae; genus Hylobates; species Hylobates moloch. The sequence continues at coordinate 7,013,480 of NW_026652295.1, forward strand.
CATATTTATCAAATGTTTGAATAGATGTTCCAGAGACATTCTAAAGCTGTTTTAAGATAGGAGTTAAAAGAGGTGTCACGGGAGTTACTGGCAAAAACTATAGTTTTGTTTAAAAGCTTTTTCAGTTGTACGACAAACTTTACCTTTTTAAAAAGCACTTCTCATTCATTTTTCACCTCAAAACGAGACACCAAATTTTTTAAGACACAGAAGTGTGCTCACTTCCAGGATCCATAGTTTCTTGGACCCACGCTACGGACCTGGCGCTCCCTCCCTCTGCACCAGGTTTTGTGGGAGGGAGAACGCTTTCCAACCTCCTCCACCGAGGACTCTCACAAACTCGCGATCGGTCTCCCGGAGTGCTGGAACGCCCCTGTGTGACGTCCGCCCGCGCTGGGGGGATCTCCGCAGGGACAGCTGCAGCCCGCGAGGCCCGAGCGACCCCACTGTGGGTGCGGCAGGGGGCGGCCTCGGGACTGTCTTCCCAGAGAGTGGTGAAGTTAGGAGGGTACGACCCCCTAGGCCGAACAGCCCGTGGGTTAGCTAGCGCCTCCTGCCGCAGTAAACACAAAGTGGGGTACAGAAACGAAAACTCCGGGAAGAAACGGCCAGCACGGGCCTCGCCGGCCCGGCTGCTCAACACTCCTGCCTGAGAGCACAGAACATCCACAAGCCTATACACGCCACCAAGAAAGCTCCGGACTCCCAGCTCGGCGCAGGCGCGGGACTTCCGCTCAAGTCAGACTTCCGGGAGAGGCGGTGAGGGACTTCCGGTTGGGGGGAGCAGGGTGGTGCATCTGTTGGTCCCGTTTTCCCGTCGCACGTGGTGGCCACTGTTGGCTTCTGAATGGTTTGCAAGGAGGAAATCCACGCCAAGGCCGTTGGATCGGCCGTGGGTACATCCGTCTGAGCCGTTCCTTTCCATCGCAGAGCGGCGGCCTCTGGCGGCGCTCTCCAATCATGGACTACCGGCGGCTTCTCATGAGCCGGGTGGTCCCCGGGCAATTCGACGACGCGGACTCCTCTGACAGGTAGGCGGCCATACAGTGCCCTGGCTCTGGTTACTGCTGTCTCCTTGTCCGCCCCCTTGGGGCGTGGACTCTTGTTTGTGGTTTAGAGGGAGACTAGTGGTTCATCACTCAGCGTCTCTCTGGACAACCTTTTGCCTGTTTCTGCATCCCAGCCGGGTCTTTCTCCCAGTTCACGCGGCAGAGTTAAGTGAAAGCTACTTGTCAAGGGAGTCTGCGGTTCTCAGGTCGGTTAGCGTCACTGGGAGGCAGAGTTGGGGATAGCGATTAGGAAACATGGGTTTTTGCGTTTTAACCACATTTAGCGTTCAACAAATACTTACTAAGCACTTAATATGTACCACGTTCTGTCCTGGACGCCGGAGATAACAAGACGAACCAACTTCCTGCTGTCATGGAACTTTACCTTCTACGTGAAAGAGAGGGCACATCATTTAAAACCCAAATAATGATGTAGAGTGTGCAAATCGTTTGATACACCGAGTGCTGACTGAATGGGTAGGGAAAGGTTAAGTCTAGATTTGAATGACAAGGAGCTAATCTTGGCAAGAGCAGAGGGAACACCATTTCACACAAGAGGGACAGCAAGAGCAAAGGCCCCGAGGCCAGAGTGCGTAGAGCACAGTGGAGGTAGTTGAGAAGATTGGTAGGGTGATAGAGAAGTAAGAAGGGGGGCCAGATCATGGAGACCTTTACAAGTGATGGTGAAAAGTTCAGATATTAATCTGGGTCTTATGGAAAGCCATAGGAGGGATTTTAGCAGAAGAATGACATTATTTGATTGGTGATTTAAAGGAATCATTCTTCTAGGTAGATGATGTTCATGGAGGGTGGGAGTGGAACAGACCAGTTCAAAAGTAATAAGGTAATCAGATTCAAAGATGGTGGGGACTAGAGCTCAGATCCTAAAGATATGTCTTGGAGGTAGAAGTGGCAGGGTTTGGTGGTAGACTGGACGTGGGGTCTGGGGAAAGAGGGATGAAGGATAACTCCTGCCTAAAAGCAAAATGAAACATATTGGAGTTATTTTGGAATTCCAAGAAAACAGTTTGTACTTTATGTTTACAGTAAGGATTCATTACATGCAGATTTTGTTAATTATTGGGGATTTTTTAATAAATATGTGTATGTTGACTGCTTTCTGTGAGTCAGATCTAGTCTTAGGTGGTAGGGAGGCATTGGTAAACACCATCCTGAATGGCACAGAGCTTGCACCCTAGCAGGGGAAAGCGATATTATTAAATAATTAGACTATTTGTATTCGAATTGGGTAAGTAGTACAAAGGAAAAGTGGGTGAAAAATAGGGAAGACTTCCTTGAGCAAGTGATAGTGAGCTGATACTTGATGGATGAGTAGGGGTTAGCCAGAGAAAGAGGAAGGGCATTCCAGTTTTATGGTTACAGAGAAGTGTACAAAAAGCCTTAGGGAAGAAGTTAAGCAGCAGAAGAAACACAGCCAGCATAGCTGGTAGATAGTTAATGGTAATGAGAGGGCACTAATTTACCATCCACCCCACGGTATTGTAAGGATATAGCAGTGATTTTCCGTCGGGGAAGATGTTGCCATCCCGACTTCTACCCAGGGGACTTTTGACAATTTCTGGAGACGTTTTTATTTGTCACAACTGGGGGTGGTGGTGCATTAGTGGCATCTGGTAACTAGAGGCCAGAGATATGCTGCTAAAAGTCCTGCAATGCAGAAGACAGTCCCCCACAATGAAGAATTATCTGGCAAAGTTATAACTTTAACATGCCACTCTAGGCAATTATATATCAATCTGTGGAGCATATGTATGAAGTCCTGGTAAATAGCAAGTGTTTGATGATTATCTGTTTTCTTCCTCCACATGTCCATGGGGAACCCTCAGAGCCATGGCTAATTAATAAATTGGGATTCATAATCTGAATTTACTTAAACTCATGTCTGTTTTTCAGCAGGTATCTCATATTATCAGCTGCTTTTTTATGGTTTCTGTCCTTATTCTGTACATGAGAGGTTAAAAACTGATAGTCCTCTGTTGAATTTGTCCTGCAGACATGTTTTGTTTGGTATGCACAGTTATTTGTAAAAATTGACTATGCCAATGAAGGGATAGATTTTACACAGAAATCCAGACTTACAGTTTCTCTTGAAAAATTAAGATCTGGTAACACTAGGCCTGAATTCTAATATGAAAGAAAAAAAAAAGCCCTTCCTAGTTGTGCTCCCTTTACCTTGGACCTCTTCTCCCAGTTTGCCAGTCCCCGCTTCTATTGTGCAGCCTATTTCACTCATTTGTAGTGCCTGGCCCCTGTATTCACCATTTCTTCCCATCATGAACAGGGATGATTTGGATTTCTTTGTGGAACACAAATCTTGATGTAACTTCTTTTGTTGCAAAGTGTTATCAAGTTCAAAGTAAGGCTGCCTTAGACTTATTCCCAAATTTTTTGTCAGAAAGTTGTTGTTGTTTTTTTTTTTAATTACAATTTTTTTTAGAGACAGGGTTGCCCAAGCTGGAGTACAGTGGCACAATCATGACTCACTGCAGCCGTGAACTCCTGGGCTCAAGCAGTCCTATGGCCTCAGCCTCCCGAGTAGCTGGGATCAAAGGCGTGAGCCACTACATCAGACTTTTTTCCCCCTCTCTCTTTTTTCTTCTTTTACAGAAAGATTTTCCTCTCTCCTAAAGCAGCTCTGTGAATGATTTTCCTGGAGTCAGGTCTGGTATACTGGTCTGAGTTGTTTCTTCAGCAGAGAAGATAACAATGTAATTTCTAACTTCACCAAGGCAGAAGCAGATTTAACTTGATGTGCTTCTCGAATAGTAGGCTTTGGGCATGGAGAATGAGCAAACAACTGCAGCAGACTGGAAAACAGGAGAACATGGTTTTAATGAGATGGAGCTTATCGGAAGGTGTATTGTATATAAATATATAATCTATTTTAGATTTATCAATATTTTAATATCTTAAATCATAAATAAATATGTGAGATCAGTTAGGGTATGTGGAAATATTGTTATGAAATAATAAAACATTGTTATTTCTAGTGAAAACAGAGACTTGAAGACAGTCAAAGAAAAAGATGACATTCCGTTTGAAGACCTTCAAGACAATGTGAATGAGAATGGTGAAGGTGAAATAGAAGATGAGGAGGAAGAGGGTTATGATGATGATGATGGTGACTGGGACTGGGATGAAGGAGTTGGAAAACTCACCAAGGGTTATGTCTGGAATGGAGGAAGCAACCCACAGGTATTTTATAAAGGATCCTGCACATTTTTATGTAGTCTACATATGTCTACTTTTTTAAAAGGCTGTTTTCGTGATTCTGAAATTGAATAACTAAAAGATTTTCTTCATGTTATATTGTCCTGTATCCTCAGCCTTTACTGATTTTCACTTTTCATCCTTTCTATATTTCTGATAATTTCCTGGGTGTGGATTCTTTCCAGAATCTGTAAATTTAAAAAGAGTTATAAAGATTGTGAGCTTAAAATAAAAAGGGCATGGATTGGCAGTTTACTACAAATAGTTAAGAAACATGGTAAAAAAGTTCAGCCTCACTGGTAATTAAAGAAATGCAAATTAAATTTGTAGAGATGCCGTTTTTTCATCTATGAAACTGTTAAAGACAAAGCATATCATTGATGATCAAATAAATAGGTGCACTTATTTGTAGGATAAGCTGGTATGTGATAAAAACTTTAAAAGCTTCAAAATCCTTTGACTTAGTGATTCTGTGGGTGTGCCAAGACTTAATTACAAGATGATCCTCCAGGATTGTTTATGGTAGAGGAACACTGGAAGCAACCTTGAACTGGATTAAACCTGCTATGGGACTGATTCGCACAATGAGGCATTATACAGCCATAAAAGATGTTGTAATGGAAGACTGTATTAATGAGATAGGAATATGTTTGTGATTATTTACCATGTACAAAAAAAAGTTACCAAACCACGTACAGCTGCTTCTCATACTAGAAGTACCAAGTGTGTTAGGAGTTTGTAAGGCCATAGGATTAACTTGGGACATCTTCCTGGAGCATAAAGGTTAATCCAGCAGTCTTCCTCTGACCATTAAAATGGCTATATCGGCTGGGCGCAGTGGCTCACACCTGTAATCCCAGCACTTTGGGAGGCCGAGCTGGGTGGATCACCTGAGGTCAGGAGTTCGAGACCAACCTGCCTAACATGGCGAAACCCTGTCTCTACTAAAAACACAAAAATTAGCCGGACGTGGTGGGCGCCTGTAATCCCAGCTACTCGGGAGGCTGAGGCTGGAGAATCGCCTGAACCCAGGAGTTGGAGGTTGCAGTGAGCCAAGATCACGCCACTGCAGTCCAGTCTGGGCAACAGAGCAAGACTCTGTCTGTAAAAAACAACAATAAAATGGCTACATCATGGACCAGAATGTATGCATTTTAAAATAACCACATTGTGAGTAACAAGAAATTTCGCATTTTCGTATCGTCTTGTTTTGGTGACTCCTTCAGTGATTCGTAATGAGGCTTTGAGCAATTTCATGATTTAAGTTTGCACGTAGCACCAGTGTAAGTGCTAAGCCTCGTACTTAATATTTCCCTCTCTTGAGACATTGGGCCCAAAATGAAATTCTGAACCAGCTTAATGTTGGTCTTAGCTCTTTATTACATACTTTGGAGATAAATGAACCTTCTCAAAGTTTAAGTCTATAAACTAGTCAACTTAGAAAATTACATTTAATTTTAATCTGTTACTTATAATAAGAGGAATCATAGAGAAGTTAAAAAAATGGATTATGCAGACTCTTTTAGTCAGTAATTTTAACCTTCTGTTTCAAATGCTCTTTAAAAAATTTTTTGAGCCAATTTGATTGACTTTTACCTTTCCTGAAGATACTCCTCTAAGTATTGATTCTTTAATACCTAACTATGAACTAAGGAAATGTGATGATGAATCTTAAGTTTGTATTTACAACTAGTGCCTTAGACTTTGGAATTCCCTTCTAGGCAAATCGACAGACCTCCGACAGCAGTTCAGCCAAAATGTCTACTCCAGCAGACAAGGTCTTACGGAAATTTGAGAATAAAATTAATTTAGGTGAGTTTACAAAATACGTCACTGGGCTAAGAGGACGTTTTTCAAAAACCGTGAAGTGTTGTATAATTTTATTAGATCAAGAAATGAAGGCTGGCCATGGTGGCTCATGCCTGTAATCACAGCACTTTGGGAGGCTGAGGTGGGTGGATCACCTGAGGTCAGGAGTTTGAGACCAGCCTGACCAATGTAGGGAAACCCTATCTCTACTAAAAATACAAAATTAGCTGGGCCTGGTGGCACATGCCTGTAATCCCAGTTACGTGGGAGGCTGAGGCAAGAGAATCCCTTGAACCTAGGAGGTGGAGGTTGCAATGAGCTGTGATTGCACCATTGCACTCCAACCTAGACAAGAAGAGCAAAAAGAAAAGAAAAAAGAAATGAATGTATTCAAGTGTTACTGACTCAATAATGTTTAGAGAAAATAAAAATCTTAGTAATTTAAAAACATAACTTTAGGAAAAGACTTAAGCTTATGCTATTTTGGTTGTTTTCCCACTTGCCATAAGAATGTAATGTTACAAAGACCCATTTAAGTATTGTCTGTTCGGTTCTAGGTTTTTTTTTTTTTTTCTGAGACAGGGTCTCACTCTGTCACCCAGGCTAGAGTGCACTGGCATGATCTTGGCTCACTGCAACCTCGATTTCTGGGGTTCAGACGATCCTCCCACCTTAGCCTCCCAAGTAGCTAAGACTGCAGGTGCACACCACCACACCCGGCTAATTTGTATTTTCTGTAGAGATGGGGTTTCTCCTTGTTGAACAGGCTGGTTTTGAACTCCTGAGCTCAAGTGATCTGCCCACCTCGGCCTCCCAAACTGTTGGGATTGCAGGTGTGAGCCACTGCGCCTGGCCTGTTTTAGATTTTGTAGTAGGGTTATCTCATAGTAGGATGTTGAAAATACTAGGGTATTGAATATAGTTACATATTGTTTCACTAGAGGTTTTTTTATGTAGGTGTTAATTATTTAGTAACCTGTTCGATGCCAGGCATCAGAGTGTTAATTTGAATCATCACCTCTTAGAAAATGCAAGAGAGGGATGGAGGGAAGGAAGGAAGGCCATCTTTCTACTCTTGTGGATCTTCACTCTAAACCTAGCACAGTGTTTCTCATATAAGCTGTCAATACTTGCTAAATTAATATAAGTATTTTAGGGCCTTCTTTGCCTATCATAGACTTATAACTTGAAGTGAAACAAGTTTTTAGAATTAAACTTGAAATTGAGGCAGTTATATTAGTCATGTGGAATACTAGCAAGTGTCTGAAATTTATTATGCAAATTATTATTTTTGAAGAATTTCTGCATCTAGAATTCTGTGGCTCAAATATTACAGCTGTAGTGATGAAAGTGACACTTATGAAGGAAACAGTTTAGTGCCTACTTTTAAAAACATTACATTGTTTTCATTACTAAACTGTATTCTATCTACAATAAAATATTTAGAAAGTATAGAAGAGAAGGAAGAGGGGAGAAATACCCTGTTCAGCAACTCTGTTAATGTCTTTTTGTCTTACATATTGTTTACATTGTGGGTTTCTTGTATTTTAGATAAGCTAAATGTTACTGATTCTGTCATAAATAAAGTCACCGAAAAGTCTAGACAAAAGGAAGCAGATATGTAAGTAATATTTTAATAATAAGCATGGGTGATAGGGACTAATCTAGATTAAGCAGTACCTTGATCATAATTCTTTTACAGAGGATGTTCATTTGTATACTTAAACCAATCATTATTTTGGGGTGTGTGTGTGTATGTGTGTGTGTGTGTGTGTGTGTGTGTGTGTGTGTATTTTCCTTGGCTTAAATGAGGATAGCCTATACCTCTGTGAATTAAAAATATTAATGAATCTTAGCTGGGTGTGGTGGCTCATGCCTGTAATCCCATCACTTCAGAAGGCTGAGCTGGGGGGATCACTTGAGGCCAGGAGTTTGAGACCAGCCTGGCCAACATGGTGAAACCATGTCTCTACAAAAAACACAAAAATTAGCCAGACATGGTGGTGCACACCTGTAATCCCAGCTACTCTGGAGGCTAAGGCATGAGAATCGCTTGAACCTGGGAGGTGGAGGTTGCAATGAGCCAAGATCATGCCACTGCACTCCAGCCTGGGCCACAGAGCGAGACTCTGTCTCAAAAATAAATATATAAAATAAAAATTAATGAATTTTAAGAAATACATAGTAAAACTATAATCTCATGAAATTTACAAATGTGTTCTCATGAGGGGAACAGTGTTTGTAGATTTCAGTTTAAACTAAAATGTGCAAAAATGTTCCCTTAAAATTTATTAAGAATTATTCTTTCCCATGAAGTATTTTTAAAAATTTAAGGGAAGACTACGAACTAATGATATAACTGAGAACTGTTTCTGTTTACACTTCTGTTCCGAAAACCAATTGTTTAAGATCTGGCTAACTTCGCTTATATGATAATAACTCTAAAGTATTATCACTGTATTATAGAAAATGACACTAAGATCATACAACTAACTGTGAGAATTGAACTTAAAAGCCAACGTTCTTCCAATTTATTGCTGTGTCCAAGAAGTATCAGCTTTTTGAGATACTCCATAGTCATTTGTTATTTCACTGGTATCTGTTTGAATCTTTGTGTTTAAACCTTTATTAGTTTAGGTTAATGTGCTAGGTGGAATCACTCAGTGTATGGGCAGAAGCAAATCAGTCTGCATCTGAATACTGTCTTGAAATGATTTAAAAAAACAAAAAAAACTGCCGGGTGCGGTGGCTCACACCTGTAATCCCAGCACTTTGGGGGGCCGAGGTGGGTGGATCACAAGGTCAGGAGATCGAGACCATCTTGGCTAACAAGGTGAAACCCCGTCTCTACTAAAAATAACAAAAAATTAGCCAGGCTTGGTGGCGGCGGCTGTAGTCCCAGCTACTCGGGAGGCTGAGGCAGGAGAATGGCATGAACCCGGGAGGCAGAGCTTGCAGTGAGTCAAGATGGCGCCACTGCACTCCAGCCTAGGCGACAGAGCGAGACTCCGTCTCAAAACAAACAAACAAAACAAAAACAAAACCAGAAAAACTTGTGTCTTCTTAGAAAATGACTCTAAAGAGAAAGCCTTGTAAATGACTAACTCTATGTGGAGGCTGAGGCAGGAGGAGTACTTGAGCCCAGGAATCTATGTCTAGCCTGGGCAACATAGTAAGATGCTGTCTCTTTAAAAAAAAAAAAGGAAGACAAGACTTTAATTCTGTGCTAACAGAATCATTAAAGATGTGAAAGACAGTACAAATATGCTCAATGTTTTCTCTTTTTCAGCATAGTTCACTTTACCCTGGCAGCTCCTTGATGCTTCTGAAATAGGAATAGATTTTTCTTTTTACTGTATATGTACTCCTTTTGCCAAAATACAGAATTGAATTTTGCATATTCAGGGGAAATGAAGAAAGTTTCACTGAGTAATGAAAAGTCTACAATCATATCATAAAGTCTGTTATTTAAAGAAACTACTTAGGAATTTTCATGAAATTGTCTACATTTAGAAGATTCTGGCTTCTCACTGAATTTTGAATGTGTCAACTATACGTTTTTGTTTTCGGTTAGGTATCGCATCAAAGATAAGGCAGACAGAGCAACTGTAGAACAGGTACAATTTAAATGTGTTGCAAACTCTTCTTTTTAATTAGCATTTCTTTTCTCTTTGAATTGTAGTTTGCTTTTATCCTTTTTGCTTAATGCTAATGTTACCTAAAATTACTCCTATATAAAATTATTCCTTTTATAGTTTTGAGTTTAGAGACCTACATCTTGCTTTTATAGGACTATTGGATGAATTAGAGTCATCATCCTTCAGTGGCCTTGCAGAGCCACCATGCGATGCTTTCCGTTTTTGGAGAGATTATCAGACCAGCAATCTTTTAGAAAAGGTCCGTAGGAATTTTGTGAGCTTTCCCAGAAGATAGGTAGGGTATCTGCCACAAAGCATGAAGTGTGGGTGTAAAAGAGAGAGGGGCAGATAATGTCTTCAAATTTCCAATTAGGAATCCTTTGCTTAGAAATTATGCTTGTTTTATTCTTTCTATTCAAGAATGGGGAAAAATTGGCCCCTAATTTTCCCACATTCAGAAGAATGTGATTGGATATTCGCCTTGGCCCAGATTTTTGATGTGAAGAACGTGATAAAAAGAGTCAGAACATTTGCCTCTGCCACCTACCACTCCACCGCGCCCCCCATATACACAAAACACATGTTCTGAATTCCACCATTAGACAGAAGCCAGGTCTGGGATCTGTGTCTTCATTGTCCTCTAGTTTATTTTGTGATTTATTTGCGTAATTGAAAACAAAGTATGGTTCACCTCAGAAAAATGAGATAGCCTTAAGTTTCAAAGACCCTAAATAACTTTAGTGTTATTTTTGGCAGGAAATTCTTTTTCTCTTTCAAAATTAATTTTGAATGATAGAGTACATAGCTTGAGTCTTCAGCTGTCTATATAAAATATATGCTTGTGTGTAAATTTATCATTTCTCTTTCCCTGTTTTGTTCTTAAGCCATTTGGTTTGTTACTTCTTCCTATGCCTCTTACTTGTCTAACTGCCAACTTTGCAGAAGCACAGTTCTATACCTAGAGGCCCATACTCAGCCAGCTGACTTCCCCTCTTTGCTTACCTGTGCAGTAGAGAAGGAATGGAAGCTAGCGCCTTTTCATTCTTCTCTAGTTGCAATGGTTGTGATTTGGTTTTTAGTCCTATAGTCTTCCCAGGTGACTTTGTTTATATTAACGTTAGGTTTCTGGTGTGACCCCAGCCACTTCATTGAAGTTGGACCCTAAAGTATAGTTGAGTTTGGCTAGTTTATAATACTGTATCACCCCATGGGGGCTAGAGGGCCTGCCTGAGCCACAAGGAGCTATTGGTTGGTATCCTTAGAAATTGCATACAAATATTTGGCTGCTTTAGTTTCAGAGATGAACAAGAACAGCCTTTAAATTCACTGCCTTCTGTTTGTTAGAGAAGACTTTGAAATCCTTTTTACTCAAGATTGATTACTCTGGCTTGAAGGAAATGCTTACCGTGCTTTACTCATCTATAATGGCGGGAGTCTGCAGACTCTTGAAAGGGCCAACTAATAAATATATGTGAGCATTGTGGCTCACATATAGTTTCTGTGGATTTTTTTTTCAAAGCAATCCTTTAAAAGTGTAAAACCCATTCTTAACTTGCAAGCTAAGGAAAAACAAGCTGTGGCCTGATTTGGTCCATGGGTGGGAGAGTGCTGACCCCTGATTTAAAGCTGCCTGTCCACGGCAGTAGCCACTGGGCACTTGAGATGTGGCTAGTCTGAATTGAGATGTGCTTTAAATGCAAAAGACACACCGGAGTTTGGAGACTTAGTGTCAAAAACAAGGATTATCTCACTGATGACTTTTTATATTGATACAAGTTGAAATGATAGTGTTTTAGATATTTTGAGTTAAATAGAATATATTAAGATAATTTCACCTGATTCTTTTTACTTTCAGTGTAGTGACTAGAACATGTAATACTATTTATGTAGTTTGCATTATATTTCTATTAGCTAATAGCCTAGAGTTCTGTTTCCCTTGAACTTGGTAGCCTTTGATTTCCATGACTGGGTGAACTTATTAGTTGGTTGCCTTTGGTTCGTTTGGCCTTTACCTGACATTTTACTGATTAACAATTAGAGTGAATAAAAGCGCCAAATAGTGACTCTCATTTAGTCAACCAGGATAGCATAGTACAGTTAAGCTCTGCTGTTTATTGATTGTCACAGGTTTTAATGAGGAAAATTTGGTACCGTCTTTTGGAACTTTTGAATTTTTGCATTTCTTTTTAGGTGTTGGATCCCAGAACAAGAATGATTTTATTCAAGATGTTGACTAGAGGAATCATAACAGAGATAAATGGCTGCATTAGCACAGGAAAAGAAGTGAGCTCTTCTTTGGATGATTGAATATTTAATTTTCTTATTTCAGATACCAGACGAAACTGGCACTTAGAACTACATTATGCCTTTAAGAAGAAAGAAAAACAAAGCCACACACATTAATATTTATGGTTAGAGAGAAATTTGTACATATAACTATGCCCTTTTCACTACCGCTGCTGCATTGTATCGTTGAGTCTAACTAGTTTTGCCCAGTAGTAAGTGAGATAGTCAGATTATTATAGGCCTGAGTTCTAATAAAATAAATTACTCATGGGGCCAGGGGTTTATGGTTATGTTTCTATGAGTCAGCAAGTCTTTCTTACTTTTTTTCTTTACATATGGGTATACTGCCTTCTGTTTGTTAGAGAAGACTTTGAAATCCTTCTGACTCAAAATTGACTACTCTGGCTTGAAGGAAACTCTTACTATGATTTACTCATCTATAATGGCAGGGGTCTGCAGACTCTTGAAAGGGCCAACTAATAAATATATGTGAGTGTTGTGGCTCACATATAGTTTCTGTTTTGTTTTTTTTTTAAAGCAATTATTTAAAAGTGTAAAACCCGTCCTGCTGGAGGCAATTCTCAGTAAAATTCAACTTATAAATCACTGGATTTTAAAATTTTTTTTAAACAGAGTTGTGACAGAGTCTTTTTTTTCTTTTTTTTTTTTTCTTTTTCTTCTTTTTTTTTTTTTGAGACAGTCTCCCAGGCTAGAGTGTAGTGGCATGTTCTCAGCTCACTGCAATCTCTGCCTCTCGGGTACAAGCAATTTTCCTGCCTCAGCCTCCCAAATAGCTGGGACTGCAGGCGCACACCACCACACCCAGCTAATTTTTGTATTTGTAGTAGAGGCAGGGTTTTGCCACATTGACCAGGCTGGTCTCAAATTTTTGGCCTGAAGTGATTCGCCCGCCTTGGCCTCCCAAAGTGCTTATTACAGGCATGAGTCTGCACACCTGGCCTAAATCACTGGATTTAAGAATGTCTCTAATTATTTTGCATATATTTGAGATATAAAAAAGTTTGAAGCCACTTCTCCCCTATATTTAAATTGGATTTTACTGTACAGTCTTGCATTGCTTAATGAAGGGAATACTTTCTGAGAAATACATCATTAGGCAAATTTGTCATCATGCGAAGAACATTATAGAGCATACTCATACAAACCTAGATAGTATAGCCTACTACACTCTCAAGCTATATGGTAGTTCCCAATCTGTACAACAGGTTTCTGTACTGAATACTGTAGCAATTGTAACACAATGATAAATATTTATCTATCTAAACATAGAAAAAGTACAGTAAAAATGCCTGTTATAATCTTAGGGGATCACCTCATATATGCAGTCTGTCACTTGTCAGTAACTAAAACATTATGTGGCACGTGACTAAATGTGTATATTGGAGCTATATTTACTGTCCTTTTGATGTAATGTTTTATATTTTAATTCACATCTTCAAATGACAGTGGTATTCCTCATGCATGTTATTTCAGTTCATTTGGCTTTTGAGGTTAGAATCAAATAGATTGAAAAAGTAGTTATTGGCTGGGCGCGGTGGCTCATGCCTGTAATCCCAGCACTTTGGGAGGCCGAGGCGGGTGGATCACGAGGTCAGGAGATCAAGACCATCTTGTCTAACACGGTGAAACCCCGTCTCTACTGAAAAAATACAAAAAATTAGCCGGATGCGGTGGCAGGCGCCTGTAGTCCCAGCCACTTGGGAGGCTGAGGCAGGAGAATGGCGTCAACCTAGGAGGCAGAGCTTGCAGTGAGCAGAGATCTTGCTACTGCAGTTCAGCCTGGGCAAAAGAGCGAGACTCCATGTCAAGAAAAAAAAAAAAAAGAAAGAAAAGAAAAAGTAGTTATTTAACATAAACTTCACTTTCTTTGTTTTTGACTTAAAATAGGCTAATGTATACCATGCTAGCACAGCAAATGGAGAGAGCAGAGCAATCAAAATTTATAAAACTTCTATTTTGGTGTTCAAAGATCGGGATAAATATGTAAGTGGGGAATTCAGGTAAGTTCAGATTTTTCCCTCCAGTTGGTTTAATTTCTATTTCCTAAAACATTAAAACAATAATGGAATGATTGAAATAATCAACATTTTTCTTATTCAAGATTTCGTCATGGCTATTGTAAAGGAAACCCTAGGAAAATGGTGAAAACTTGGGCAGAAAAAGAAATGAGGAACTTAATCAGGTGACTGTCTGGGATGTGTGTATGTCTGTCCTGTGCCCTGCACATGAACATCAGCCCTTCCTCCCAGCAGATCCCAGTGTGGTTCTGCCCAAATGTAGGGACTTGTTAGGGCCTTCATTTCATTAGGTCTGCTGAAGTAAGCAGAAGAAACACATTTCTGGACAAATAGAGATTGTTTCCTATTCTGTTGTCTTCTATTCTGAGAATCCATTACAAAAGAATACTGCCACAATTCATATTTATTCCACAAAGCTAGATCATTTGGAAGGCCCTGTAAGCCATTGAAAATGTTTAGAATTTATACTGAGGATAATAAGGAACTGCTGAAAGATTGTAAGCAGGAAAGTGACACTATCAGGTGCTTATAATGCTCTGTCATGTTTTCGTAGGTATTGGAGTTTTCAGCTAATCTTGTTAGGTTGTGAACTCTTTTGTTTATCATAGTTTCCTTTTCTTAGTCCAGTTTTGGACACTTTTATATGTTTATATATTCTTTGTTTGCACTAACACCTTTTTATCAGGTAAAGGCCTCATCTAATTGAGATCAAGTTTTCTGAAAATTATGGAGTTTTTAAAAATGTCTTATAACTTTTTATATGGTGTACACAGGTGACACATTGGATAGTGTAGTATTGAGCAAGTACTACTCGTTTTGAAAGTCTTTTGTGTTCAACAAGCTATTAGGTGTGAGTCCAACTATTTTTATTAAGCATTTTTCAGGCTAATCAACTCAAAAGATACTTGTGGACCTATCTCCTCTGTTTCCTCCATTGTAAGATGCACATTTTTTTCAGTTTAACATCTCTGGAATTGCTTTGGGTATTACAGGTTATGGGATGTAATAGTTGAATTGCTAGTGTTTTGTCATTCTCGGTGGTACATAATGGTGCCACTTAAAATTATCTTAGAATTTATGAAATATTATAATACACTTGAGAGGCCTTGGTGCTATTTCTTAACAGCAGTATTAATCTTGTGACCTGCAGTTGTAATTTATTTAGATGCCTTTTCAACTTTTCAGTTGTCCTTTTATTTGTTATAATATCACAGGTTAAACACAGCAGGGATACCATGTCCAGAACCAATAATGCTAAGAAGTCATGTTCTTGTCATGAGTTTCATCGGTAAAGATGACATGTAAGTACGTGGAAGGGCTAATAATTGCATTCTCAGAACTGTATTTTTAAGTTCTTTGAGTTTATCCACTATATGAATATTTCTCATTTGAATAACTTCTTTTATTAATCTTTCCCACTGTATTACTGAATAAGTGTTATCAATGTATTCTACCTTTTCAAGTCTGAAAATGCTTCAGAATGAGGAGCAAGTTAGTCCTGTGTTGGAGGGTGGTCTTATACAGTGTGTTGGGAAAGCATCTATTTGCTGGTACCTTCTTGGTTTATCTGCAGTGAGACAGATTGTCCCACATACAGCTCACATGATGAGTTGTAGAAGAGAAGGGCATGTAACAGTATAGTAAGAAGTGAGAAAACTTGTTCTTGGTCATTTTATCTTAGTTCTTTTCCTTTCTTTCAAGGCCTGCACCGCTCTTGAAAAATGTCCAGTTATCAGAATCCAAGGCTCGGGAGTTGTACTTGCAGGTCATTCAATACATGAGAAGAATGTATCAGGATGCCAGACTCGTCCATGCAGATCTCAGTGAATTTAACATGCTGTGAGTGTATTTTGTCAAGAACTGCCTGTAAGTTGTTTTGTGTCCTTTAAAATGATAAACAAAATCCCAATCCAAGAAGTCACACCAACTTCTGAAGTTTTATTGTTGACTTCCAAATGGTATAAGATAGGATTCCTTTTTTCAGTGACCTTAGTCACAGAATTGACTGCTTGGATCATTAACAGTGAATGGATTTTGGAAATTTTCCCAGTTTCCATCTGTTAGTCAAGATGGCCTCATCTTATCTACCTTGGTGATTTTGTGAGTTACTTCCCTTGCTCTTAAGAGTAGAATTTATTTTAAACAAAAAACATAGTAAAGTAGTACCATCCCACAGCTTCGGTGTCTCTGGCCCATAGGTACCACGGTGGAGGCGTGTATATCATTGACGTTTCTCAGTCTGTGGAGCACGACCACCCACATGCCTTGGAGTTCTTGAGAAAGGATTGCGCCAACGTCAATGGTGAGTAGAAAAGGCAATTTTCGAAACAGCTCATTGGTCTGTTTTGGTTTTGTACTCAGTTAAGCTGTTGGCATAAAATTTTCTCACTAAATTGGTGCAGTGACGCTTAAACCATTTGCTGGGAGATGATATGTAATTTTATCTCCTTGTTTCTCTATAAGGTAGTTGGAATAATAATTTTTTCCTCATAAAAGCTATCATTAACGTTTTTCCTTCTGACAGATTTCTTTATGAAGCACAGTGTTGCTGTCATGACTGTGCGGGAGCTCTTTGAATTTGTCACAGATCCATCCATTACACATGAGAACATGGATGCTTATCTCTCAAAGGTAAGATGGGGAGAGGAAGGAGGAATAGAAAATAGCAGTACAGGTTCAGTATCTCTTATCTCAAATGCTTGGGACCAGAAGTGTTTTGGATTTTGGATTTTTTCCAATTTTGAAATATTTGCCTTGTACTTACCCTAGTTGAGCATCTGAAATATCAAAATCCAAAATCCTCACTGCTCCATATCTCATTTCATTTGAGCATCATGTTGGTGCTCAAAAAGCTTTGGATTTTGGAGTATTTCAGATTTTTGATTTTTGGATTTGGGATGCTAACCAGTAATTGCATTTGCTTGACACTTCTGAGGGACCCAGATTGCATATTGTAGTTTATTCATTTTGACAGCTTCCTGAGACCTTTTCCTTCTTACTTAACAGATGACAAATCAAAAATACAGCAAAACAGCCAACAGCCAATGGTAAAGCCAGGTTGTTGTTTTTTTTTTCTTTTTTTTTTTTCTTCTGAATCAACTTGATATCCAAGCTTTTTACTTTAATTATCTGGCAAGATTACATAGACTGTCAAAGTTTGTGAAAGTTTAGTAAGAAAACTGTCAGTTTTTTGGTCATTAATTCTTTTCCCTTGTTTCTCAGGGGCCTTTCTCTTTTTTTTCTTTTCTTTCTTTCTTTTTTTTTTTTTTGAAACAGGATCCCACTCTGTCACGCAGGCTGGAGCATAGTGGCGCAATATTGGCTCACTGCAACCTCTGCCCTTCAGGGTCAAGTGATCCTCCCAGCTCAGTCTCCGAGTAGTTAGGACTACAGGCACATGCCACCACACCTAGCCAATTTTTGTATTTTTTGTTGAGACAGGGTTTCATAATGTTGCCCAGGCTAGTCTTGAAATCTTGGCCTCAAGTGACCCACCTGCCTCAGCCTCCCAAAGTGCTGGGATTACAGGTGTGAGCCACGATGCCCAGCCTCAGAGGCCTTTCTGAATATAGAATTTTTTAGAATTCTGGTAAAAGACATAATATAAAATTTAATGCTTTAACCATTTGAATGTATGGTTCAGTGGCATTAAGTACATTCACATTGTTGTGCAAACTATCACCACTGTCTATCTCCATACCTGTTACATCATCCCAGACTCATATTCTGTACCCATTAAGTAACAACTTCCTATCCCCTGGCAATCACCATTCTACTTTCTGTCTTTGTGAATTCACCTACTCTAGGTACCTCTTATAAGTGGAATCATATAGTATTTGTCTTTTTGTGTCTGGCTTATTTCACTTAGTATGATGTCTTCAAGATTCATCCATGTTGTAGCATGTGACAGGATTTCTTCTTCTTTTTTTGTTTGAGACAGGGTCTCACTCTGTCACCCAGGCTGGAGTGCAGTGGCGTGATCTTGGCTCACTGCAACCTCTGCCTTCGGGTTCAAGCGATTCTACCACCTTGGCCTCCCTGAGTAGCTGGGACTACAGGTGCAAGCCACTACACCCGGCTAATTTGGGTATTTTTTGGTAGAGACGGGGTTTCACCATGTTGGCCAGGTTGGTCTCGAACTCCTGGACTTAAGTGATCTGCCTGCCTCGGCCTGCCGAAGTGCTGGGATTACAGACATGAGCCACCATGCCTGGGCCTAGGATTTCTTCTTTTAAGGCTGAATAATAGTCCAGTATATGTATATACTACATTTTGTTTATCCATTCATCTGTGGATGGACATACGGGTTGCTTATACCTTCTGGCTATTCTGAATAATGCTGCTATGAACATGGATGTATAAATATCTCTTCAAGACACTACTTTCAGTTCTTTCGAATATACACCCAGAAGCAGAATTACTGGATCAAATGGTATTTCTATTTTCAAGTTTCCGAGGAACCCACCATACTGTTTACTATAGTGGCTGCACCATTTTACGTTACCACCAACAGTGCACAAGGGTTTTAATCGCTCCACATCCTCACCAGCACTTATTAATCTCCATACCCTCACCAACACCTATTATTTTGTTTTTTTGTTTTGTTTTGACAATGAGAGACCCCCTAATGAGTGTGAGGTGTATGTCATTATGGTTTTGGTTTGTGTTTCCCTGATTGCTAGTGATGTTGAGCATCTTTTCATGTGCTTCTTGGCCATTTATACATTTTCTTTGGAGAAATGTCTTTCTTTTTTTAAGAGACAGGGTCTCTTTGTTGCCCAGTCTGGAGTACAGTGGTACAATCCTGGCTCACTACAGCCTCAACCTTCTAGACTCAAGCAGTTCTCCTGCCTCAGCTGCCTCACCCTGCTGAGACTATAGGCGCACACCGTGACACGTAGCCAATTTTTTTTTTCTTTTTCATTTTGTTGGGACAGGGTCTCACTGTGTTTTCCAGTCTGGTCTTAGAGTCCTGGGCTTAAGCACTCCTTCTGTCTCGGCCTCTCACAGTTCTGGGGTTGCAGGCATGAGCCACAGTGCCCAGCCCCATGTCTTTTTTTAATCAGGTTTGGTTTTTTTGGTTGAGTTGTTGTTTGTATTTTCTGGATATGTCAGATACGTGATTTGCAAATGTTTATTCCCATTCTGTGACTTGTCTTTTCACTCTGTTGATTGAAAGCTTTGATGCTCAGAAGTTTTAAATTTTGATGTGATCCAGTTTATCTATTTTTATTTTTGTCTCTGAATCATAGAGTTTTGAACACATGGCATGTATGCCCCTACATAGGTTTTCAGGTTTGTTTGTTTCTGAGATGGAGTCTCGTTCTGTTGCCTAGGCTGGAGTGCAATGGCCCAATCTCAGCTCACTGTAACCTCCACCTCCTGGATTCAAGTGATTCTCCCACCTCAGCCTCCTGAGTAGCTGGGATTATGGACACCTGCCATCGTGCCCAGCTAATTTTTGTATTTTTGTAGAGACGAGGTTTCACCATGTTGGCCATGGCCAGTCTCGAACCCCTGACCTCAGGTGATCCGCCTGCCTCGGCTTCCCAAAGTGCTGGGATTACAGGCATAAGTCTCCTTGCCTGGCCAGGTTTTCAGGTTTTATCCTGTCTTTTCCTCTTTTTCCATTTCCTTGCAATACCTTCCCATTTCTGTCTTTGCTCAACTTTGCTCTGCCTGGTGAACTTTAAAGTTCCGGTTAGAAAGCTCTCTGGAGGGGGATTTCAGCAGAAATTGTTTTCATAGGTATAGTCTCATATAACTATAATAGAAGTAGTCACACTGTGTCACTTATTATACTAAGTCCTTAATTCTGTCACCCTCAATTATGAACTTTTATGGAACAGAAGTTTTGTATATTGCCAAGTACCCAATATCTGGCCCATAGTAGGCATCACATCTGTTAATGGAATAAATAAGTGTGTCATTTTTATTCCTCAACTTTTTAACTTAGCACTGACTTTCTTTTTCTTTTTCCTTTTCCTTTTTTTTTTTAAACGGAGTTTCCCTCTTGTTGCCCAGGCTGGAGTGCAGTGGAGCAATCTCGGCTCACCGCAACCTTTGCTTCCTGGGTTCAAGCAATTATCCTGCCTCAGCCTCTCGAGTAGCTGGGATTACAGGCATGCGCCCCCATGCCTAGCTAATTTTGTATTTTTAGTAGAGATGGGGTTTCTCCGTGTTGGTCAGGCTGGTCTTGAACTCCAGACCTCAGGTGATCCATCCGCCTCGGCCTCCCAAAGTGCTGGGATCATAGGTGTGAGCCACTGCGCCTGGCCTGTTTTATTTATTTATTTTTTTGACGGAATTTCACTCTTGTCACCCAGGCTGGAGTGTAGTGTGCAATTTCAGCTCACTGTAATCTCCACCTCCCGGGTTAAAGCAGTTATTCTGCCTCAGCCTTCCCAGTAGCTGGGATCACAGGCACCCAGTAGCTGGGATTGCAGGAGCCCACCACCACTCCTGGCTAATTTTGTGTGTGTGTGTGTGTGTGTGTGTGTGTTTGAGATGGAGTCTCGCTCTCTCACCCATGCTGGAGTGCAGTGGCACGATCTCGGCTCACCACAACCTCTGCCTCCCGGTTTCAAGTGATTCTCCTGCCTTAGCCTCCCAAGTAACTGAGATTTCAGGTGCACGTCAGCATGCCTGGCTAATTTTTGTGTTTTTAGTAGAGACGAGTTTTCACCATGTTCGCCAGGCTGGTCTGGAGCTCCTGACCTCATGATCCACCCGCCTCAGCCTCCCAAAGTGCCAGAATTACTTGCGTGAGCCTCAGCCTCCCGAAGTGCTGGGATTATAGGCGTGAGCCACCGCACCTGGCCTAATTTTTGTATTTTTAGTAGAGACGGAGTTTCACCATATTGCCCAGGCTGGTCACAAACTCCTAATCTCAGGTGATCTGCTGGCCTCACCTCCCAAAGTGCTGGGATTAGAGGCGTGAGCCACCGTGCCTGGGTCAGCACTGATTTTCATGTCTAAACTCAAAAAAAAAAAAAAAAAAAAAAACCTCTGCTCCCACTATTTTTTCTTTTCTTCTATATAGAGAAAAGAACAGACACTCAGTTTTACAAACCAGAAGAACCGTTTGGAATCTTTGTCACCCTCGTATCAGTCATTGTTTGCTCAGAGAGCTTTCTTTGATGGTTTATACTGCAGCAGCAATAGAGCCGTATATTCAAGATTTACAACCAGCTAGCCTTTGCAATTCCCTTTGCCGACTGCTCAGGATTTAAGGAATGGTTCTTTCATTCTTTAGGTCTCTGTATTCCTTTAGTAAATGCTAAAGCATTTACTAAATGCAAAAGCTAATTATTTAAATTTAGTAAAAGTAGCATAACTTTTGAAAAAGGGGGGCTAGGGATCCCCCTAGGCTAGAAGAGTTTGATTTATTGTTACTTTTGGATTGATGGCAGCCTTTTTGGTGAGGTCTGTGCTAGAAAGCTAACTTGTACCATTAGACCTCACTAAATGCTTTCATAAGTGTGAGGAGGTGATACTTATAAAGATTGGAACAAATTTATATCAAAACTGGGACATGGATGTGTCTTCTGCAGCTTGAATGTAAAAGAAAGTCACTTTTGTTTTCTTTCCAAGGCCATGGAAATAGCATCTCAAAGGACCAAGGAAGAAAGGTCTAGCCAAGATCATGTGGATGAAGAGGTAGGATTTATTATCTATTCACAGCCTTTGGAAACACTTGTGTTTTGAGGGTTTTTTTTTTATGTTGCTAGAGCATAAACTTGATTTAAATAGATAAGCAGCTTTTTCAAATGATGGTAATATTTCCTTAGATATATTATAGTAAATGATTTAAGTGAACCAAGTTGGATAGTTTACATTTCACTGTATTGGTCCACTCAGCAACCTGTTAGCCCATTGTCCTAGATGGAGAAAATTTTTAAAGAGCCTGTTAGGATATAGGAGTCAAGAAGGAAAAGCCTGTTTTTAGTTGGCAAATGTGAGTTTTTAAATGACTTAAATATTGATTCTAGAAATGTTATAGATTTTAAATATTATGCTTTGATAAAAAATGAGTCAGGGTGTTTTTTTGTGAGGGAGCCGTAGTAGGCTTTTAAAAAAAATTCTCACAACTCTTAATGGTTGACTATGAGGTGCCCTGTGTTTGTCGGCAGCTCTCCACCTTTTTCACTGTAGCAGCTGGGTATGTTTTGTAAGGCATAGCCAGGCAGCACTTGCCAACTGTAATTCCACCCCTTTCCCTCCTGCTCAGAAAGGCTTTTTGGAACAAAAATGAAGAAGTGTTATTCTAAGGATAATCTTGAATCAGCTCTAATGTTTTTTTTTCCCTTCCTTAAAATAAGTCATATGCAAAATTTAGTGTTCTATCATTAGCAGTGTTACTTTTGGGACACCACATCACAGATGGGATACCAGTGTGTGCAGACAGCTTAGCCAAGCATCAGTGTTGGGGATGGATGAATATGTAGATTCCCCTGTAACCTGATGGAGGAGTATGCTGTGTGAATGTGAGAAGTGTATGAGTAACAGTTTTGATTTTGCTTTTCCCCCTCTGTTAGGTGTTTAAGCGAGCATATATTCCTAGAACCTTGAATGAAGTGAAAAATTATGAGAGGGATGTGGACATAATTATGAAATTGAAGGAAGAGGACATGGCCATGAATGCCCAACAAGATAATGTAAGTAGCTTGGTTTGTATATAGCAAGCAGCTCTTCAAAAGTAGTAGGGGACTGTCCCAAACCTATCTGGGCCTCTTAAGTTCCCCTAATCTTGAATATTGGCTTCTGAGCTAGCAAAATGACTAACTCTATCTGTGTTAACTTGTGTGCACATTGAACGCAAAGGGAATTCATTGGAATTTATGAGAGGAGGTAACACATTTGAATGAATCCAACAAGCTGTAATTGTAGAAACAAGATTCAGATAGAAGTCTAGGCTATTAATGGTTATTGTATTAGGTCCATTAACATATATTTCTTTAACATACATCATTCAGGAACAATTTCTTTTTGGTAAAGGGCCAGATAGTAAATATTTTAGGCTTTGCAAGCCAAGAAACAAAATTGAGGTGATTACGTAGGTCCTTATGTAACGAGAGAAAAAAATTCACCCTCAATTTTTATTCGTGAAATTAGAAATACTTTAATAATAGTTGAATACACTTTTGTGTAATACAAGTATACTAAAGAAGAGTGGAATTATTTGATATGGGGCAGATAATATTTCACTTAATTGGGGCTCAAAGTTTGTATTTGCTATCTTCAAATTGATTGCAAATGTTTATCTGTAAAAACTACCAGGTAGGCTGGGCGCAGTGGCTCACACCTGTAATCCCAGCCCTTTGGGAGGCCGAGGTGGGCGGATCACTTGAGGTCAGGAGTTCGAGACCAACCTGGCCAACATAGTGAAACCCTGTCTCTACTAAAAATACAAAAATTAGCCAGGCATGGCAGCGTGCTCCTGTAATCCCAGCTATTGGGGAGGCTGAGGCACGAGAATCACTTGAACCTGGGAGGCGGAGGCTGCAGTGAGCTGAGATTGCACCATTGGACTTTAGCCTGGGCTACAGAGCGGGACTCTGTCTCAAAAAATAAAAGGCCCGGTACGAAGGCTCACACCTGTAATCTCAGCACTTTGGGAGGCCGAGGCGGGTGGATCACCTGAAGTCAGGAGTTCGAGACCAGCCTGGCCAACATGGTGAAACTTCATCTCTACTAAAAATACAAAAATTAGCTGGGCATCGTGGCAGGTGCCTGTAATCCCGGCTACTCAGGAGGCTGAGGCAGGAGAATCTCCTGAACCCCGGGTGGTGGAGGTTGCAGTGAGACAAGATCGCGCCACTGCACTCCAGCCTAGGCGACAAAGCAAGACTCTGTCTCAAAAAAAAAAAAAAAAAAACAACTACCAGGTGGCTGGTTGGATTTGGCCAGTAGATCTGGTAGACAGAAATAATATCAATATTATAAACTTCCTGTGTTACAGTGAGATTAATTTTAGATACCTTTTTATAATCATAGGAGATATTATTTAACCCACATTGTTCTTAATAGTGCAATATGCATATTTCATTGTCTAGTTTTATGTTGATCCTTATTTTTTTTTTTTCCTTTTGGTTATAAGATTCTATACCAGACTGTTACAGGATTGAAGAAAGATTTGTCAGGAGTTCAGAAGGTATGAAGAACATGTGTTACTGTTTGTTTATGTGAAAACAGTTTTAAAGGATATAAAACTCTAGTCATATTATTTTTTATGATTTATTATTTAATATTATTAGAACTAAATGCTATTTTATATTGTTAAAATTTTATAATTGCTTTCAAAGTCTGTGGATATCTTCAGAAATGCCATTTTTGTGTTCTTTGTAAACATAGCACTGAAACTTGGAAATTTATTTTTCTTTCTGTCTCTGAATTGTTCTGTGATTGCAGGTGAGGTTTTATCTTTTTGTGTCCTAGTCATCATTTGTGGAGTTATTAATGATAGCCATTGTGCTTCTTGATGGTTTTTACAACCAGCTTAGGAAAATTTTGGAATGTGGTCTCCTACCAGGGTATTACTTGTTAAAGAACAATCTCATGAGTTCAGCAAGTCCTGCTGTGCTGGATTCCTGTAATGTTTTTTTCTTAAAACAATCTTGTTTTGTTTTACATTTTAGAAGGGCAGGGATTAAGTAATTCTAACTTAGGCAGTCATAA
The DNA here is from genome assembly GCF_009828535.3 of Hylobates moloch. Lineage (NCBI taxonomy): Eukaryota > Metazoa > Chordata > Mammalia > Primates > Hylobatidae > Hylobates > Hylobates moloch. Next base: position 7,038,209 of record NW_026652295.1, read on the forward strand.
AAGCAGTCTTTATTTTTTTAAATCTTCCTAATTGAAGACTTAAATAAAGGATCACAGTTTGCTTTCTTAAAATCATGTCTTTTCTGTGGAAAGAATTGAATTAGGGGAATTCTGGTATTTTGCATTTCTGAGTTATAATAACAGGTGTCATAAGGAAGTTATGCTTTGGATTCCAGAGCATGAAGATTTTATTGCAGCAAGCTAGAAAATCTTGTTGTACAATTGACTTCTAAAGATCTATTTTTTTCTTATAAAAAAGAAACCTCACTCTTAAAAACTGCTAGGAAGCGCTGTATTAGACAACTGCTAAATTTCAGGAAGTAATGAAAATTTCTCTTCTTCGAATATTGTTTTCCCTCCCAATTGGATTAGTTTATTGCTAGAAATGTGGTTCACAGGAAAACAGCTGTGAAGTTATCCATATGAATCTTTTATTTTCTACCTCTATGTATATTTCGCCTCTTTCCCAATCCCAGCTAAATGCCCCCGATTAGCTGAAAGAAGCAGAACAGCTCTGTCGTTGGTCTAGGTCATGCAGTAAAGCCCTGGTTCCTCCATTTGAGTATGTTCTTGAGCCTTACTTGGAGTGGCTACTTTCATGTTTCCCTCCTGATGTTCATTCTGGTGTTTTGATGTTTCAGTACAGGATGTTAGTTTTTAACATATATTTGCGAGCCTAAAATCTGAATTCTGGCATTAACACATTTAACAACACATAACTTGGTTTATGTGTTGTTTAGAATAACATGGTTCTTTAATAATTTCAAGGTCCCTGCACTCCTAGAAAATCAAGTGGAGGAAAGGACTTGTTCTGATTCAGAAGATATTGGAAGCTCTGAGTGCTCTGACACAGACTGTGAAGAGCAGGGAGACCATGTCCACCCCAAGAAACACACCACGGACCCCGACATTGATAAAAAAGTAAGCAGTCAAATACCTTCCCTTTTTCTGTAGTGTGGGAGCACAGCCGCTCTTATTTCTCTTTGCTCAAGGATCTAGCTAGATTATGATGGCTGAAAACATTATTGATAAGTACCTCTAATTACAGTTTTAATACTTAAGTGTGAACTTGACTTTTGGTGGTAACATTATCTTGAGATTGGGCTGCTCATCGGAGCACCTCGGGCATTGCCTAGAGAGAGCACGCACTAAATTCAGTACATTTCACATGAAGTACAAGTGATGTTAGAGTTGACCCAGGGTAAATAGTGAAGAGCCATTTCAGGGAGATTTATAGCCCAGCTTGATGTTTCTGGAATCTGAAAGACCATATAATAATCCCCCCATTCATGCTTTCACTTTCTACTGTTTCAGTTCCCTGCAGTCAGCCTTGGTTTGCAATATTAAATGGAAAATTCCAGAAGTAAACAATTTATAAGTTTTAAATTGCTCACTGTCCTAAGTAGTGTGATGAAATTCATGCTGTCCTCCTCCATCCTGCCTGGAATGTGAATCATCACGTGGTCCAGCGTCTTCACACTGTCGACACTCCCCACCCGTTAGTCACTTAGTAGCCTTCTTGGCTATCAGTTCAGCTGCTGTGATGTTGTGGTGCTTGTGTGCAAGTAACCCTTACTTTGCTTAATAACGGCCATAAATTACAAGAGTAGTGATGTTGGGATTTCAGGTATGCTTTCGAGAAGCCATAACATTCTTCCTTTAAGTAGAAAGGTGACTATTCTTGACTTAACAAGGAACTCATGCCTGTAATCCTAGCACTTTGGGAGGCCAAGGAGGGCGGATCGCTCCAGACCAGTCTGGGCAACAGAGTGATACCCTGTCTCTATTAAAACATTGGTGATGAGCACCTGTAGTCCCAAATACTTGGGAGGCTAAGGCAAGAGGATCCTTTGAGCCCAGTGACATTGTGGAGAAGGAAAAAGATGTTTGTGCTGATTTTGCTGTCTCACCCCAAACTGCAAAACTTAGGACCATAGTATGTGATAAGTGCTTAGTTAAGATGGAAAAGGCATGAAATTTGTGGGTGAAAGACGTAGACAAAAACATCTTCCAGTTGACGGCACCATGTTGCACCAGAAAGCACTGAGCCTATACGAAGGTTTCAAAGGTTTCAGCAAGAGTTGCCCTGAAATGAGTGGCACCAGGCCATTTACTGTAAGGAATAGTTACACAGATTCAGGAATAGGTTTGGACTAAAAAATAGAAAAATTACTGGAGAGGCTGCATCTGCCAATGAATAAGCTACTGTCACATGAGTATGACACTGTGGGATATTTTGAGAGAGAGACCACATTCAAATAACTTTTATTATAGTATATTGTTACCATTTCTATTATTAGTTCTTATCTCTTACTGTGCCTAATTTATAAATTAAACCTCATCATAGGTATGTATGTATAGGAAGAAACATAGTATATGTAGGGTTTGGCACTATCCACGGTTTTAAGCATCCACTGGGGGTCTTGGAACATATCCCCAACGGATAAGAAGGGACTCTTGTATTTCTTTAATCCCTAGCCATAGACATAAGAGACACTGGTGACTGAATGCTATGTAACTATTATTCCATCTTGGTCTAATCCTTTAAACCTTGTACAATGTGGGTCCCAAGACTTCTGAGGGACATACTTAGCTGCTAGCATATTTTCTCATATGTCTACTAGAAACACATATTTTGTCTCTTTCCAATGTCTATTTCTGTTAGAATATGGAACTTGTAAAGAAAAGTATTTGCAAACATTTAATAACATTCTTAGGGATATATCTGTTTCACTGTCCTCACATTTCTATTAAGGAAGCTCAGCCGGGCGCGGTGGCTCACGCCTGTGATCCCAGCACTTTGGGAGGCCGAGGAGGGTAGATCACGAGGTCAGGAGATCGAGACCATCCTGGCTAACATGGTGAAACCCTGTCTCTACTAAAAATACAAAAAATTAGCTGGGCGTGGTGGCAGGCGCCTGTAGTCCCAGCTACTTGGGAGGCTGAGGCAGGAGAATGGCGTGAACCCAGGAGGCGGAGCTTGCAGTGAGCTGAGATCGTGCCACTGCATGCCAGCCTGGGCGACAGAGTGAGACTCCGTCTCAAAAAAAAGAAAAAGAGGAAGCTCAAGGCCAGTTATGGTGGCTCATGCCTGTAGTCTCAGCTACTAGGGAGGTTGAGGCAAGAGGATTGCTTGAGCCCAGGAGCTTGAGGCTACAGTGCACAATGATCATGCTACTGCCCTCCTGCCTGGGTGACAGAGTGAGTCCCTGTCTCTAAAAAGAAAAAAGCTCAAAGACAGTTTTCACCCCAAGTTCCTCCACCAACCCATAATCATTTTCTTTTCTTTTCTTTTTTTTACATTACACTCACTTTTATTCTTCTATGTGTATATTTTATTTAGTTATAATAATAATAAGAATACTCCAGGTGGGTGCAGTGGCTCATGCCTGTAATCTCAGCATTTTGGGAGATCAAGGTGGGCGGATCAGTTGAGCCCAGGAGTTCGAGACCAGCCTGTGCAGTCTGGCGAAGCCCCATCTCTACCAAAAAATACCCCAAAAAAACCTAGCCAGGTGTGGTAGCGCACACCTGGGTAGTTGTCCCAGCTACCCAGGAGGCTGAGGTGGGAGGATTGCATGAGCCCAGGAGGTGGAGGCTGAAGTGAACCATGATCATGCCACTGCACTCCAGCCTGGGCGACAGAGCAAGACCCTGTCTAAAAAACAAAACAAAACAAAAAACAAAAACAAAAAATGCATACTCCAAATGAATGAAAGTTGGCTTTTTTGTTTTTTACAGGAAAGAAAAAAGATGGTCAAGGAAGCCCAGAGAGAGAAAAGAAAAAACAAAATTCCTAAACATGTGAAAAAAAGAAAGGAGAAGACAGCCAAGACGAAAAAAGGCAAATAGAATGAGAACCATATTATGTACTGTCATTTTCATCAGTTACTTTTCTCGCCTGAACTCTAAACTGCATCTGGAAGATGGCTTATTGGTTTTAACCAGATTGTTGTCATGGCACTGTCTGTGAAGACGGATTCAAATGTTTTCATGTAATTATGTAAAAAGCTCTAAGCTCTAGAGTCTAGATCCAGTCACTGACTCTGTCTGGTGTTGACAGAGGATTTATTTAAGCTATTTTAATAAAGAAGTTTGTACATTTTTATTTTTATATTTTTTCTCTTACAAATATGTTTTTGGAGGCATGATAAATGTTTAAATGTAGTCAACATCTGTAACTCTTACATGAGTGTCCAGAGGCACTCATGGGAAAACTGGTTTTGCTTTCTTTGTACACACCAGAGACCCATCTGAGGTCATCTGATTATAAGGCCATGTTTATATAAAGGGAATTTCACCCACAGTTCAGCTGGCTGTTGATTTAATCATTCACTGCAACTCTGCCTTTGTGTGTATTGGTGATCATTTGTAATGCTCTTACACTTTGTCTTTAATGTTCTTTTTGGAGCTAGGACCTCTCAGTTCATAAAGTTTTTTACATTCAATCATTTGGCATATTCATTCATTCATCGAAAATTTGAGTATTTTAGTTGCTGGGGATACAGCAGAAAACAAACTAGACAAAAATTACTACCTTTGAGTAGTTTACATTTTGATAGGAAGATAAGACATTAACCAAAATAAGTAAAAAGCGGTGTATCAGCAGGTGATAAATTCTATGGAGAGAAATAATGCAGAGATGAGAGGGCGCCAATAGATGGAGGAGTTTGCAGTTTAAAATAGGGTTCCTGGAAAGGCCTTACTGAGGGCTGATATTTGAGCAAATACTTGAAGAAGGTGAATCGTGTGCATAACAAGAAGGAAGAATATGCCAGGCAGAGCAACCAGCAGTTGCAAAGCCCTGAGGCAGGAGTGTACGTGACATCTTCCAGAAACAGGGCTGAGACATCATCATCAAGGGAGAAAGTAGTAGATGCGATCAGTGTACGGCTGTGGGAGGGTTTTGGCTTGGGAGTGATATGATCTGACTTCTGTTTTTAAAGGATTACTCTGGCCTCTGTGGAGAATTGACCAGGAAGCGAGGGTGGGAGACCAGTGGGTATGTTCATTGAAGTAAACCCAAGCAAGAGATGCTGATGGCTTGGTATAGGATGGTGGCAGACATGAGAGAAGTGGTTGCACATTCTCTCATGGAAAAGATGAGATTGCGTGGAGTGAAGGGTGACTTCAGGGTTTCTGACCTGAGCAGCAACTGAGATGACTGGAGTTGCCACTTACTGTGACGGGAAAGACTGTGGGTGCGAGCAGGTTTGGGGAGGGTAGGAGGGTGAGATAAAATAAAACCTTACATCGCAACATAGTACAGATACTAAAAGAAATTATGAATTTAATTTTTTTAATGATATACTTTGTCTTGGAAGTGACTATTGTAGTCATTGCATTTAGAAATAATTTCTATAAATCAACCCCTAGTTTTCACTTAAACTGAAGCTTGCCCCTGCTTATTTGACAGTGGGTTATTGGGGGAAATCATTTGAGCTCTTTATGTTTATTTTGACTTTAAAGTTCAAAATATGAAATATAATTTCAGTGAAACACAAAGATAGTCCCTCTAAAATAGTCTACAGTTAGCACAACAAAAGAAAAAGCGAAAGCAGATATCGATCCTGCACACATTTGGGGAGTTTATCTTCAGGAGCTTCCAATTCTTGTGTTTGTCTTGGTCTTACTCTCTGACATGGTATGTTTGCATTAGGAGGTCAAGCTCCTCAGCGCTATCTTTTGCTGAATCTCACGCAGTTTCCAAGCTTGGAATCAGTGCCGCTTGGCCAGATGTAGCAATAGCCAGATTGTGGGGCAGTTCATTCTCTTACATTGCTACTGGGAGGAAGTGACTTGTAAAACATCAAGAGTTGGTAATGAAGATTCTAACCTGAGAAAAGCTTTTTTCATACCCCACTCGCTGATGTGGCTGTATCCTTGTTTGGATTCTGGGTCATAAGGCTGTGGCTGATTAATAGCCACTCACTGTATTCTTGCCAACCTTGTCTGAAATTGTCCTCATCAGAAGGCTTAGAAGGAGCCTAATCTTAGGCAAACAACTAGCAGGGCTGCTTGCTGACTTTAATAACAATTGAGTTTTGATTGTTTGGCAGGTTTTAGTGTTAATGGATTATTGGTTGTACAGTTACTTTCTATTTGGAAAGGTGAAGTTTGGGTCTCTTGGCCCAAAGCTGGGAACGTTATTTTGTCAGTTGTAGATACATCTGATTTCATGTTTTGTTGATTTTTCTCATCCATCAAAATAATGCAGATGTTTCTAAAAGTTTACTATGAGAAATCTGGATAACTTCTTTGAAGCACAAAATTGCAGCTCTTTCCTATGCACCTGTCACTCTCATTCTTCCTTTGATAAACCTGTTTAGGAATAGAATGTTTCTCAGCCTGAAAGTACCACCATTTCTTTTTTGTTTTTTTTTTTCTTTGTTTGTTTTGAGACGGAGTCTCACTCTGTCACCCAGGCTGGAGCGCAGTGGCGCGATCTTGCCTCACTGCAAACTTCACCTCCCAGATTCAAGTGATTCTCCTGCCTCAGCCTCCCGAGTAGCTGGGATTACAGGTGCCCGCCACCACACCTGGCTAATTTTTGTATTTTTAGTAGAGACAGGGTTTCACCATGTTGGCCAGGCCAGTCTCAAACTCCTGACCTTAGGTGATCCGCCCACCTCATCTCCCAAAGTGCTGGGATTATAGGCGTGAGCCACCACTCCCAGCCAGCACCACCATTTGAGACCATGTGGTCTTTTAGTGAGGAAGTGAGAATGGTGGCAGCTCTTTGCCCAGGTCTGTCTGGTCAAGTATGAATCCATGGTTCTTGGCTAACATCAAGTTTTCTTCAGCTTTATCGCTAACTTGATGAAGACAGACCCAAGATGTTGAAAAACTTTATAGCTTGGTACTAAGAGTTGTTTGAGATCTTTCCTTTTCATGAGTATTCTGTTTAATTTTGTGCTAGTAGCTTGTTTCTTGGCTGTGGGCCCATCCTGTTTTGTGACTGTGATGTCATTAACCTTTTGGCTCAGAAAAGGAAGAGATTAAATAAAAGTTCTTCCAGATGCAGGTAAAAATGAAATTTAAGGACATCTCAAATGTCAGGCTCTGAATGCTATCTCTAAAAAATCCTTTTCATTTTCAAAAGCTTGATATGCTGTCTAATTTCTAGTGGTCTATACACATCGTAAATAAAGACCTTGACTGTTCAGAGCTTTACTTTGATTTCTGAGGTTTCCTTTGTTAATGGAAGAGCTAACAGGATTGGCAGCGTGAGCAGATTCTCCTCAAGTATAGTTTCCCATGAAGATTTCAAGCACAGGGATCAAAACCAAGAACTCTCCACATTCTGTCTCCTAAATGGGATTAGGGTGTCACATTCCCTGCATTTTGGTTGGAGTATTTAACTTTCATATCCTTTGGGTTTGTGTTGCCTTGGACATGAAGGCTTTTAACTGTTTCAAGGGAAACCATAATATTGGTATGAAATCATTAAAGCCAATTTTGTAACGAAAGAAGTACTATCTTGCATCTGTGCCTTCCAGAGATCTTAGTCCCAGTTGATGGTGTTGTAGAAGCCTCTGACTTTGGAGAATATAGACTGCATTTGTGGAATTCTTGACTTGGTTTTCAGCTTTCTTTCACTTTCTGCGTCACTGCAGGTCGTGCTTTAGTTGCTGGCTGGTCATGATCATGAGGAGGTGGCCCTTACAGCTAGAGTAGCCTCATTGCCACAAAATCCTTTTTGCTTGCTTTCTTTTTTTTTTTTTTTTTTTTTTTCAGAATGGTAAGAGTTTCTTCTGGCATAAAGCAGAGCCATCTCCAGATCTCGGAGACAGGTTTCCATTGCCTTTTATTGGGTTTGTTTAAAGGCTGATTAAATTTTGTCATCTTTGGGTGAACTTGTAGCCATTACAAATCCTGTACAGTATATATCTGGCATAAGTCATATAACTTGGCAGTGAAAAAGTAGTGACTTTGGGGCCAAAATATTGTTGGAGTCAGGATGCTAGAATGCTAAGTTGGAGAGGCTGCGGTGAGAGAATGGGGTGCTGGAAGTTGTAGTATGGAGGTTGCCCTTGCTGGCGGTGTCTAGGGTACAGCCACGGGCGTGAGTGGCTGCAGTAGGGTAGCAGATAGAAGCACTGAAGGCTAGAAGGGCAAGGACCAAGGCAGAATTGTGGAGAGTCATTTGAGTTCTGATGGGCATGGTTTGAGAGTGTCAGAGACAAGCTTAAAATGTTCAGAGTGAGAGGTAGTGCACTGCAGGAGGGGACATCACCCATGCCCATGATGGAGGGGAAGTGAGTGGTGTCTGATGACACGGGGCAGAAGAAGGCAGCAGGGAAGAGGCGCCTAAGAGGAGAGGCAGAGTGTAGATGCAGTGAGAAGGGAACCCTCAGAAGAGAAGTTGGGGATAAAGAGTTTTGTTTTTTTTTTTTATGGTTCATGACCATGAGCACTACGGGAGCGTTTCAGGAATCAGAAAGGTGAGAAGAGGGGTCTATTTTTTATTGGACCTCAGGTGCAGCTCCCATTGTGGGGTTGGGACCCTGACACCCTTAAGAAGGCAAATGCTGTAACCACTGTGGAAGTAATAGTAGCACCTCCCTCATAGATTATTGTGAAGGATGCTGACAAGAGCTGGTGGGAAAGTTTGCAATGGATAGATCAGGCTGATAGCACCCGAACCCACTGCTTTGTCATTAAAAGTGGAGCAGCCAGCCCCGCAGGTGCTCCTATTGTGATGTAAAAGGAAGTACACAGAACTATCTGTAAAATACCTCACCTGCCCCTAAAAACATTGAACCTGAACTATGTGGCCACTAGATGTAACTAGCAGTTTACAGGAAATACAGGATGCAGGAACAGGATAAATGATCCTATGAGGACATAACCAAATCTGGAATAAGGGAGAATCCATAAGAAAAAAAAAAAAATGGAAGGCAGGGCACGGTGGCTCACGCCTATAATCCCAGCACTTTGGGAGGCCGAGGCCGGCAGATCACAAGATCAAGAATTCAAGACCAGCCTGGTCAACGTAGTGAAACCCCGTCTCTACTAAAAATACAAAAATTAGCTGGGCGTGGTGGCACGTGCCTGTAATCCCAGCTACTTGGGAGGCTGAGGCAGGAGAATCGCTTAAACCCGGGAGGTGGAGGTTGCAGTGAGCCAAGATCGCGCCACTGTACTCCAGTTTGGGCAACAGAGTGAGACTTCATCTCAAGAAAAAAAAAAAAAAGAAAGCACAAGTGGTTTCAGACCACATATCCCGATGCTGGGTACTGCATTTGGATCCTGACGAAATCAAATCAATTGTAAAAAAATTGAGGTGGTTTTTTAAAAAAAAAGGAAAGTTAAAAATGAAATATGTATTAGATAGTAGTAAGAAATTATTCATCTTATTACATATGATGGTGATATTGTGGTTACATTTTTAGAAAATGTGTTCCCTCCAAGTATCTACTGAAGTCTTAATGAATAGGATGTCTGGGATTGCTTTAAAATACTCCACCCTGTCTGTAAAGAAAAGTGGCAGTAGATGAAGCAAGATTTGCAGAATGTTAATAATTGCTAAAGCTGGGTAATGGATATGTGGGGATTCATAATACTGTTCTCACTATTTTTGTATATAAAAATTTCTCTAAGAAAAAGGTTTTTTAAAACAATTTTTAAGAGCGTCTCACTCTCTTGCCCTGGCGGGAGTGCAGTGGCACCTTTCTTAGCTCACTGCAGCCTCGACCTCCTGGGCTCAAGTGGTCTTCCTGCCTCAGCCTCCCTCGACCGTCTGGGCTCAAGCAATCCTCCTGCCTCGGCCTCCCAAAGTGCTGAGACTACATCCACCACACCCAGCCAATAAAACGTTTTCTAAAAATGTGTTAAAGTATATTGAGCACTCAACATGGCTTATCACATAGTAGTGCTATATTATACAAGTGTCTATGTATTTGTTATTTTACTTACTACTTTTAAGTAACTTCTTTTGCCTAGGCATCAGCTTTAACCATGTGAGCTAAGAAGATAGGTCTAGGCAGAATTATAATGCCAGTACTCACCTAGCTTGGTGTCATGAAATGCCCTTTGGGTTCTGAAATTTAGATTCTATTAGTGGGTGCAGTAAGATAACTTGTATATTGAACAAATGCAGATAGAATTCATTTTGCCAACCTGATCCTTGTTTTAAAAGACAATATCAGCCAAGCACAGTGGCTCATGCTTGTAATCCCAGCACTTTGGGAGGCTGAGGAGGGTGGATCAGCTGAGGTCAGGAGTTCAAGACCAGCCTGGCCAACATGGCAAAACCCTGTCTCTACTAAAAATACAAAAATTAGCCGGGCGTGGTGGTGTGCACCTGTAATCCTAGCTACTCGGGAGGCTGAGGCAGGAGAATCGCTTGAACCTGGGAGGCAGAGGTTGCAGTGAGCCAAGATCGTACCACTGCACTCCAGCCTGGGCGATAGAGTGAGACTCTGTCTCAAAAAAAAATACCACTTCTGTGAGACCTGTCCTAACCACTCTATTTGAAATTGCCATCCTGCCTGCTTCCCGAAGGCCCCACATGCCTTGTCAGCTCACTTGCATTATTTCTCTATAGCTCTTCTAACAAACTAAACTCACATGTTGAATTTACTTATTCATACCGTGTCTCTTTCCTCACCTTCCACCTCGGTCTATAGTGTAAGCGCCACAAGGGCAGGGATTTCTGTCTTTGTTTTGTTTTGTATCCCTGCTCCTAGCATGGTGCCTGAAACGTAGTCAATGCCCAATAAACACTTAACTGAATAATATGTTGTGTTTCCTAAACAAAGATCAGGCTATTCCATCCATGGATCACATCCCTCACGTTCATAAAAATGAAAATAAGGAGTCGACGTGGGTTGATCGGCACCTTCTAGTCACGCCCTCCCTGTGACCAGCGGCCATGTTTTCCAATGGCAGCCGGAGTCGGGTCTGTGGGCTCAAGTGCTACACCTGCAGCAGAGCCTGTTTTGTCACTGACCCTTGGTGCAGAAGGCACTCAAGCCAATGGAACTGATTAGACTAAGATTAAATTAGACTAAGATAATCAAGGAATGTTGCTATTTTAATCTTGACCATGTGAGACCATTTGACTATCATCCAAAGGGCTCAGCCAAAAACAGATTACCTAATGAGTTAATCCTAAATCATCACAATATGTGAGAAAATGGGGCTGGGCACGATGGCTCCCAGCACTTTGGGAGGCCGAGGCAGGTGGATCACCTGAGGTCAGGAGTTCAAGACCAGCCTCGCCAACATGGTGAAACCCTGTCTCTACAAAAATACAAAAATTAGCCGGACATGGTGGCGGGCGCCTGTAATCCCAGCTACTCAGGAGGCTGAGGTGGGAGAATCGCTTGAACCCAGGAGGCAGAGGTTGCAGTGAGCCGAGATCATGCCATTGTACTCCAGCCTGGGCAACAGCGCGAGACTCTGTCTCAAAAAAAAAAGAAAAAGAAAATAGGAAAATGGGAAGCTTTATGAAATCAACACGTGTGTTCACAGGTCATCATCTCTTCCCGAATGTTATAGCTGAAGAATTTAAAGAGCTATTGATTCCAAGAGCTGGTCCTGAGTTTAAACAAGATCCGGCCTACTTGATAGCCTGACAAATTCCCACAGTGACACTGCCATGATCCTTTCCTCCAACGGGGTGTGAAATAGTGCCCCAGCCCCACGGGACTGGTGTGATTGTTAGTGGGTACTTAGTCTTGCCCAATCTAATTTTTCCTTAAATACTACCAATATGACAGCAATGTTGGGAGGTTGTCTCCTGCTGCCTCTGCATGTAAACATTGTCAACCTTGCTCAAGGGAAATGGGGTTGCCGACTTTAGTCCAAGATCCCTCTCTTGGCTATTACTGGCAACCTGCCATGGAACTGGGCCAGCCTCTTTCCTTTCGGGGGAAATTGCTCGTCTGTAAATTGAGAGAATTGGGTTATCTAGTCCAACTTGGTCTAGATGGTCATAACATTTCGTCTTTAAAATTCTGTTATTTAAAAAAAAATAACAAATGATTTGGAACAGCCAGGTTGGAATTACAAATCCTGAAAGGACTTGTTCATTAAAAATAAAATGGCCAGGCGCGGTGGCTCACGCCTGTAATCCCAGCACTTTGAGAGGCAGAGGCAGGCGGATCACGAGGTCAAGAGATTGATACCATCGTGGCTAACACGGTGAAACCTTCTCTACTAAAAATACAAAAAATTAGCCGGGTGTGGTGACTGGTGCCTGTAGTCCCAGCTACTCGGGAGACTGAGGGAGGAGAATAGCATGAACCCGGGAGGTGGAGCTTGCAGTGAGCCGAGATCGCGCCACTACACTCCAGCCTGGGTGACAGAGCCAGACTCCATCTCAAAAAATAAATAGATAAATAATAAATAAAATAAATGGGTTGAAAGTGTCGATGATCACACAGGTCAGGTATGCCTTTCCTATGAATCATAATCTCATAAGGCAACTTTTACCCTGTGCTATTTTAATTTTGCGATAGGAATTGTTCATTGGCTTTGCAATAATGTTTGCTCCTCTAGAGGGAGGTGTGCTCTTGGGTTCCGATTATTAGCTTGTACTCAAGCAAACGGAGGAGAGGCTGCTGAGGGCCAGAACTGTAGACTGTGCAGGACAGCAGGCATTCCCCTCAAAGAAGGATTACATCAACAGACCCTGATGATAGTGTTGGCATGTTTGGTGGCTGATTTTTTTTTTTTTTGAGACAAAGTCTCGCTCTTGTCTCCCAGGCTGGAGTGCGATGGTGCGATCTCGGTTCACTGCAACTTCTGCCTCCCGGGTTCAAGAGATTCTCTTGCCTCAGTCTCCCCAGTAGCTGCGATTACAGGCGCCTGCCACCACGCCCAACTAATTTTTGTATTTTTAGTAGAGACGGGGTTTCACCATGTTGGCCAGGCTGGTCTCAAACTCCTGACCTCAGGTGATCTGCCCGCCTCAGCGTCCTAAAGTGCTAGTGAGAAATGACAGCGTGCTGGCAGTCTTCGCTCGCTCTGGGCACCTCCTCTGCCTGGGCTCCCACTTTGGCGGCACTTGAGGAGCCCTTCAGCCCGCCGCTGCACTGGGAGCCCCTTCCTGGGCTGGCCGAGGCCGGAGCCGGCTCCCTCAGTTTCCGGGGAGGTGTGGAGAGAGAGGCGCGTGCGGGAACCGGGGCTGTGCGCGGCGCTTGCGGCCCAGCGCGAGTTCCAGGTGGGCGTGGGCTCGGCAGGCCCACGCACTCGGCGCGGCCAGCCGGCCCCGGGCAGTGAGGGGCTTAGCACCTGGGCCGGCAGCTGCTGTGCTCGACTTCTCGCCCGGCCTTCGCTGCCTCCCCGCGGGGCAGGCCTCAGGACCTGCAGAGCCGCTCCCCCGCCCCCCGCCGCCGTAGGCCCCTGCACTGCCCAAGCCTCCCCGGCAGGTGCCGCCCCCTGCTCCACGGCGCCCAGTCCCATCAACTACCCAACGCCTGAGAAGTACGGGCGCACGGCGCGGGACTGACAGGCAGCTCCACCTGCGACGCCGGTGCAGAATCCACTGGGTGAAGCCAGCTGGGCTCCTGAGTCTGGTGGGTACTTGGAGAATCTTTATGTTTAGCTAAGGGATTGTAAATACACCAATCGGCACTCTGTCTCTAGCTGAAGGTTTGTAAACACACCAATCAGCACCCTGTGTCTAGCTCAGGGTTTGTGAATGCGGCACTGGACACTGTATCTAGCTACTCCGGTGGCGTCTTGGAGAACCTTTATGTCTAGCTAAGGGGTTGTAAATACACCAATCAGCACTCTGTATCTAGCTTAGGGTTTGTAAACACACCAATCAGCACCCTGTGTCTAGCTCAGGGTTTGTGAATGCACCAATCAACACTCTATCTAGCTAATCTGGTGGGGACTTAGAGAACCTTTATGTGTAGCCAAGGGATTGTAAATACACCAATCGGCACTCTGTATCTAGCTGACGGTTTGTAAATGCACCAATCAGCACTCTGTGCCTAGCTCAGGGTTTGTAAATACACCCATGGACACTCTATCTAGCTAATCTAGTGGGGAGGTGGAGAACGTTTGTGTCTAGCTCCGGGATTGTAAACGCACCAATCAGCAGAATGCGGGTAGGGCCAGATAAGAGAATAAAAGCAGGCTGCCTGAGCCGGCAGTGGAAACTTACTCAGGTCGTGTATCCACCTTGTGGAAGCTTTGTTCATCCACTCTTTGCAATAAGTTTCATTACTGCTCAGTATTTGGGTGTACACTGTCTTTGTGAGCTGTAACACTCACTGTGAAAGCGTGTGGCTTCGTTTTTGAAGCCAGGGCAGACCACGAACCCACCAGGAGGAAGAAATAATTCCAGACGCGCGACCTTAGGAGATCTGTAACACTTAGCGCGAAGGTCTGTAGCTTCGTTTCTGAGCCAGCAAGACCATGAACCTGCTAGAAAGAAAAAACTCAGAACCCATCTGAATACCAGAAAGAACTAACTACGGACACGCTGCGTTTCAGAACTGTAACACCGCGACAGTCTGAGGCTTCATTATTAAGGCAGTGAGACCAATAAACCCCCCAATTCCGGACACTAGGATTACAGGTGTGAGTCCCCACACCTGACCTGTTCAGTGGCTGATTTTAGAATTAATCTTCACTGAAGAACTCCTGAGGAACTAACTCCTCAGTAACATTTTTCAGAAGTTGTAGTTCATCCAATCAGGATTTGGTTTACTTTAAAATAAGCTGGGTTTGGTGACTCACACTTAAATCCCAGCGCTTTCGGAAGTTGAGGCGGGTGGATCACCTGAGGTCGGTAGTTTGAGACCAGCCGAACATCATGTAATCCCGTCTCTACTAAAACTACAAAACTAGCCAGGTGTGGTGGCACGTTCCTGTAATCCCAGCTACTTGGGAGGCTGAGGGGGTTCACTTGAAACCAGGAGGCAGGGATGGCAATGAGCAGAGATCTCACCACTGCACTCCAGCCTGGGCAACAAGAGTGAAACTCCGTCTCAAAAAATAAATAAAATAAAACGCACGCTCTAACAAAAGAATAACAATAATAAAAGTAGACGTTTAAAAGGCCTTAGACTGCGAGGGTGAATGCTGATGAACTTGCTGAGGCTCACGTCATCTTTCTGGGCCTCAGCTTTCTCATCTGTAAAATGAAGATATTTAACTGATAAAGCCTCTGATAGGTCTAGAGCTGCCCTCTTCAGTAGGGAGTCAGGAGCCACATGTGACTACTGAGCATTTGCATGTGGCTAGTTTGGATTGTAAGTGTAAAATATACACTGGGTTATGAAGATAGTATGAAATAAATAATGTATAGAATAATTTTTAAATGTTGGGTACATGTTGAAATGGTAATATTTTGCATATATTGGGTCAAATATTTACATTAATTTCACCCACCTTTTGGTAGGATAGGAAATTTAAATTCCGTTAGTGGATATGTGATATATAGAATAACACAACATACAAAGGAAGGAACTTTCCCCCAGAATCTAAGTTAAACTTCACATAAGATACTTTTTTAGCTGGATGCTGTGGTTCACACCTGTAATCCCAACACTTTGGGAGGCCGAGGATCTCTTGAGGCAAAGAGTTCAAGACCAGCTTGGGTAACAGAGACAGACACTACTCCTTTTTTTTTTTTTTTTTTTGAGACGGAGTCTTGCTCTGTCGCCCAGGCTGGAGTGCAGTGGCGCGATCTTGGCTCATTGCAAGCTTCGCCTCCCAGGTTCACGCCATTCTCCTGCCTCAGCCTCCCGAGTAGCTGGGACTACAGACGCCCGCCACCACGCCCGGCTAATTTTTTTTATGTATTTTTAGTAGAGACGGGGTTTCACTGTGTTAGCCAGGATGGTCTCGATCTCCTGACCTCGTGATCCGCCCGCCTCGGCCTCCCAAAGTGCGGGGATTACAGGCGTGAGCCACCGCGCCCGGCCGAGAGACACCACTTCTACCAAAAATTTACAAATTAGCTGGGTGTGGTAGTGAATGCCTGTAGTCCCAGCTACTTAGGAGGCTGAGGTGGGAGGATCGTTTGAGCCCAGGAGGTTGAGGCCTCATGAGCAGTGATCGCACCACTGCGCTCCAGCCTGGGCGACAGA
Source organism: Hylobates moloch (assembly GCF_009828535.3). Taxonomy (NCBI): domain Eukaryota; kingdom Metazoa; phylum Chordata; class Mammalia; order Primates; family Hylobatidae; genus Hylobates; species Hylobates moloch. Next base: position 7,054,264 of record NW_026652295.1, read on the forward strand.
GTGAGATCCGGTCTCACACACACAAAGATTCTTTAAAATTTCATATTCAGGAATATTAATTCTGAAGAACAAAAACAACAAAAAGTTAAAATTGCTATTCCAATTGGTTTAAATACAGTTGATATACAGAGTATGGGGGAAAATGAGACTTCTTAAGAATAAATAAAGGGAGACACAAAATACTTGTTTTTTTCCCCAACAATATTTTGTTATCTTATTAGTTTGTTCCTCAAACTTTTCTGCCATAGATGGAAGAACATCACTGAGCTGCTTCTACTCCACCTCCAGGCGTGACATTTCTTTCAAATCTCTTGTTTCAGCTTGAAAAAAAGTCCATGTGAATTTTTCATTCCTTTTCGTACTAAATTCCTGTTAAATTGTTTTAATTTATTTTTAAAATTGGCCGGGCACAGTGGCTCACGCCTGTAATCCCAGCACTTTGGGAGGCCGAGGTGGGTGGATCATAAGGTCAGGAGTTCAAGACCAGCCTGGCCAACATGGTGAAACCCCATCTCTACTAAAAAATACAAAAATTAGCTAGGCGTGGTGGCAGGCGCCTGTAGTCCCAGCTACTCGGGAGGCTGAGGCAGAAGACTCGCTTGAACCTGGGAGGTGGAGGTTGCAGTGATCCAAGATCATGCCACTGGGCGACAGAGTGAGACTCCATCTCAAAAAAAAAAAAAATTGATACATGTCAGATGTACATATTTTCTGGGTACATGTGATAATTTGATACATTCATATAGTCAAATCAAGGCAATTGAGATATTTGTCACCTTAAATCTTTATCTTAGGCAAGGTGCAGTGGCTCATGCCTGTAATCCCAGCACTTTGGGAGGCTGAGGCGGGCGGCTCACTAGAGGTCAGGAGTTCAAGACCAGCCTAGCTAACATGGTGAAACCCCATCTCCACTAAAAATACAAAAAAAAAAAAAAATTGGCCGGGCACAGTGGTGCACACCTGTAATCCCAGCTACTCGGGAGGCTGAGGCAAGAGAATTGCTTGAACCCAGGAGGTGGAGGTTGCACTGAGCCTAGATCGTGCCACTGTACTCTAGCCAGGGGAACAGAGCGAGACTCTGTCTCAAAAAAATATATATATATTTCCTTTGCCCTAGGAACATTTGAATTATTCTAGCTAATTTTGAAATATACAATCAACTAACATTAACTATAGTCACCCTACTGATCTATCAACACCACGTCTTATTTCTTCTATCAGCTTAAAACAAAATTCATGTGAATTTTTCACTGCAGTTCATAATAAATTTCTATTATGTTTGAAGTTTTAAACTCACATCAAGTAATGATGCTCCAGAAAGTAGTTCCCCACGTTTAACCTGTAGTTTTCTTGTGGCACATCAGGATGACCATAATTGTATATTTTGTTGCTCCTAAAAAGAGTATGGCAAGATTTTTGTCAATTGGAGGACAGTGGTATCCATTATACTGCAGTTAGGATTAAATGAGATATAATGCAGGCATGTCATTTAGCACACAATACACTTTAATAAAAATAAATACCGGTTACTTTTCTCATTTGGTTCCTAATAGGTGCCATTCCATATAAAATGAAGGAAAAGGGCTACAGCATTTTTTCTTAGACTTGGACAATGTTGAATGTACTAGAGAAGCATACTTTAAGGTATGTGCATGGAGGCTGCTATAGGACATACAGGTACCCATTCATTTACAGTTTGTTGTTGTTGTTGTTTTTGAGATGGAGTCTCACTCTTGTTGTCCAGGCTGGAGTGCAATGGTGCAATCTCGGCTCACTGCAACCTCTGCCTCCCAGGTTCAAGCAATCCTCCTGCCTCAGCCTCCCAAGTAGCTGGGATTACAGGCATGTGCCACCATGCCTGGCTAATTTTTTTGTATTTTTCGTAGAGACGGGGTTTCACCATGTTAGCCAGGCTGGTCTCGAACTCCTGACCTCAGGTGATCTACCCACCTCAGCCTCTCGAAGTGCTGAGATTGCAGGTGTGAGTCACCGTGCCCGGCCTACAGTTTCATTAATACTTATGCAGGTGTTAGTAGGCAGTCATGTGCTGCAATTGAAAAGTCCCAGATTTGAGTTAAGAGAACCTGATTCTAGCCCAGGATCTGCTACTCCTTTTTAATTTTTTTAAAATAATGTATACCTTGCCTATTAATAATTTTTAAGACCAGGTACAGTGGCTCACACCTGTAATCACAGCACTTTGAGAGGCTGAGGCAAAAGGATTGCTTGAGCTCAGGAGTTCGAAACCAGCCTAGGTAACATAGAAGACCTCATCTCTATTAAAATAAAACTAAAAAAAAATTAGCCAGGCATGGTGGCACGCGACTATGGTCCCAGCTATTCAGAGGCTATGGTGGGAGGATCACTTGAGCCTGGGAGGTTGAGGCTGCAGTGAGCCATGATGGTGCTCCAGCCTGGGTGAATGAGATGCTGTTTCAAAAAAAAAGAAAAGAAAAGAAAAAAAAAAAAGAGAGAAAGAAAAACAACACAACCCAAACACCAAAAAACAAAAAGAATTTTTAACTAGTCTTCCTTAAGCAACAGTCTCAATACTATCAGTAAAAAGATCAAAGCCATTTAGAGGAAGGGAGAAGGTGTTATAGCCAAAGCAAAATAGGCTGCCGTAGCTGGTGCCTCGCTGAATTTCCTGAGTTGTTGAGCACAGGGTCAGTGAGCTTGGGGAAGTCATTGGACATTTCCCACCTGGCCTGGGTCCGCTCACCTCCACAGTGCAGAGGTTGGATGCCGCCTCCTGCAGTACTGACTAACTGGGCGAACGTGGGCAAATCCAACTTTCTGAACATACTCCCTTATCTGAAATGAGGACGGTGTGGAAGGTGAATGTGCTGCCAGTGAAAGCTCAGAGCTTGACACTAGGAAGCACTCAGTTAATGCTGGCTTCCCCTACGAATTCTCGGAGTCTAATACAAATTCACTTGCGGTATCATTGTGTTGTTCTGTTACCCTCTTCCAAAATGAGGAAGTGAGTGTTCTTGGACAAACAGGCTCCTTTGGATTTAAAAACAGCACTCCAGAGCAAAGTGGTTTTTCCATCCTTAGCACAGCTCGTGGAGAAGGAAGGAGGATCACGGTGGAAATGGTCCTCACCTCCCACGCGGCTCCTGGGAATATGTCTCAAGAACAGATGAGGGCCTTGACCTCAATGGCAGATCAGTTCACAGTACATTGTAAATGGCTCATATGCGTGGCGCAAACAGTGATGAGTGGAGGGCAATGGAAGGGGCGTGGTGGGAAGTCCAGAGAGAAGTCCAGAAAAGAGAGGGTGGAGAAACCCAAAAGCCAAACTTACTGACTTCACAGTTTTACCTGGGCCAGCCTGGCCCTGGCCTAAGCCAGGGGGAGGAGCTGGTTCGCTTTCAGGGCCTGCTCATCGCGTCAGGAAGCCACGCCCCATTTGGGACATGGGACCACAGTGCACAGCTTGTGGGCTCAGGTGGAGCCGGGAACGGAGCTGCGGCAGCCTGAGTCCCATAGGGCGGGACAGCAGGGCGGGGGCTGTGGCACCAGCCGAGCTCCCGACCCTGCGCCACTTGAGACCCCAGATTTCCTCTGGCATGTAAGCCAAGTGGTCATTTGGATTCTGGAGGAGAGCCAGGTTGTTGTTTCGGGTGCTTATGTTTGTTTTGTTCGTTTGTTTTCTGTTCGTGGCAGCCTCATGGAGCATCTAGTTGCTCAGCTTGGTGCAGTGTGGAAAGCCCGGAGCTGCGGCTTTGCTGGAAAGCCAGATCCGGTTAGGATCTCTTCAGTAGCGTCTTTGCTGCGGTGGTTTCTGAGCAAGTACACCCGTGCTTGCTGCCTTCAGTCTGTGGCCGGGAAAGAAAGTGTCTTGACCACAGAATCAGCGGGCAGTCCTGAGGCATTCGCTGGATTGCTCTCCCAGCATCTCTCTAAAATACCGTGACCTTGGGAGCGGTTCTGAGTCCTGGGGTGGCCGAGTGGGCTTACATGCTTCTGCCTCTAGAGGCAGGGGATGGGGAACAAAGAGAAGATTCTCTGGGGACGGCTTTCCAGAGTGAGAGGCAAAGTTTCCAGAGGTGTCACAGAGACAAAAATCCAGCCCTCTGACTAGATGGGCTTGCTGCAGACAAGGCAGTTCTGGAAACAAACAAACAAAAAACTTCAAATAGGTTAACAATGGGAAAATATTTTTGCAATGAAGAAAAAACAAGCCCCTACGAGAAGGCAGGTCCAGAAAAGATCGCTGCATGATTGTATTTTGGGTTTGAAATTTCAGCTGCTTCTATCTTCAAGCCAAAGGGAGCCCCACCCCCAGCCTCGGCGGGCTCTCCCTGGTCTAGGGAGGGCCACACCAAAGGGGCCTCACCCCTTTTGGTGCGGGCTTTGTGCCAGCCACTGTCAGCATCCCAGCAAGCACAGCATTTGTTTCCTAGAACTATGTGTTTTGAAGGGGAGAAAGATTCTATTCGGCACATTATGGGGCCTTTGAATCCTGCGGGTGGAGGCTGGGTGCGAGTAGGGCTGGCTGTGTTGTGGGAGGCCAAGTGCTGCCCACTGGAGCTGCAGGGGTGTGAAGGCAGCGCATGCACCGCCTGTGCTAGATGGAAAACGAAGTGTCTGCAAACACTAATAGATATGAAAGAAGGCTGCTCAGCGTGTGGAAACAGGGATGGGTGCTGGAGCCATCGGAACCCTGTGGCTTTTAGGAATGTGGATGGCCAGTGCTTGCAGATGTTCACAGAGTGGAAACTGTGGATGGACCAAGAGGCCAGACCTGACAGCTTGGGTTGCCCCTGGGAGGGCAGGTGAGAATCAGGCAGCTTTTGGGTTTGATGGCCCGGACCCTTGAAGGGCTGCTGTTAGTGTTTGTGTCTCTTCCTCAGTTAACACCTGGAAGCAGGACAAGGAAGGCCCAGAGTAGCTCCTTTGGTAATTCGCCAGCATAGGGGCAGGACTGTCATCTGATCTGTGGAAATGGGATCCACTTTCTGTTGGCCTCTTAGGGCCTTTCTCTGTTGCACATAATTTCAAGAAGAGGAGGGGAAATTGAAAAGTGGTAGCCTTGACTGTCAGCATCCTGCCCTAGTTTGGAAGTCAACAGTCTGTCCTCCTCTGGGAGTGGCAAGTGCTGCTCTGGGGCTGCTTCCTGCACCCCACAAGCTGCAGAACTGCAAAGCCTCTCAGCCTCCCATGAGTCTGGTCTGATTTTTTTTTTTTTGAGATAGTCTCGTTCTGTTGCCCAGGCTTGAGTGCAATGGTGCTGTCTCGGCTCATTGCAACCTCTGCCTCCCAGGTTCAAGTGATTCTCATGCCCTAGCCTCCCGAGTAGCTGAAATTACAGGTGCGCACCACCACGCCCGGCTAATTTTCTGTGTTTTTAGTAGAGATGGGGTTTCACCACGTTGCCCAGGCTGGTCTTGAACTCCTGAGCTCAGTCAATCCACCTGCCTTGGCCTCCCAAAGTGCTAGGATTACAGGCATGAGCCACTGCACCCAGCCTGATTTTTCTTTTCTTTTTTTTTAAGTAGAAAATGTGAACAGCTTAATGAAATGCCACCCAGTTAACCCATGTATGCCAGAGGTTGCAAATTTTTTGTGTGTGAAAAATCAGACCTTAGCGATGACCTTGAGCAGTAGAATATAAATAACTCCCATAAGCTTAGCATTGCGATAATGGAACACTAGGCATAAATGGGCTAATGATCTCTTTCCTTCCTTGGGCTCTTTTTATGTAGCTTTTATGCTGCCTCTTTTTTTTTTTTTTTTTTTTTTGTGTGTGTGTGAGTCTTACTTTGTCACCCAAGCTGGAATGCAGTAGTGCAAACATGGCTTACTGCAGCCTCAACTTCCCAGGCACAAGAGATCTTCTCACTTCAGCCCCCTAAATAGCAGGACTACAGGGGCACACCACCACACCCGGCTAGTTTTTTTGTTTTTTTTTTTTGTAGAGATGGGGTTTTGCCGTGTTGTCCAGGCTGTTTGCAAACTCTAGAGCTCAAGCGATTTGTCCACCTTAGCCTTCCAAAGTGCTGAGATTACAGGTGTGAGCCACCGCGCCTGGCCTCACGCTGCATTCGTAAAGAGACTTTTACCACACAGAGTCTGATTGGAGGTTGCAATAGAGGTTTGAAAGCTAGGAGTAAATGTTTACGTTAAACATAGACTTATGTGGCTTAGATTCTTTTCTCAACATCCCATCCTCCTATCAAAATAAAATAAAACTTCTTCCCCAGCAAACAGAAAGTTGATGAAAATCAAAAATAACCATATAGTTCATTCACTGTATTATTTTTCTAAATTGGATATTATTCTAAGCCTATCAACAGAATGCTATTGGGGAATATACAAGGGTTATATGTTATCTCCTATCCTTAATGTTGCTGTTTCTTATGCAATAACACACATGTGGACACACACACACTCACATGTTCACACTCACACACAAATGATTTGGAAAGAATGTGAGGTTTAAGTGCTAAATTGTGTGGCCCAGAGGTACATGCCATAGACGTACAGAGAAAGGAGCAAATTACATGGATTGGAGTGGTTGTGTGGGACTGGTAGGACCAGAGCCAGACTGAGGGATGGATAGGTTTGGATGGGGAGCGGGAGAGTGAAAAGCTGAGCTACATGCCAGAGGTGGATCATAGAGAACCTGCTCTGCCTGGATGGAAGAGTGCATCAATTGGTGTGCTTCTGGTTGCAAGTAACAGTAAGCCCTGACTTGCACCGAGATTATCACCAGAAATATCCCAGAACTAAAATATGAAGATAAGACAGTTTTCAGGGCCACAAAGAGGTGGAAAAAACCCAAGAAGATGGTAAGATAATCAGATTTCCACATCTGTGACACCCCTCCCCTCATTCTACCTGGCAGCAAGTGTGTGGAAAATTTCCCCCCAACTCACTGTTTCTACACTGGTGTAAGTAAGATCAAGGTCAACAAACAGCTCCCCTACCATCTTGGGTTCCCTCGTAGGAGATCTGTTCCTTCCTTAACCCACAGGAAGCATAGCGAGTAACTAAAGGGAGAAATATCTCTGAGAACAGGCAGAGACAAAGGGAGGAGGTAGGACTACCATCCCCACCCTGGAAATTCTGTTCTGTAACTCAACCAAAGGAGGCAGCAAATCAGAGTGACTATTTAGCAATACCACACTGTACGGGGTTCAGCTCACAGGTTCCCTGGGCACAAACTCCTAGCTAGGAAGGGCAGCATACTGATCAGTTACTAGAGTCAAAGTGAACCTGGGCTTTAAGGTGCCACTCAGAGCCGAAAAGGGGGCAGTGGCCTAGCAGTGAATAACTTCTAAGCAAATATATTCAATAAAAACCCAAACAAGCTAGAGAAGACTGGAATACATAATCTTTCAATGCAAAGACAGACATACATCCAGAAGAAACAACGGCAAACAGGGAACAACAATCCTCCCAAATGGACAAACCAAGGAACCAGTAACTGACCCCAATAGGATGGTGATATGTGAGCTCTCTGACCAATAAGTCAAATAGTAGTTTTAAGGAAACTCAGTGATCCCCAAGATAATACAGAAAAGCAATTCAGAAATTCATCAGAGAAATTTAACAAAGAGATTGAAATAACAACAATAAACAAAATCAAACAAATATTGGAAGTAAGAAATACATTTGCTGAATTAAAAAATTCATTAGAGGCTCTCAACAGCAGAATGGATCAAGTTGAGCCAAGGATCAGTGAGCTAAAGACAGGCTATTTGAAAACACACAATTGGAGGAGAAAATAGAATAAAAAGCAATAAACAGGCCGGGTGCAGTGGCCCATGCCTGTAATCCTAGCAATTTGGGAGGCCAAGGTGGGCAGATCACCTGAGGTCAGGAGTTCGAGACCATCCTGGCTAACATGGTAAAACCCTGTCTCTACTAAAAATGCAAAAACCATTAGCTGGGCATGGTGGCACGTGCCTGTAGTTCCATTTACTCAGGAGGCTAAGGCAGAAGAATCGCTTGAACCCAGGAGGCAGCGGTTGCAGTGAGCCGAGATCATGCCACTGCACTCCAGCCTGGGTGACAGAGTGAGACTCTGTCTCAAAAAAAAAAACAAAACAAAAAAAAACAAAAAGAAAAAAGACTCCAGGGTATTTGGGCAGACAGCTCCTGTCATCTGTCTCCTCTGCCTTCTGCATTATCTCCACTCTCTTCCAAAGTGCAGATTCCTCCCTTTCCTAATTAAAGAGTATGCTTGATAGCTTTTCCCACACCTTGCCCATCATTTCCTCTCTCCTTTTTTTTTTTGAGACAGGTCTCACTCTGTTACTCAGTCTGGAGTGCAGTGGTGCGTTCTTGGCTCATCACAACCTCCGCCTCCTGGGTTCAAGCAATTCTCCTACCTCAGCCTCCCGAGTAGCTGGGACTACAGATGTGCACCACCATGCCTGGCTAATTTTTGTATTTTTAGTAGAGATGGGGTTTCACCATGTTGGTCAGGCTGGTCTCGAACTCCTGACCTCAGGTGATCCACCTGCCTCGGCTTCCCAAAGTGCTGGGATTACAGGCGTGAGCCACTGGGCCCGGCCTATGGTGCTGTGTTCTTACAGTTCTAGAGGCAGCCTCTGGTTCAGAGGAGAAGGAAGGGTCTGGTTCTACAGAGTTTGTCAATCTTGTTCTATGAGCTACTTCTTTGAGAAACAGCTTGAGCTACAGGTGTGTGTGTCTGTAAGCTGTTGAGACAGGCAGCTGTGTGAACAGAAAGGGGGTGGGCCACTCAGATAAGGGTGACTATGAGACAAAGAAATAACAGGTCTCAGGGCTGAGTGTGGTGGCTCATACCTGTAATCCCAGCACTTTGGGAGGCCAAGGCAGGAAGATCACTTGAGCCTAGGAGTTCGAGACCAGCCTAGGAGTTCAAAACATAGTGCGACCCCCATCTCTACAAAATTTTTTTTTAATTAGCTGGCATGGTGGCACAAGCTTACAGTTCAGCTACTAGTGAAGATGAGGGGGAAAGATTGCTTGAGCTGGGGAGATACAGGCTGCCATGAGCCAAGATCACATCAGTGCACTCCAGCGTGGGAGACAAAGTGAGACTGTCTCAAAAAGAAAAAAAAAAAAGAAGAAAATAAAAGAAAGAAAAGAAAAGAAAAAAGAAGAAGAAAATAAAGGAAAGAAAAAAAGGAAAGGAAAGGAAGAAAAGAAAAAAAAAAAAAAGAAAAGAAAAGAACAGACAGCCACAATATGACTGAGAGAGGGTAGATTTTGACCAGATGTCTGAGCTAGGAAAAACCATGAGGAGAGGAGACAATAAACTCCAAACCCAGTTTAAGATGGAAGTCTGGCTGGGCATGGTGGCTCACGCCTGTAATCCCAGCACTTTGGGAGGTCGAGGTGGGCAGATAACCTGAGGTCAGGAGTTCGAGACCAGCCTGACTAACATGGAGAAGCCCTGTCTCTACTGAAAATACAAAATTAGCCGGGCATGGTGGTGCATACCTGTAATCCCAGCTACTCGGGAGGCTGAGGCAGGAGAATCACTTGAACCTGGGAGGCAGAGGCTGCGGTGAGCAAAGATTGTGCCATTGCACTCTAGCCTGGGCAACAAGAGCAAAACTCTGTCTCAAAAATAAATAAATAAATAAATAAAAAGGAAGTCTTGAGAATAATCTGCTCATTTAAAGAAAAAAGAAAAGGGGAGGGCCTGTGCTTTAGTTCCATATGTGTTGTGGCCTGGCTGGTGAATGTGCTATGGGTTTCCACAATAAAGGCCTGGCCAAGGACTCATCATGCCCCAAATCCTAGATGAGAAACTTTCATAAGTCAGAGGGCCTGGCCCTTCTGACTCTCAGATTCTGAAAATTAGTTTTTACCTTGATTTGGACAAGAAAATTTTTTGGGTGGGGGATTTTCCTACAAATTTGAAAACTTCTAAAAGCCATTTGAATTTTACATCTATATTGAAATATGGGAAACTGGCCTTTATAAAGATGTTTTTCACTTCTTTTCTCTTTTTTTTTTTCCTGAGACAGAATCTTGCTCTGTCACTCAGGCTGGAGTGCAGTGGTGTGATCTTGGCTCACTGCAACCTCCGCCTCCTGGGTTTAAGCAATTCTCCTTCCTCAGCCTCCAGAGTAGCTGGGATTAGAGGTGTGTGCCACCATGCCTGGCTAATTTTTTTTTTTTTTTTTGTATTTTTAGTAGAGACAGGATTTCACCATGTTGGCCAGGCTGGTCTTGAACTCCTGACCTCATGATCCACCCACCCTGGCCTCCCAAAATGCTAGGATTACAGGCATGAGCCACCATGCCCAGCCTTGTTTTTCACTTCTATAAAAAGCATTGGTAGAAATGATGCATACTTGGATGATTTAAACTTCCTATGAATGTCTCATGTAATTAATATCATTGCTTCAAAGATGAGTTATGAATTTCTTATGGAAATTAAATAACTCTACCTGTTTTGGATGAGAAATTTCATTCATTTTAGTGTTAGTCTATTATAATGATAGCCAGGGGATTCTATTCCTTTATTGTGAAAAAAAGGTCTAAACTTTATATTAATAAGTTAGTTTAGAATAAACATTTTTTCCACTTGCAAAAACATCCAATATTGCTGTTTCACTTTTTGTCAAATGTATATGTATGTACTTATTTTTCTTTTTTAAAAAGTTTGAGACAGGGTCTCACTCTGTCACCCAGGCTGGAGTACAGTGGCTTGACCTCAGCTCACTACAACCTCTGCCTCTTGGGCTCAATCAATCTTCCCACATCAGCCTCCTAGGTAGGTGGGACTACAGGTGCACGCCACCACTCCACTTAATTTTTGTATTTTTTGTAGAGATGGGGTCTCACTGTGTTGCTCAGGCTGGTCTCAAACTTCTGGGTTCAAGCCATCTGCCTGCCTTGGCCTCCCAAGTGCTAGGATTACAGACGTGAGCCACCATGCCATGCCCTTATTTTTCAAAGTCAATCAAATTATTAAGTTAAAAAAAACCAGTTCCGGACCACTTCCCCTATACCCACTTCCCCAATTTCTCCTTTGCTAGTGTCAGTGATGTTCTTTTGACTGATTATTTTGGCATTTACCTGGATAAATTTAATTAACAACCTTGTATTGCTTTATTTTTCAGTTTAAAACATTATTTTCTTCTATGAAAGTTGAAGATTTAGTTCTTCATTCTCCACATATTTTCACTTCTGTCCTCTTGCCTGTCATCCCCAAACAGTTATGTTTTAATTTTTATTATTTTTTGTTAGAGACGGAGTCTCCCTATGTTGCCCAGAGCAGATTTGAACTCCAGGGTTCAAGCCATCCTTCTGCCTCAGTCTCCCGGATAGCTTGGAGTTTTCACATCAATTTCCATTATTTGTGTCAGTGTGACTATCTGTGTTCAGAGCCAATCTTGTAATATTGCAACTACTTTTTTCTTTTGTGCTTAGTTATTAATTTTCCCCCAAATTAACAACTGTCCTTTTTTTAAAAAAATTGCCTACTTTTCTGTGTGGCTGTGGCTAATTCAATTCCATACTTTCTGCTCATTGTCTGGGTCCTGTCCCAATAGGTTCATTTTCATCACATATCCTCCCAGTATGATCTCCATGCAGACCCTCTGGGCTCGCTGCTCCCACGCTGGTGTCCAGCAGTCATCTGGCAGGCCCCCTTTTCCCGTCACACGGGGATTCTCTTCATCTCTCCTCCATCAAGTCTCCAGTTCCTTGACTTATTTTTCATCTCCTTGTCATTTTACTCTGGGAGATTTCCAATTTTACCTTGAACTTTTCATTTCTATTATATTTTTAATTTCCAATAGATCTTTCTTTGTTCTCTTGAATGCCACTTTAAAAAAACTCATTGTGGCCCCGGGCACGGTGGCTCACGCCTGTCATCCCAGCGCTTTGGGAGGGTGAGGTGGGCGGATCACGAGGTCAGGAAATCGAGACCATCCCTGGCCAACATGGTGAAACCCCGTCTCTACCAAAAATAAAAAAATTAGCCTGGCGTGGTGGCGCATGCCTGTAATCCCAGCTACTCCAGAGGCTGAGGCAGGAGAATCACTTGAACCCGGGAAGCGGAGGTTGCAGTGAGCTGAAATCACGCCACAGCACTCCAGCCTGGCGACAGAGCGAGACTGTGTCTCAAAACAAAACAAAAACGAAACCAAAATCAAAACAAAACAAAACAGAACAGAAAACCTCATTGCATTCTTTGATGAATACACTCTCTCTCTTCTCTACATTGCTGTCATCTGGCTTTAAAAACATGCTGTCCTGACTTGGTTTTGAGTCTCCAGCTAGAGACAGGTCAGTTTCCCTTATTAATACTCGAGGGGATTCTGGAAGTTATCTTTTCCCTGCAGTGTCCCATTTCCCCAAGTTGCTTTTCCCCCTTCCTTGGGTCTCCTTGATATTAGAGACTTCGGTGGTATGCTGCTGCATTCTTTAGGGTGTAAACATTCACACCACCCTCCCCACTGACTCTCGGCTCCTCCCCCGCAGCTGTGCCCCTGGTCCCCAGTGCAGAGACCTTCTCCTTTCCCCTCTACTGAGAATATATCTGTCCCCAGGATTGTGCTGCAGTGGGAAAAGGCCGGTCGAGGAGTCGGGGAGGGATCCTGGGATTTAAAAGCATCTTTAACAGCTCCTCCTCAGGAACCCAGTCACACTTTCTTCGCCCCTAGTGAGAGGTGACAGTGTGCTGGCAGCCCCCGCACGCTCTTGGCACCTCCTCGGCCTCGGCGTCCACTCTGGCCGTGCTTGAGGAGCCCTTCAGCCTGCCGCTGCACTGTGGGAACCCCTTCCTGGGATGGCCGAGGCCGGAGCCGGCTCCCTCCACTTGCGTGGAGGTATGGAGGGAGAGGCATGGGCGGGAACACGGGCCAGCGTGTTCCAGGTGGGCGTGGGCTCGGCGGACCCCGCACTCTGAGCGGCCGGCCCGCCGGCCGGGGCAGTAAGGGGCCTAGCACCTGGGCCAGCAGCGGCTGTGCTCGATTTCTCGCCGGGCCTTCGCTGCCTCCCCGCGGGACAAGGCTCAGGACCTGCAGCCCGCCATGCCTGAGCCCGCCTGCCATGGGCTCCTGCGCTGCCCGAGCTTCCCTGACGAGCGCAGAGTCCCATTGACCGCCCAAGGGCCGAGGAGTGCGGGCACACGGCGCGGGACTGGCAGGCGGGATTCACTGGGTGAAGCCAGCTGGGCTCTTGAGTTTGGTGGGGGCTTGGAGAATCATTATGTCTAGCTAAGGGATTGTGAATACACCAATCGGCACTCTGTATCTAGCTGAAGGTTTGTAAATGCACCAATCAGCACCCTGTGTCTAGCTCAAGGTTTGTAAGTGCACCAATCTGTGCTCTGTGTCTAGCTGATCTGGTGGGGACTTGGAGAAACTTTATGTCTAGCTAAGGGATTGTGAATGCACCAATCAGCACTCTGTATCTAGCTCAAGGTTTGTAAATGCACCAATCGGTACTCTGTGTTTAGCTCAGGGTTTGTAAATACACCAATGGACACTCTGTATCTAGCTAATCTAGTGGGGAGGTAGAGAACTTTTGTGTCTAGCTCAGGGATTGTAAAGGCACCAATCAGCACCCTGTCAAAACTGACCAATCAGCTCTCTGTAAAACAGACCAATCGGCTCTCTGTAAAATGGACCAATCAGCAGGATGTGGGTGGGGCCCGATAAGAGAATAAAAGCAGGCCTCCCGAGGGCCCACAACGGTAATCAGTTCACTTTTTGTTGTGTAGTGTGGGTTTGTTTGTTGGTGTCTTGGGGCTATAGTTTGAGTTGGAATAGTCGTTGCAAAGCTCTGCAGGTTTTTCTTTTGAAGTGGTCATTGTAGACTCACCAGAAAGAACTAAACAGTTTCAGAGGCTTATCTTTAAAAGCTGTGATACTCACTGTCAGAGGCTTTGGCTTCACTCCTGAGCCAGCGAAACCGTGAACCCACCAGAAAGAAAAAACTCCGGGCACGCCGTTTTTAACAACTGTAGTGCTCACTGTGAGGGTTTGTCGTTTCGTTCTTGAAGTAAGTGAGACGAGGAATCCACCTAATTTTGGACGATAGTTCCTAGGGATACCTTGAAGTCAGACGAAAAATCCACCTAATTCTGGATGATAGTTCCTAGGGATACCTGGTTCTATCTCTTCCTGAGAAGCTTTAAGGATTCTAGGGTGTGTTGTGGCTTTGTTTTTCCGTTCAGCATTCAGCTTCTCTCAGGTTAACTACATCTCCTACCACTGGTACTTGTTTTTCGCTTTTTCTGCAGTGTTTTCTCTTTAAGTTTTCCCTATCCCTGTGGGGTTTTTATTTCAGCAATTCAGGAGAGAAAAATAGTTGTGAGTTCGTTACCTGTTTTTGAACTGTGTAGTAACAGAATTGTGTAGCAACAGAATCGTTTATTATAGTTGAGGCTATACCGACACTGAAAACATGAAATCTTAATTGGTGTGTGCTTTTAAAAAAAATTCAAGAAACATGTAAATGAATGGCTAATTTTTTTATATCTATGTTCTCGAGATCTTGTCAGTCTAAGGAAGGTAAAGGAGAAAGTATTCAGTCATTGATAAATTTTTCTAATAAATCGGTCATTGGTAAAGCTTTAAAGATTGTACAGGTCCTCAATCATAAGAATCACAAGACAACTTGGCGAGCAAAAGAAATGGAAGCATTTTATCTCTGACATTGTTATAGAATTTCCAGCCCATGATGATAAGCAGAGTTTTGATCAATCGATTAATTTGAGACAGGTTCTCATTGTCACCCAGACTAGAGTGCAGTGGTGAGATCTCGACTCACTGCAGCCTCAGCCTCACAGGCTCAGCCGATCTTCCCACCTCAGCCTCCCGAGTAGCTGAGACTATAGGCATGTGCTACTATGCCTGGATAATTTTTTTTTAATGTTTTGTAGAGGGGGGGAGGTCTCCCTATTTTACCCAGGCTGGTCTCGAACACCTGGGCTCAAGTAATCCTCCTGCCTTGGCCTCCCAAAGTGTTGGGATTACAGGCATGAGCCACTGCTACTGGCTCAGTTTATTACTGTCTTTAAAATCTCCCTTGTCTGCATCTGTCAGGTGGTTTTAGTTGAGGATCTTGGGACAAACAGGCTCATAGCAATGATAGGGAGATTTTAGATTTTAGGCAGAAAATGGAAAGTTTCTGGGGCTTCAGAAATTTTCAGACTTTAGAAACTGTAACGGTTGTTTCTGGCTCTTTATATTATTCCATCTTTATGAAATTCCGTATGTGGAAATAATGTGTGTTCTCATATTTAACTCCATCCAGTCATGCATTTAATACATATTCATTGAGGACCAATTACCTGCCAGTGTTGCTGAATAGGGGAAGGACGCAAAGCTATTAAGACCTCCTATCCATGCGCAGTGGTGCACACGTGTAATCCCAGCACTTTGGGAGGCCAAGGCGGGTGGATCACTTGAGATCAGGAGTTTGAGACCAGCCTGACCAACGTGGTGAAACCCCATCTCTACTAAATACAAAAAATTAGCCAGATGTGGTGGCGCATGCCTGTAATCCCAGCTACCTGGGAGGCTGAGCCAGGGGAATCTCTTGAACCCGGGAGGCAGAGGTTGCAGTGAGCTGAGATTGTGCCATTGCACTCCAGCCTGGGCAACAAAAGTGAAACACTGTCCAGAAAAAAAAAAAAGCCAGGCCCAGTGGCTCACGCCTGTAATCCCAGCACTTTGGGAGGCTGAGGCGGGCGGATCTCAAGGTCAGGAGATCGAGACCATCCTGGCTAACACGGTGAAACCCCGTCTCTACTAAAAATACAAAAAAGAATATTAGCCGGGCGTGGTGGTGGGCGCTTGTAGTCCCAGCTCTTAGGGAGGCTGAGGCAGGAGAATGGCATGAACCCAGGAGGCGGAGCTTGCGGTCAGCCAAGATGGCACCACTGTACTCCAGCCTGGGCGACAGAGTGAGACTCCGTCTCAAAAAAAAAAAAAAAAGACTTCCCTTGGGGAGTGTCTGTAATCTAGCTAGAGAGATATCTTTTTATTTACTTTATTTTTGAGAGGGAGTCTCGCGCTTTGTCACCCAGGCTGGAGTGCAATGGCACGAGCTGGGCTCACTGCAACCTCCGCCTCCTGGGTGCAAGAAATTCTCCTGCCTCAGCCTCCCCAGTATCTGAGATCACAGGCGCGTGCCACCATGCCCTGCTAATTTTTGTATTTTTTTGTAGAGAGGTTTCTCCATGTTGGCCAGGCAGGTCTCAAACTCCTTCCTGACCTCAAGTGATCCACCCCCCTCGGCCTCCCAAAGTGCTGGGATTACAGGCATGAGCCACCACGTCCAGCCGAGAGACACCTTTTTAAAAACTGTAATACAAGGACAGCGTGAAGAGAGGTACAGCAGAAGTTTTCTGGACTATGAGCTACAAAAGAAGTCCAAAGGAGGATGGAATTGATCTTGCATGAGGGCATCAGGGAAGCCTTCGGTTGGAAAGGACATCAGATAGCACAACAGCTCTTGCAGAGAGTCGGGAGATGAAATCTCATGCAGAGTGGGGAGATGAAATCATTCAGTGTGGCAGAAGGGTAGGATGTGTGGTGGGCAAGGGGCCTTTGAAGGGATCTGAAGATGATTCTTCAGGCAAGGGATTTTCAAAATCCACTCCACAGCAGGAATAACCTCTTAAGATTCCCTGGAGATCCTGACTCAGTCCTTCTTGGGCCCTCAGAATCTCTGTTTTTTTTTTTTTAAAGCTCCCAGATGTATCCATCGGACTCAGAAATCACTGCTCTGGGCAGTACGATTCCACTGAAGTGTTTTGAGTAGGGGAGAACATAATCAGATTGGCATTTTAGCGATATCCCTTCAACCAAAATGTGGAAATTGGACTGAGAGGTGGGAGGCAGGGACGCCCCACGGGAAGCTTGTGAGAAAGTAGGGACAGGAGCCAAGGCCGTGGAAGCTGGGGTGGAAAGGATAAGACGCGACAGCACACGGCGGTTGTGTAGCTGTAGAGAGGGGAGCAGAGTTGTCACATGGCGCCCAGGTTTCTACTGGGACAGTAACTGGGTAGGCAGTGATCAAGATGGGAAATCAGCGGAGGGTCAGAACTGGAGACAGAATGAGATCCTTTGGGAAACAATGAGTCTGAGCTATCAGTGGGCAGATGTGGGAATGGATGTGAAGATTTGGGGTCGCCCTTACGGGGGTGCTACCGGACATCATAGGAATAAGTGAGTCACCCAGACAGAGGGTGAGGAGTCAGAAGGGAAGAGAACGACGTTGTCAACCTGCAAGGTAGGTAGGACCGTGAGCATGGGGGAGGGTGGGAGAAGGTGGTAGGGTCAGAAAACTGGCAAGGAGGAGAGTTGGGAGGAAAAGGAAAACACGGTGTCCCCCAACTGGGGAGGAGGGCAGTCTTAAAGAAGAAGGGTGTGGTCACCCAGGCCCACTGCCCTTCCCGAAAGCCACCTCCCACTCTGCACAGAACCTCCTGGGAGCAGGCAGCTGCAGCCCCGAGGGAAAGGCGAGGAGAGCAAAACTGAGGATCTCCCTCAATTATTTTTAATCTCTTTGCAGATTTCGTCAGTGCTCAGCAGCATTTTCTCCTAGAAACAAAAGCAGGAGGGTGCTGGGGGCCTGGGTGTGGCTCTGGGAGCCCTAATTGCTGAGTGAGACACTCCTCCATCCCTCTGGTGTCCTGGAGAACGAGTTGGGGGAGCCGCCCGCCCCACCCTGCAGGAAGAGGCCAACTCAGAGCTGTGCATTACTTTGTACATTTCATCTGATTTTTTTCTGATTTTTTGAAGCATATGCAGTGCTCAGAGATTATTTTAGACACTGCAAGGAAGACAAAGATACCTAAAGAGGAAAAATGAGTTTTTCTCCCTCGTTCTGGGCTCTCCACTGCTTATATTTTGAGTTTAAAGGCAACATTATACACACATTAAAGAGATTCATGGAGGCCCCTATTACTGGGTGAAATATATTCTATAAGCCAGCCGTCCCCAGCCTTTTTGGCACCAGGGAGCAGTTTGGTTGGTGGAAGGCAGTTTTTCCGTGGATGGGAGGGTGGGGATGGTTTCAGGATGAAACTACCACCTCAGATCATCAGGCATTAGTTAGACTCTCATAAGGAGCATGCAACCTAGATCCCTCACACGCACGGTTCACAATAGGGCTTGTGCCCCTATGAGACTAATGCCACCACTGTTGTGACAGGAGGTGGAGCTCAGGCAGTAATGCTTGTTCACCCTCTGCTCACCTCCTGCTGTGCAGCCTGCTTCCTAACAGGTCACACTGATACCGGTCCACGGCCCGGGGGCTGCGGACCCCTGCTGTCAGCCTTTTCTTCTTCAGCCAGCAAGATTTAGTGTTTTTCATCCAAAGAGCTCAATTCTTACTATGGACACAAATGAATTGATCTAACCAGCAGTCCTGGGAAGTGAGAAAGACTAATTACCCTGGGTTGTAGTTATTTCTTGGATGGATGGCTTTGGATGGATAGCCAGGTGCTGTGAGTACATTCATTGACTATTCATTCAGCAGATATTTTTATTGACTGCTTACTCTGTACAAATTAGTGTGGATGAAACTATGCCCTGCCCACAGGAACATGTCCAGCTGGGGAGCAAGATGGAACACGCATGCAAAGGTTTAGAAACACTGGAAACAAGGCTACCTGCCGTTCCTGACTGAAGGAAACAGAACGGAAGAGCCTCTGTTCCCCAGAAGTGCTCACTTAGGGTTGCCGTGATCTGGTAAGGTTCTGCGTGGAGGTGGCCTTGTGAGGTGCGCTGTGGCACATAGACCTGTCACCAGTGGAGGATGTCTAGGTTTCTTGGCATCTTGAACAAAGAATTGGACAAAACGCACAAAGCGAGGAAGAAATGAAGGGGGTTTATTGAAAATGAAAGTACATTCCACAGTGTGGGAGCAGGCCTGAGCATAGGGGCTCCACGGCCCCGTTACAGAATTTTTTGGAGTTTAAATACCCTCTAGAGGACTTGGGGTATGCCCTGTGTAAACGAAGATGATGAAGTAACGTTACAAAGTCATTTACTATGGAGAGGGTATTTCCTGTCATAGCTGAAGTGTGAATCTGCCTTATGTTCCCTGCCTCCAGACCCTATTTTCCTGCCTCACACCTTGGTCACTCACTGGCTCTTTGTCTCCTTTTCAGACTGCCAATATCTATTCCTAATTAACAGAGTTGTTAGAAAGTGCTTGGCAAGTGTAGCTGAAGTTACCTTTCTCTGTGCAACCCCCAACTCTGCTCTCCAGCCCCCAGCCGCATACCACTTCTCACGGGGGTCACAGCTGCCAGATTCCGGGTCAGCCGCCCTCAGGAGCCGTGTCATTGTGAAGTCTGCCTCCTGGTACATAGTGAGGATTGTGTAAATGTTTGTTGAATGAGGAAATGAAGAGCCTTCTAGACAGAGAGTAGAGAGTGTGGGGCTAGCATGCGCTTGTAGTGTTCAGATAAAAGTGAGTCAGCCTGTTGGGTTGGAGTCAGGTGTGTGAGGGAGGACACTGAAAAGATAGCCAGGGTCCTGTCTGTCCACACACTAGGCTGAGAATTGGGACTTGGTCCTGTTGGTACCAGAGAGTCATAGAATTTTCTGGAGCAGAGGATTGACAGGGCAATGTGGGAAGATCAGCCTGCGCTGCTGTGTAGGGTGGACTGGACTGGGTTAGATGAGAGGAGGAGAGGCCAGTCAGGACTGGCCCAGTAGTGCAGGGGAGATGACACTGCCACTCCCAAAGCAAAAGACGCAGTTTTTAAAAAAATGTGTCTATCTTCCATTAAAGAATATTTTTCCACTGGCTGGGCACAGTGACACACGCCTGTAATCCCAGGGAGGTCGAGGCAGGTGCATCACTTGAGGTCAGGAGTTTGAGACCAGCCTGGCCAACATGACAAAACCCCGTCTCTACTAAAAATACAAAAATTAGCTGGGTGTGGTGGTGGGTGCCTATAATCCCAGCTAGTCGGGAGGCTAAGGCAGGAGAATCGCTGGAACCCTCGAGGCGGAGGTTTCAGTGAGCTGAGATTGTGCCATTGCACTCCGGCCTGGGTAACGAGCGAGACTCTGTCTCAAAAAAAATATATATATATATATATATCTATACATATATAAAATAAATCAAACAAAAAAAGAATATTTTAGCCACTGATAGGGCAATGAGATGTATAAGTTTTCTTTTGTTGTTAGTTTTCTTTTCTTTTGAGATAGGATCTTGCTCTGTTGCCCGGGCTGCAGTGCAATGGCACAATCACGGCTCACTGCAGCCTCAACCGTGCAGTCCTTCCACCTTAGCCTCCTAAGTAGATGGGATCACAGGTGCGCACCACCATGTCCAGCTAACTTTTAAATTATTCATAGAGACAAGGTCTCACTATATTGGCCAGGCTGGTCTCCAACTTCTGGTCTCAAGCAGTCCTCCTGCCTTGGCCTCCCAAAGTGTTGAGATTACAAGTATTAGCCACCATGCCCAGCTACCATGTGTAATTTTAAAACCCACATGAGTTTCATTCAGGCCATAGTAGAGTGGCCTCATATTCTGAACAGGAACTGATCTGAAACTGATCTTTCACTCCTAAGGATGCCTTGTAAATTCGGCCTTCTCTCCCCCTGTGAGTGGAATTCTCTCTGGAAATCAGATGGCAATGAAAGACTGGGAGCCCTTATCTTTTGTGTTAATGATTTGGTTTTGTTTACTCTGACTCCCAGGAGAGACTCCCAGCAGGGATTCCTCGGGAGGGCTCATGTGTGTGCATGTATGTGTGTGTTGTGTGTTTGCACACGTATGTGACTTTTCCTAGATCTCCTGCTCCTCCAGATGTTTTTTTTTTGAGACAGAGTCTCCCTCTGTTGGCCAGGCTGGAGTGTAGTGGTGTGATCTCCGCTCACTGCAACCTCCGCCTCCCAGATTCTCCTGCCTCAGTCTCCTGAGTAGCTGGGATTACAGGTGCGCACCACCACACCCGGCTAATTTTTGTATTTTTAGTAGAGATGGGGTTTCACCATGTTGGTCAGGCTGGTCTCGAACTCCTGACCTCGTGATCCGCCCACCTCGCCCTCTGAAAGTGCTGGGATTACAAGCATGAGCCACTGTGCCTGGCAGCTCCTCCAGAACTTATCTGGAGCTAAACATTGTCCAGTTGCTGCTGACCCTAATCTCTGTTAAGAGAGTCTTGGTTCTCCACTCCCAGTGCTCCACTTGACCAGCTTCAACTAGTCTTAAAAAATAAATAAATAAATAAAATAAGGGAGATTGAGTTTCTTGGCGCTCAGTAAGCCAGGGCTTGAAAAATAGCACAGCTTCACACTTCCCCAAGACTGGGGCCAGGACAGGTTTCAACAAACCTCTTGGCCTGCAGGCAAAGAGCTCATGGCAAAAATGACTGTTTAAATAAAGCTTGGGTGGGCCAGCTTTTTAATTTTTTCCAGGATGACTTAATTTGGCAATGATGATTGTGCATCTTGGCAAACAGAGGGGAGAATGAAAAAATGCATGGTAAAGGAAGAAAGAAAGGTGTTCTGTAGGAGGGAGAGGAGAGAAGGACTGGGAGAGAGAGGGGGCATCTGAGGACAGCAGCAGCAGCGGCAGAAGGAGAAAGGAAAAGATGAGAAGACCCGAGGAGGGTGGGTAAGAGGTGTATGGAACAGGAAAGAAAAGATTTGCCTTAAGTGAAACTTTGACTCTTTGCTTTCTTTCTTTCTTTCTTTTTTTTTTTTTTTTGAGATGAGTCTTGCTTTGTCACCCAGGCTAGAGTGCAGTGGCGCGATCTCAGCTCACTACAACCTCCACCTCCTGGGTTCATGCAATTCTGCTGCCTCAGCCTCCTGAGTAGCTGGGATTACAGGCATGCGCCACCACGCCCAGCTAATTTTTGTATTCTGCTGCCTCAGCCTCCTGAGTAGCTGGGATTACAGGCATGCGCCACCCCGCCCAGCTAATTTTTGTATTTTTAGTAGAGACAGGGTTTCACCGTGTTGGCCAGGCTGGTCTTGAACTCCTGACCTTAAGTAACCCACCCACCTCAGCCTCCCAAAGTGCCGGGATTACAGGTGTTAGCCACCACGCCCAGCCAACTTAGACTCTTCATAGCTAGACCAGCATGTATTTTAAATGTGTTTTAAAATGCATACAGAAGAGATCCATCATGTGGTAGTAATGCCACCCAATTCTTGTTTTGAGTATTAGGATATCTTGGAACGGATGTGGATCAAAATTTTGCATTTCTGAAACATTATTCTCTCTTTTTTTTTTTTTTTTTTTTTTTCTGAGACTGAGTCTTGCTCTGTCGCCAGGCTGGAGTGCAATGGCACAATCTCAGTCACTGCAACCTCCACCTCCCGGGTTCAAGTGATTCTCCTGCCTCAGCCTCCCGGGCAGCTGGGGTTACAGGTGCATACCTATAACAGGTGCTACACCAGGCTAATTTTTGTATTTTTAGTACAGACGGGGTTTCACCATGTTGGCCAGGCTGGTCTCAAACTCCTGACCTTAAATGATCTGCCTCAGCCTCCCAAAGTGCTGTGAATACAGGCATGAGCCACTGTGCCTGGCTAAAACATTATTCTCGATAGCTGAAAAGTAGAAACAACTCAGATGTCCATCAGCTAATAAATGGATGTGGGTATTCAAACAACAGATTATTATTCAGCCTTAAAAATGAGTAAGTTCTTTTGCAACATGCAACAACATAGCTGAATCTTGAAATCATTGTGCTGAGTGAAAGAAGCTAGGCACAAAAGATGACATATTATATGATTCTCTTTTTAAGAAATGTCCAGAATGGGCAAATCCATAGGTACAGAGGACAAATTGGTGGTTGCCAGGGACTAGAGGGAAGAGGGAAAGGGAAGTGACTGCTAAAGGGTTTAGGGTTTCCCTTTGGGGTGATGGAAATGTTCTGGAATTACACAGTGATGATGGTTGTACACCTGTGTCTGTACACTAAAAACCACTGAACTGTACACTTTAAAAGGGTGAATTTTATGTTATGTGACTACTATCTCAACTTTTAAAAAATTTTGTGTTTGTGTGACTACACTTTTCAACTTTGGCCCTACTCATTTTGTTTGTATTTATTTTTTTTATTCCTAGAAATAGTATTACGGTCACATGATTCAAAATTCAAAAGATATAAAAGGATATAAAGTGAGAATTCTTTCGCCCATCCTCGTCATTCCCCAGCTACTCAAAAAGTAAGCAATATTACCAGTCTCTTGTGTGACTTTCACAGATTCTGTGTACACAAGCAAATGAGTACACACGAATATTCTTCCCTTGCTCTTTTTTAAATAAATAGTGACATTTACATGGTTCTGTACCTTGCTTATTTCACTAGCCAACACATTTGGTTGAAACCTTGTTCATATCAGTGCATGTAGATCTCTGCCATTTGTCCAAACATATGCCTTTGGATTACATGTGTCATTTGTTTAATTGGCCCACTCTTCTTCTTTTTTTTTTTTTTTTTTTTTGAGACAGGGTCTCTGTCGGCTAGGCTGGAGTGTGCTGGTGTGATATCATGGCTCGCTGTGGCCTCAAACTCCTACTATGGACAGGAGACAGGGAAACACTGGGTAGAAGAGGACAGTTCCCCAGCAAAGGCCCCACCCTCAAGCCTGGATACCCATGGCCCTAAATGGGAACAGGCATTTCTGTTTTTGCACCTCAAAAGTTGACTTTTGGCCCACCACGCTCCCTATCCTGTACCCATATAAACCCCAAATTCCAGGTTCCAGAGAGACAAGGAGATGAGGAGACAAGCAGATGAACAGCAGAACAATGCAGCAGAGAAAGAGAGAAGAGAAGGAACGTCTGAATGTCGAGAGGAGTTCAGCTTCCCACTCCATTCCCCCTCCAGCTCCCCATCCATCCCACTGAGAGCCACTTCCACCACTCAACAAAAGCCCCACATTTATCCTTCAAGTCCATGTGTGACCCAAGTCTTCTGGGATGCTAAACAAGAACCTGGGATACAGAAAGCTGTCACACTAGCCCTCTGCCCTTGCAGAAAGGCAGAGGGGCCTTGAGCTGATTGGTACTTAAGCTGTCTGTGGATGGCAGAACTAAAAGAGCATTGCGACACTGGAGTTGCAGGCACTCCCCCCCACCCTTCCAGACACTACTGCAGGGCTGGAGCCCAAAGTGCTCACTCTGGCTCCTGCACCTGCCCATCTGCATGCTTCCCCTCCTGCAAGAAGTTTGAGCTTGCAGTGGGTGGTCGAACAGAGAGCCACACCCCTGTCACATGCCCTGTGAGGGGGGCCAGGGAACTCTCCCGTTTACCTCCCAGGCTTAGGTGATCCTCCTACCTCAGACTCTCAAGTGGCTGGGACCACTGGCACATGCCACAATGCCTGGCTAATTTTTAAATTATTTGTAGAGACTGGGGTCTCCCTGTTGCCCAGGCTGGTCTCTAACTTCCGAGTTCAAGTGATCCTCCTGCCTCGGTCTCCCAAAGTGCTGGGATTACAGGTGTGAGCCACCATGTCCAGCTTAACTGGCCCAGTCTTGATGGAAATTTGGTTCTTTCTAATCCTTTCAGACTTCAGTGAATGATTTCCTTCATACATGATTTCACCTATACAGGAGGTTATCTGTAGGCTTAAATTCTTAGTAGTGGGATTGTGATTAAGGGGTATGTGCACTTGTAGTTTTGGTGGATATTTTCTAGTCTCCTTTCATAGATATAGGTGTGGGTTTACACTCCCACCAGCAATGGATGAATGCTCCTGTCCCCAGATACCGTCAATATGTTGTTAACATTTTCACCCTGCCAAACTAAACGATGAATAAATGTGTCTCAGTTGGGGGGTTTTAACTTTGTCTTTTTTTTTTTTTTTTTTTTTTTGAGACAGAGTCTCACTCTGTCACTCAGTCTGGAGTACAGTGGTGCGATCTTGGCTCACTGCAACCTCCACCTCCCGGGTTGTAGCGATTCTCTGCCTCAGCCTCCCAAGTAGCTGGGACTACAGGTGCACACCACCATGCCCAGCTAATATTTGTATTTTTGTAGAGACGGGGTTTCGCCATGTTGGCCAGGTTGGTCTAGAACTCCTGGGCTCAAGTGATCTGCCCACCTCGGCCTCCCAAAGTGCTGGGATTACAGGTGTGAGCCACCACACCTGGCCATTAACTTGGCATTTTATTGTTATGAGAGAAGTTGACAGATTTTCTGATGTGAAGAGCCTTTTCTGTGAACTATCTTTGCCCATTATTTTATTGAGTTTGTTCAGTTTCTTATTAATTTTCAGGAGCCCTTATATGTCTTTGTCTGTGATAGGGATTTGGAAGATAAGTTTTCCAAGGATCTTTTAAAAAAAATTTTTTTTAAGTGGTTGGATTGATTGATTTTTTTCTTCTGTGGTTTCTAGGAATCTTACTTAGAAATAATTTTGGTTGGGCGCAGTGGCTCACACCTGTAACTGCAGCAGTGTGGGAGGCTGCTGTGGGTAGATCATTTGAGCCCAGGAGTTCAAGACAAGCTTGGGCAACATAGTGAAACCCCATCTCTACAAAACATTAGCTGGGTGTGGTGGCACACACCTGTAATCCCAGCTACTCAAGAGGCTAAGGCATGAGAATTGCTTGAATCCAGGAGGTGGAGGCTGCAGTAAGCCATGAGTTGAGATTGCACTAGTGCACTCCAGCCTGGGCAACAGAGCAAGACTCTGTCTCAAAAAAAAAAAAAAAAAATCCTTGCTTTTTAATTTTCAAATATTAACCAGTATTTAATAATTGTGTGTTCGTGATCCCCAGACGCTGGTTCTCTCTGTGTCTTCTTTGGAGCATTTCATTAAGTCTTTGATTTAATAGCTTTATCCTACAAGACCTTCTGATATGTTCCCAATTTTTTCTCTAAAGAAGACTACCATCCACTAATTTTTTTCTGATTCCCTCCTGCTCTTGAAATCAAGCATCTAAGTATCTCACCAGACTTGGCCTAAGGCATCATTCCAGGGCTGGTGGTTTGGATACCAGCTTCACTGATGGCTCTGTTTGTCCCCCTACCTTCAGCACTGTCAGCGTTAGCACCTCCTCCTCCCGTTTTCCCTCCCTCTTCTCTCTTAGCTTGAGAAAGAAACTGGTCCCTGTAGGGTCTGCATATTCTTTGATACTCTTTTCTTTAATAGGTGGAGCTTAATTCCACTTGTGTTTGGCTTGGACTTGGTGACTGACTGCCAATGAGTAGAGTATGCAGAAGTGAGGATGTGTGGCTTCCCCGGACCAGGTCGAAGGCATTGCAGCTTCTTCCTCGCTCTCTCAAACCACTTGTTCTGGGGTAAGTCAGCTGCCATGCTGTGAGGACACTCAAGCAGCCTTAGGAGGAGGTTCACATGTGAGGAACAGAGGCCTCCTGCCTGTAGCCATACCACTGAGCCATCTCGGAAGTAGTTCCTCCAGCCCTAACCAAGCTTTCAGGTGACAGCAGCCCTGGTTGATTCTTGACTGCAACCTCATGAATGACCCTGAGCCAGAACTGCTTAGACAAACCATTCCCAACTTCCTGATCCACAGGAATCGTGTGAGCGAAAAAGTGTTTATTGTTGTTTCAAGCTGTTCAGTTTGGGGGTAATTTGTTATACAGCAAGAGAACAACACAGTCTCTGTAGAAATTACAGTTGGGATGAATGTCAATCACTCAAAGCCCTTGTGCCTCTGGCATCACCCATGGTTGGGTGCAAATGTGCCTGGAGTATAGCAGTACCCAAATCTCTTCTTTTGGGCTGGGCGTGCTGGCTCATGCCTGTAATCCCAGCACTTTGGGAGGCTAAGGCAGGCGGATCACCTGAGGTCAGAAGTTGGAGGCCAGCCTGGCCAACACGGCAAAACCCCGTCTCTACTAAAAATACAAAAATTAGCTGGGCGTGGTGGCGGGGGCCTGTAATCCCAGCTGTGCAGCAGGCTGAGGCAGGAGAATCACTTGAACCGGGAGGTGGAGGTTGCAGTGAGCCAGGATCGCACCATTGCATTCCAGCCTGGGCAACAAGAGCAAAACTCTGTCTCAAAAAAAAATAAAAAATAGAAATTATTTTCTTTTTTTTGGTGGCAGGGTCTCGCTCTGTCACCCAGGCTGGATGAAAGGCTCACTGTAGCCTCCCTCGACCCCCCAGGCTCAAGTAATCCTCCCACCTCAGCCTCCCGAGTAGCTGGCACTACAGGCATGCACAACCACACCTGGCTAATTTTTGTATTTTTTATAGAGACAAGGTTTCACTGTGTTCCCCAGGCTGGTCTCCAACTCCTGAGCTCAAGGAGTCCATCCTCCTTGACTTCCCAAAGTGCTGGGATTGTAGGTGTGAGCCACTGCATCCAGCTACTCCTAATTTTGAGAGGTGACAGCGTGCTGGCAGTCCTCACTGCCCTCGCTCGCTCTTGCGCCTCCTCGACCTTGATGCCCACTCTGGCCGTGCTTGAGGAGCACTTCAGCCCGCTGCTGCACTGTGGGAGCCCCTTTCTGGGCTGGCCAAGACCTGAGCCAGCTCCCTCAGGTTGCGGTGAACTGTGGAGGGAGAGGCGCCGGCGGGGACCGGGGCTGCGCGGCGCTTGCGGGCCAGCGCGAGTTCCGGGTGGGCGTGAGCTCGGCGGGCCCCTTACGCGGAGCGGCCGGCTAGCCCCGCCGGCCCCGGGCAGTGAGGGGCTTAGCACCTGGGCCAATAGCTGCTGTGCTCGATTTCTCGCTGGGCCTTAGCTGCCTCCTGGCGGGACAGGGCTCGGAACTTGCAGCCCGCCATGCCTGAGCTTCCCCCCACCCCGCCGTGGACTCCTGCGCCGACCGAGCCCACCCTATGATCGTGGCTCCCTGCTCCACAGCGCCCAGTCCCATTGATCACCCAAAGGCCGAGGAGTGCGGGTGCACGGCGCAAGATTGGCAGGCAGCTCTACCTGCAGCCCCGGTGCGGGATGCGCCGGGTGAAGCCAGCTGGGCTCCTGAGGTTGGTGGGGACTTGGAGGATCTTTATGTCTAGCTAGGGGATTGTAAATACACCAATCAGCACCCTGTGTCTAGCTCAGGGTTTGTGGATGCACCAACCGGCACTATGTATCTTGCTAACCTGGTGGGGACCTAGAGAATCTTTATGTCTAGCTAAGGGATTGTGAATACACCAATCGGCACTCTGTATCTAGCTCAAGGTTTGTAAATGCGCCAATCAGCGGTCTGTGTCTGGCTGATCTGGTGGGGACTTGGAGAACCTTTATGTCTAGCTAAGGGATTGTGACTGCCCCAATCAGTACTCTGTATCTAGCTCAAGGTTTGTGAATACACCAATTGACACTCTGTACTAGCTAATCTAGTGGGGACGTGGAGAAATTTTGTATCTAGCTCAGGGATTGTAAACGCACCAATCAGCACCCTGTCAAAATGGACGAATCAGCTCTCTGTAAAACAGACCAATCGGCTCTCTGTAAAATGGACCAATCAGCAGGATGTGGGTGGGGCTAGATAAGAGAATAAAAGCAG
This sequence comes from Hylobates moloch, assembly GCF_009828535.3. NCBI lineage: Eukaryota > Metazoa > Chordata > Mammalia > Primates > Hylobatidae > Hylobates > Hylobates moloch. Next base: position 7,082,660 of record NW_026652295.1, read on the forward strand.
GCTGCCCGAACCAGGAGGGACGACCTGTTTGAGTCATATTACACATTTTGGGAGGGGTGTTCTTTGTAATAAGTCTTGCTGGCGGTTGGTGTTTATGCTTGTGCTACTTGCATGAGCTGTAACTGACTGTGAAAGTCTGCAGCTTCACATCTGAAGCCAATGAGACTGGAAAACCACTGGGAAGGAACCAACAACTCCAGATGCGCTATATTAACAGCTGTAACACCAGAAAGGTCTGCGGCTTTACTCATCAGTATTTCACCAGAAGGAGGAAGCCAAGCTGCATCCAAACATCAGAAGTAACAAACTCCAGACATGCCACTTTTAAGAAGTGTAACACTCCCCTTGAGGGTCTGCATCCTAGTTCTTGAAGTCAGTGAGACCAAGAACCCACCAATTCGAGACCCAATTTTAAAGGTCTGAGAATGCTACCTGAGTAGTAGTGATAAAAACAAGACAAATACTGGTTAAAAGAGGGAGGTTCCATGCTTAGAAGGCCCCATCCTCAATCTTGGATGGCTGTTTCTAAATGAGGACAGGCATTACTGTTATGCCTAAAAGCTGTCTTTTGGCCAGCCCCACCCCCTATCCTGTACCTATGTAAATCCCAGATGCCAGGCTCCTGAAGGAGGTAAGGAGACAAACGGCAGAATGGCATGGCAGAGAGAAGAGAAGGTGCATCTAAATGCTGAGAGGAGTTAGGCTGGGGATGGTTGGAGAAGAGATTGGCTGCTGGGCGGCCAAACTGCACAGGAAGATCATCTTTCCATCCTGTCCTTCCACCTCCCCATCCATCCCAGTGAGAGCCACCTCCACTCAATGAGACCCTTTCATTCTTCAAGTGCATGTGTGACCTGATTTTTATGGTACACTGGACAAGAGCTTGGGATACGGAAAGCTGTCACACTGGCCCTCTGCCTTTGCAAAAAGGCGGAGGGTCCACTGAACTTGTTAACACCTATGTCATCCATCTGCAGATGGCAATGCTAAAAGGGCACTGTAGGGCTCTGCATGGTGGCTCATGCCTGTAATCCCAGCACTTTGGGAGGCCAAGGCAGGTGGATAACCTGAGGTCAGGAGTTTGAAACCAGCCTGACCAACATGGTGAAGCCATGTCTCTACTAAAAATACAAAATTGGCTGGGTGTGGTGGCAGGTATCTGTAATCCCATCTACTTGGGAGGCTGAGGCAGGAGAATTGCTTGAATCTGGGAGGCAGAGGTTGCAGTGAGCTGAGATGACGCCATTGCACTCCACCCTGGGCAACGAAAGTGAAACCCTGTCTCAAAAAAAAAAAAAAGATTTACAATCTTTCTAAGAAAGGGAGGTCAGGGGCCTATCAGGTGCCTGCAACAGTCAGATCAGTTGTCAACCTTGAGCTTTTCCAGACAGGAACTCAAGGGGGGCTGGATCTTCCCAGGGCTCAGGCTGTAGGCTGCTAGAAGCCAGGTCAGAGTTTGGTCAAAGCTCTCAAGAGAGAGGTTTAGATGAAGTTTTTCAGGCTAAGAGTTTTTGCGGTTCTCATAAGACAGTGGCATTGAGTACATTCACACTGCCGTACAACCATCAAAACCCTCCATTGCCAGAACTTTTTCATCTTCCAAAAGTGAAAATGTGTACCCATTAAACAATAGCTCCCCATTCCTCCTCCCTTTAGCCCCTGACAACACCAATTCTACTTTCTGTCTCTATGAATCTGACTATTCTAGGAACCTCATATAAGTAGAATCATACAGTATTTGTCCTTTTGTGATTGATTTATTTCACTGAGCGTAATGTTCTCCAAGATTCATCCATGTTGTAGACGACAAGAATTTCCTGCTGGGCGCGGTGGCTCACGCCTGTAATCCCAGCACTTTGGGAGGCCGAGGTGGGCAGATCATGAAGTCAGGAGATCGAGACCATCCTGGCCAACATGGTGAAACCCCTTCTCTACTAAAAATACAAAAATTAGCTGGGCATGGTGGTGTGTGCCTGTAATCCCAGCTACGCAGGAGGTGAGGCAGAAGAATCGCTTGAACCAGGGAGTCAGAGGTTGCAGTGAGCCAAGATTGTGCCACTGCACTCCAGCCTGGGTGACAGAGCGAGACTCCGTCTCAAAAAAAAAAAAAAAGAAAGAAAATTTCCGTCCTTTTATAGTCTGAAACATTTCAATATTACATTTTGAATACAGTACTATCCATGTGTAACACTTGGCTTGTTTTCGTCTTTTGGCTACTGTGAAGAATGCTGCTGTGAACATCAGTGGACAAATATCTCTTCAAGACTCTGCTTTTAATTTTTTTTTTTTTTTTTTTTTTTGAGACAGGGTCTTGCTCTGTCGCCCAGGTTGGACTGCAGTCGTGTGATCATGGGCTCAAGGGATCCTCCCACCTCAGCCTCCTGAGTAGCTAGGACCACAGGGGCACACTGCCATGCTCAGCTAATTTTTCTCATTTTGTAGGGATGGGATTTCGCTATGTTGCCAAGGCCGGTTTCCAACTCTTGGCTTCAAGTGATCCTCCTGCCTTGGCCTCCCAGAGTGCTAGGGTTAAGGCATGAGCCACTGCCTTGGGCCTGCTTTCAATTCTTTTGCTTATTTACATTTGCATCTTCAAGGCTGATCATCTGTTAGCTCCTAAAATCTTGTCGAATTAGTTTCTTGGAAACAGCAATGGTCACAGCCGCTTGGCTGAGGCCCACCTTGGAGATGAGATCTTGGGAGGGCCAGGTGGAGATGAGGGGCCTTCAAACAAGGAGGCAGTGCCATGGGGATCACAAAGCTGGCTGCACTGCTGGTGAACTGGGGCTCCTTGGCATAGGCTTGGGAGTTGTGGTTCGGCCCAGGTAGCAGCACGTTGACTCTCCTGCTGGCTTTGAAAGCCTTTGCAGTTGCTGTCAGCCTCTGCCTAGCATGCTCCTCCTCCAGCTCCTTCCCCACCTTTAGCTCTCAGATCTCATATCTTCTCCTCAAAGAGGCATTCCCCAAACATCTTAGACTCAGCATCTCCATGGCCAAGTGATTCTCTAGCCTAACACCTGTTTAGAACCATTAGAGCCTTAGCCTATATTGCAACAATTTCCTTTGTTTACTTATTTATTGTCTGATCTTCAATGTTAAGAGGTAAACTGAAGCACACTAAAATATTAAAAAGGTCATCTGGGCCAGGTGTGGTGGCTCATGCCTATAATCCCAGCACTTTGAGAGGCCGAGGCAGGTGGATCACGAGGTCAAGAGATCAAGACCATCCTGGCCAACATGGTCAAACCCTGTCTCTACTAAAAATACAAAAATTAGCTGGGCGTGGTGACAGGTGCCCGTAATCCCAGCTACTCAGGAGGCTGAGGCAGGAGAATTGCTTGAACCCAGGAGGCAAAGGCTGCAGTGAGCCGAGATTGTGCCACTGCACTCCTGCCTGGCAACAGAGTGAGACTCTGTTTGGCAAACAGTAATTCATGAATCTGGCAGTTCCAAGACCACAAGTAATTTGGGGCTTCCCCCAAAGAGGTACTAGGGGAAGGCTTTTACAGGGTGAACACAGAAGCAAGGCAAATAAATTCATTTCTGTGTAAAATCTTGTTAGAGGTTAGTTGGCAGTTTATGATGCCTAGAATATGACCATTTACAGGGAGTTGGGTTTCAGTTTGCTAGGTAGGAACCCAGGGTGCTGGAGTCTCCTCAGCCTAATGACCTGCCAATGAATTATTTTAGCATCAACCATACTGTAAGCACCGTGAGGGTGTGGGTCTTATCTGTCTGCATCCAGGCAGTGCTTGGCACATAGTACATGGTATACAAATTGAGGAATGACTATGATTATTTTGTGCACATGAGGAATGTCGGCACCTCTAGTTATAGTCTAAACAGGACTGGGGAGGAGGCTGTGACCCCAGGACCCTGGTCACCTAACCCTCACTGACCCAGGAAGTAGGCTTAGGAAAGATCTCTGGCACAAGCAGTTGGAGAAAGTCCTGGCAGGTGAGTAGAATGCAGATAATCATGATCTGAAGAGGGCTTATGGAGGTCCAGGCACAGGAAACAACCACACTCAATCCTGGGATTGAGTTCAGGTACAAGACTCCATTCATTAGAAGAACCCCTGAGAACAGAGAGGCTCAGCTAAGAGCAACCGGGCCTGACATTGGAGTTACTTGACTGGGGCTGGACCCAAGGAATGCTGACAGGAGAGGCTGATTAGTGGACCCAGGACATGAGGCTTGAGTGTGACTAGCCACTCTGGCTAATGAGCTCTGTGTTTGCCAATGGGCTCATGGCTGTGAGAGCAATGCTGTGATTCAGCCAGCATTGGTCTAGATCCTGAGTTGGGGGTAAATAGTCTCAGCATTATGACTATGGGGCAATGGGAACCAGAAACCAGGCAGGCCATCTGAGCAAGCGTGGTACATTTAAAAATGATGTTTTATGGGACATAAAAAGCACAGACCATCAAGGAAAGGGTAGAAAAAGTAAATGTGTTAATATTATTTTATTTATTTATTTATTTTTGTTAAAAGACAGCATAAACAAGGCTGAGGAGGATCACTTGAGCCCAGGAAGCAGAGGTTGCAGTAAGCTGTGATCACACCACTGCACCCCAGCCTGGGCGACAGAGTGAGACCCTATTTCAGAAGAAAGAAAGAGAAAAAAAAAGACAGCAGAAACTCAAACAGATACTGTATGCCAATTTTTATAGCAGTATTATTCCCAATAGTCAAAAGGTGGAAGCTGCCCACAAGTCTGTCTATTAATAGATAAATGGATAAACAAAATGTTCTATACGCATACAATAGATTTAATATTCAGCTTTGGGGCTGGGCATGGTGGCCCACAGCTGTAATCCCAGCACTTTGCGAGGACGAGCCGGAGGAATGCTTGAGCCCAGGAGTTTGAGACCAGCCTGGGCATTATAGGGAGGCCCCTCTCTACAAAAAAAATAAATTAATTAGGCCGGGTGCAGTGGCTTACGCCTGTAATCTCAGCACTTTGGGAGGCCAAGGCAGGTGGATCACTTGAGGTCAGAAGTTCGAGACCAGCCTGGCTAACATAGTGAAACCCCGTCTCTGTTAAAAATACAAAAACTAGCCAGGAGTGGTGGCAGACACCTGTAATCCCAGCTACTCGGGAGGCTGAGACAAGAGAATCGCTTGAACCTGGGAGGCAGAGGTTGTAGTGAGCTGAGATCGTGCCACTGCACTCCAGCCCAGGTGATAGAGAAAAAAAAAAAAAAATTATCCAGGTGTGTTGGTGCACGCCTGTATTCCCAGGTACTTGGGAGATGGAGGCAGGAAGACTGCTTGAACCGGGGCAGATCAAGGCTGCAGTAAGCTATGATCGCAGCACTGCACTCCAGCTTGGGCAACAGAGAGACTCTGTTTCTAAAAAAATAAAATAAAAATAAAATTATTCAGCCTTAAAAAGAAAGGAGCTGGGGGGAAGGGAGAATGGGGAGTTATTGTTTAATGTTACAGTTTCAGTTTTGCAACATGAAAGAGAGTTCTGTGGATAGCTAGTGGTGATGGTAGCACCACAATGCGAATGTACTTAATGCCCCTGAAATGTACATTTCAAAATGATTGAGACGTAAATTTTATGTGATGTATATTTTACCACAATTTTTTAAAAAGGAAATTCTGACACATGCTACGACATGGATGAACCTTAAGGACATTATGCTTAGTGAAAAAAGCCAGGCACAAAAGGACAAATATTGTCATTCCACTTAGATCAGGTCCTTACAGTAGTCAAACTCATAGAGACAGAAAGCAGAATGATGGTTGCCAGGGGACTGTGGGGAGGAGAGAAAGGGGAGTTAGTATTTAATGGGAACAGTTTCCATTTGTGAAGAAGAAAAAATTCGGGTGATGGGTGGTAGTGTTGGTTGCACAAAATTGTGAATGTACATAATGCCACTGAACTGTGCAGTTAAAAATAGTTAAGGCCGGGTGCGGTGGCTCACACCTGTTACCCCAGCACTTTGGGAGGCTGAGGCGGGTGGATCACCTGAAGTCAGGAGTTCAAGACCAGCTTGGGCAACATGGTGAAACTCCATCTCTACTAAAAAAACAAAAATTAGCCAGGTATGCTGGTGTGGGCGTGTATTCCCAGCTACTCGGGAGGTTGAGGCACGAGAATCGCTTGAACGCAGGAGGCAGAGGTTGCAGTGAGCCAAGATGGTGCCACTGTAGTCCAGCCTGGGAGACACAGCGAGTCTCAAAAAAAAAAAAAAAAAAGTTAAGATGGTAAATTTTATGTATGTATATTTTACCACAATATTTTAAAAAAGACAACACAAACAATGGGAAAAGACAAGCTATGGACTAGGAGAAGACATCTGTTTGGTTTTTATATCTATATTCATTGATTTATCCTGTCTGGAAACACAAGGTTTCTGGATCAGAAAACAGACCAATTATTTGCTCGACTAGCAGTCTGATTGCCAACTCCCCATCCCTCAATTTCCCACAGGGCAGCACAGCCCTGCACATACAGGCCTCCGTGCCACAGGCAAGAGCTTGGAAATGATGCATCTCAGAGCACAGCCAGATGCTGCTGGCATGTCTGGGCCTCTCACTCACTCTGGAGGCGGAGGGAAAGACCTTTGATCTCCGGCAAACACAGATCCATTCCGGGGAAAGGAGAGGAAGATCTCTGGGGTTTTACAATCCTTTGGAATGCAAGCAAATGGTTCTGGGGAAAGGGAGGCATTCTTTATCTTTTCAGCATGTCACTCTCTGTTTCTCAGAAAGGTGCAGAAGTTTCAGGAACAGAGAACTCCAGGGAGGATGGCCTTCCAACAAGAACTACAACAGATATAACCAAAAAGGATTAATATATGATTAGCTAATTCCTACAAATAAGGAGAAGGTAAGCAATCCTATCAAAAACTGGATAAAAGAATGTAAATTGGCGCTTTATAGAAGAGGAGGGTGGGTGCGGTGGCTCATGCCTGGAATCCCAGCACTTTGGGAGGCTGAGGCAGGTGGATCACCTGAGGTAAGGAGTTCGAGACCAGCTTGGCCAACGTGGCGAAATCCTGCTTCTACTAAAAATACAAAAACTAGCCCAGTGTGGTGGTGTGGACCTGTAGTCCCAGCTACTCAGGAGGCTGAGGTGGGAGGATCACTTTAGCCTGGGAGGCAGAGGTTGCAGTGAACCGAGATTGTGCCTCCAGCCTGGGTGACAGAGTGAAACCCTGTCTCCAAAAAAAAAAAAAAAAAAAAAAGGAATTCCAAATGGCCAATAAACATTTGAAAACATCGCTACACTTAGCTAGCAATTAGGGAAACAGAAATTCAAATTAAAATACCAATAAAATACTGAAATATTTCCCAATATTTACGAAAAGATATGTGATGTGTTACATTTCAGGTTATAGGAATTTGTGAAGAAAATGAAAATACAATTATATAAAAAGTCCGGAATAGGCAAATCTATAGCAATAGGAAGTGGATCAGTGGTTGCCTAAGGCAGGGGAGATTTCAGGAGAGGAGAGAGGAATTGCAGTGGCAGCTAAGAGGAATGAAATTTCTTTTGGGGATAATGAAAATATTCTACAATTAATTGTGGGGATGGACGCATAACTGTGAATATACTAAAAGTCACTGAATTATACACCTTCAATGGGTAAATTGTATGGTATATAAATTATATGTCAATAAAACTGTTTTTAAAAAGTGGAGGATGGAAACCATATATACAGCATGCTGACGTAGTTAATAATACTGTATTGTATACTTGAAATTTGTGAGAGTAGATCTTAAGTGTTCTCACCACACACACAAGGATAACCATTTGAGTTGATGGATGTATTAATTAGCTTGATAGTGGTAATCATTTCACCATATATATCATGTTGCATACCTTATAGACAATTTTTATTTGTCAAGTATGCCTTGACAAAGTATAAAGCTGAAAAAATTAAAAATAAATAAATACGCTGGGCACAGTGGGTCACGCTTACAATCCCAACACACTGGGGAGCCTGAGGAAAGCAGATCGCTTGAGCTCAGGAGTTCTAGACCAGTCTGGGCAACATGGCGAAACTCTGTCTCTATAAAAAACACAAAAATTAGCTGGATGTGATGGTGCGCGTCTGTAGTCCCAGCTACTTTGAGACGATTGCTTGAGACTGGGAGGCTGAGGCTGCAGTGAGCCATGTTCATTCCACTGCACTCCAGTCTGGGCAACAGAGTGAGACCCTGCCTCAAAAAAAAAAAAAGATAAAATTATATACATAAATTAATAAAAGGGGTAGGGATGGAATTTGCTTTCCACTAGACTACCAGAAAATAAAAAGTCTGACTATTCTAAGTGTTGGTAAAGATGTGGAGAGATAGGAGATAGTTACTCTCCCTACTACTGCTGGAAGTATGAGTTGGTAGATGTTGGAAGAGCAAATTAATTGGACCTTAAAAGGTCCAGAAGTTTCCAGAACACGGAGAACTCCAGGGAGGATAGCATCTAGTTAAGTTAAAGATATACCTACTTTGTGTCCCAACAATTCCACTCCTAGGTAAGAAACTTGGGGACGTGGGCACAGGGAGACATTTACAAGTATGTTCATGAACACCTTATTTGAAAGAGTGAAAAATTTAAGCAATAACTAACTTATCCATTAGAGCATGGCTATTAATTATGTGGAGTGCAATCAGAGATAATACTGTCTCCTTAGTTCGTATAGGCTTTTAAACAAGTATGACTTTCTTACCTCTATACAGTGCTGTGATGTGCTAACATTAGCATGGTTTGCAAATTAGACTCCAAAGAATAAGAAATTTAAATGCTCTTGTATGGGAAAATGAATAAGTAAATCATTTTTCTTCATACAATGGATTACTATTCAGCAAATAAAAATGAATGAATTCGGCGGGGCACAGTGGCTCACACTTGTAACCCCAGCACTTTGGGGAGCCGAGGCAGGTGGATCACTTGAGGTCAGGAGTTCGAGATCAGCCTGGCAAACATGGTGAAACCCCATCTCTACTAAAAATACAAAAATTAGCCAGGCATGATAGCGGGTGCCTGTGATCCCAGCTACTCAGGAGGCTGGGGCAGGAGAATCGCTTGAACCCGGGAGGTAAAGGTTGCAGTGAGTGGAGATTGCGCCACTGCACTCCAGCCTGGGTGACAGAGCGAGACTCCCTCTTAAAAAAAAAAAAAAAAAAAATGAACTAGAGTTACATGTATCAACATGTAGATACATCTCACTAACATAATGTTGAGTGAAAAAAATCAAGTTTGCAAGTGGATGCATACAGTGTGATACTGTTTCTATAAAGTCATGCAAAACAATAACACATTTTTATTATCATATAACATATGAAGCAATAGCATAAAATATGCATGGGAATGATAAATAGCAAAGTCAAGACAGTAGTTAGCTCTGGAAAGAGGAAGAGAAAGAGGATTGGGAGGGACACCCAGAGAATATTAACAATACCCATACAGGTTTGTTTCTTTTAAACAAAATCAATGTTTGATAAAGCTGGCACAGACATATTTGCAATATTAGCTGCACTTTTCAGTACAGGTGAAATATTTCCCAATACTAAAGAACGAAGTGAAGTTTTATGTTGTTGGGCTGTAGGAGTTTGTGCAGAGAATGAAAATCCGCCGTACAGATGAAACCAGAGCCAAGACAGCTGCTTACTCACCCCTAGCCTCCTCCTCCTCTTCCACCCACTTTGGGGTGGAACATGATGGATGAGTTGACAGCCCTGTCTCCGTGGTCCTCACCATGCAGACTCATCTCAGGAGGTGCTGGTGGGCAGTAAGATGCTGCCGGATGCAAACGTTGTCCTTATCCTAGGTGCTGCACAGTTGGTATCTGTGCCAGAGGGGCACAACCGAGGCTCCTCCTTTGGTAATGGTCTCCTGTTCTGGGCCTTGAGGTCTTCAGTCAGGGGAGGCTCCTGTTTTACCATCTACCCTCTTATTTAGAAAGTGTGCCTCCGAGCCTCAACTGCCTCTTAGTTTATAGGGTGACAGGCTGGAAGACTTAAAAAAATGAGATTGCTTTGATGACTCTGGCATTCCTTGGGCATTGAGAAGCTGGTTATCAGTGTTACCATGACAACTGCAGGGCCCATAAATAAAACGGTGGAGGTGAAAGGTCATGTTGGACACTGTAACAATATTGGAAAACCTCTTAGATGCCTGGACTATGTACTTGAGACACATTGGATGGTTGTTTTGAAAGGTAATTTTTCTTTTTGCTCCCAAATGACCTCCTATTAATTTTGTTCTTTTTTCAGTCTATTGCATTGGAATGTTGCTTAGCAAACAATTATACCTGGTACTACTCTTCAAAGGAGCATGTCTATTAATTGTGTGGAGTGCAATCAGAGATAATACTGTCTCCCAAGCTAGTACAGGCTTTTAAACAAACATGATTTTCTTACCTCTACACAGTGCCATGATATGCTAACATTGGCGTGGTTTGCAAGACTCAAAAGAGTCAGAAGGATTAAACTTGGAATAATTTAAGATGCAGAATAATTAAGCTCCCAGAAAGCTGAAAGTGAGGGAAGGAACTGTGAAGCTCCAGATGTCATTTATCAAGAGGAGTATGGTCTACAGGTGGTTTCCTAGGTCCAGCTCCTTGCCACTCAAAGTGTGGTCCGTGGACTAGCAGCAGTCTCTGAGAGATTCTTCAACATCCAGAACCCCAGGCCCCACCCAGACCTATTGGATCAGGTGCTGCAGCTTAATAAGATCCCAGGTGACTTTTATGCACATTTAAGTCTGGGAAACACTGAGTCTTACAATATGAGTCCATGGCCTTCCAAAAGGGTGCTGGCAACGTAAGAAATAACACCTGAGAGATCAGATACTCCTGGGAGAGTTCAGGAGGAAAAGCTTTGCTAAAAGCTGCGGAACATAGATTGTCTGGGCTGTCTGGAAGTAGTGGGTGTCTGTTTGTGGATCATATTTTGTACTGAATTGTTATTATGTTTTCCCTACTTATTGAAAATATGAGCTGAATTCCAGAAAATAACAGGAAGAAGAATGAGGATGGAAGGGTTAAAAAATAACACAGAAGTCCTGAGTTCTTGGAGGAGCATCCCCTTGCAAGACACTCACCGTGACCTTGGGCCCCATTGCGCCACAGTTTTCTCCACTTTGACAAGCCCAGATCACTTCCTAGGGCCTGCAGGAGGATTCCTAAGTTAGTGCTTCTAAAGGGCTCCGAAAGCCTGGGATGGACGTCACGGCGCATGCGCGAAGCTTATCAGGGTCTCTCTATGAGTTCCAGGCGGGCTCCTAATTCCGCAGCCTCCTCGCAGCTGAGGAGCAGCGTCCCCACTTTTATCTCAGCTCCTGGCTTCTACAGAGGAAGGGATGGGGAGGGCGTAGGGCGAGGGAGGAGGAGATAACGCAGCTTGGTGCATGGATGAGTCAGAGCCCGGGCACTCCCACCCATGGCTGAAAAGAGCGTGAGTTTCCCACGTCCCTGTTCTGCTGTGAGGGGAGACCGCGTATCCACGTCCCCCAGCTGCACTGTGGGAGGGTTAATTGCAGAAAGACATTATTAAACAGCAGATTGGCCGTCACACACGTGTCAACACGTAGCGATGGAGGTGAGTAAATGACTATGACTCTCGAAGTAATTTTTAGACACAAGCCCAAAATAAAATGTCTGTGAATGGGACTATTACAGAATCTCCTTGAGGAAGTGGTTGCAAATGTGCAGCTCCCAGAGCAAAACCTATCACAGGCTCACTATAACCTCAAACTCCTGTGCTCAAGTGATCTTCCCACCTCAGCCTCCCGAGTAGCTGGGACCACAGGTGCATGCCACCATGCCCAGCTAATTTTTTTTTTTTTTTTTTTTTTTGAGACAAAATCTCACTCTTGTTCCTCAGGCTGGAGTGCAGTGGCACGATCTCGGCTCACTGCAACATCTGCCTCCCGGGTTCAAGCAATTCCCCTGCCTCAGCCTCCCGAGTAGCTGGGATTATAGGTACGTACCACCACGCCTGGCTAATTTTTTGTATTTTAAGTAGAGACGGGGTTTCACCATGTTGGCCAGGCTGGTCTTAAACTCCTGACCTCAGGTAAGCAGCCCGCCTCGGCCTCCCAAAGTGCTGGGATTACAGGCGTGAGCCACCGCACCCAGCTAATTTTTTTTGTATTTTGTAGAGACAAGGTCTTGCTGTGTTGTCCAGGCTGGTCTGTAACTCCTGGGCTCAAGTAATCCTCCTGCCTTGTCCTCCCAAAGTGCTGGGATTACAGGCATGAGCCACCACTCCTGGTATCCTGCCTCTTTTTGATATATATTTTTTTGCATTCTAAAAATAGCATCTTGTCTAAGATTATAGAATTAGTATTATTCATCACAAATATTTAAAATATGAAAAGTTATGAAGAAAATCAAATCACTCCTAATCCCTCCACCAGGAGGTAATCACTGTTAACACGTGTAGTTTACATTTCCCTTTAGTATCCTTATGTCGAATCACTTTTTTCTCCAAAAATTATTTAGCAAATAAACCAAATGCAGCTTTTCCATTTGTAATCCATATTCATCTTGCATAAGGCCATGTAAGCTTGGTTTTGAGCTTATCCCAATAGCCCTACCAGCCTGAGTTTCCCATCCCTGCCTTGTGGTCTATCTCTCCATCCACCCTGACCCAAATGCCGCTCACACAGAACTCTAGATTTGAGTTTGCCTTCCTTTCTGTTTGACCCCTCAGACCTTGGGAATGTAAATTGTAAAGGCAAAACTTCATGAGATTCATTTTTCTCTGAACCCAGTATAACAAAAAACAAGTGAGGCTTTGTTAAAATCTACATTCCTTACTGGTTTTGATGCTTTGGAAATTAATCCAGGTTTACTCTGTCTTGTTTTTTGAGATGGAGTTTCACTCTTGTTGCCCAGGCTGGAGTGCAATGGCGCGATCTTGGCTCACATTAACCTCCGCCTCCTGGGTTCAAGTGATTCTCCTGCCTCAGCCTCCTGAGCAGCTGGGATTACAGGCATGCACCACCATGCCCAGCTAATTTTATATTTTTAGCAGAGACAAGGTTTCTCCATGCGGATCAGACTGGTCTTGAACTGCCAACCTCAGGTGATCCGCCTGCCTCGGCCTCCCAAAGTGCTGGGATTACAGCCTACTCTGCCTTTTTCATTGCAGGTATTTCAAAGGATATGAGATATTCAAGAGCAGACATCTATTTATATTTGTAACTCCAGTACATGGCCCATAGTAAGTGCTCAATAATTCATGTTCACTGGTCACTTAAATAATACTTACAGAACTCTTGCTTCCTGTCTGGGTGAATATAATCAATGCTTAAGATTAATAAGGGCAACAGTAATGAATGCGCTCGGTGGTTCAGGATCCTTTACTAGTCAGAATCACTGGTCTTTAACCCCTAAACATTTCTGTTCCCCTAGTTGGGTCTCACCTTTTTAACTACCAGCATTCTCCTTCTGCAGCCGTGGACTCAATCTGTCTTTCCATCGACCCACCCCTGGCTGGCTTGGACACTGCTCTACCATCAAGGATGACATTGGCCTCCTCACTTCATTGACTTCAAGTCTCTTCCCCACCTCCCACGGCTCCTCCACCTACTGCCGTCTGCCCACTCCCACCCTCATCTCTCTACTGAAGCTATTCTTGCCAAACTCTATGGCCACTTCTCAATCCTTATCTCACCTAACCTCTCCAAGGCATTTGACACACTTGACCTTACCCTCTTCTTTGGAGATCTTTAGAGTGCATGATTTCTTGCTCTGAGTCTTCCATGTACCTCTAACTGCCCCTTCCCAGCCTCTTTTGCAGAGTCCTCTTCCTCTGCCTGAACCTTAAATGTTGGAATCCCCTGAGTTTCCATCCATCACTTGCTTCCCAAGGGGAACTAGTTTTGGGTTCTTGTTGTTTTGCAGAATATACACAAAACATAAAATTTACCATCTTAACCATTTTTAAGTGTACAGTCCAGTAATGTAAAGTACGTGTGCCTTGTTGTGCAACCATCACCACCATCCATCTCCAGAACTTCTTCATCTTCCCAAACCGAAACTGCATTCCCCCCTCCACAGCCCTTGGTAACCACCATTTTACTTTCTGTTTCTGTGAATTTGCCTACTCTGGGTACCTGCTATAAGGGGAATCCTATGGTATTTTGCAGTGGGCTTGTTTCACTCATCATATATCCTCAAGGTTCATACATGTTATAATGTGTCAGAATTACCTGCCATTGTAAGGCCAATGACTTTATATTCCATGATACATATGTATCACATTTTGTTTATCCATATATCTGTTGGTAGACCCTTGGGTTGCTTCCACATTTTAGCTACCAGGAATAATGCTGCATGAACATGGTGTATAGCAAGTGTGTGTTCCAGTCCCTGCTTTCAATTACTTGGGGTTTATACCCAGAAATGAAATTGCTAAATCAAAAGGTAATTCTTTTTTTTTTTTTAAGATAGGGTCTCACACATTCATACCCAGGCTTGAGTGTGCAATGGCACGATCCTGGCTCCTTGCAGCCTTGACCCGTGCTCAAGTGATCCTTCCATCTCAGCCTCCCAAGTGGCTGGGACTACAGGTGCATGCCATCATACCCAGCTATTTTTTTTTATTGGAATAGGATCTTGCTATGTTGTCCAGGCCGATCTTGAACTCCTGGCCTCAATTGATCCTCCTCCCTTGACCTCCCAAAGTGGCAGGGTTACAGGTATGAGCCACCATGCCTTCTCTGATAATTCTTTTTTTTTTTTTTTGAGACAGAGTCTCACTGTGTTGCCCAGGCTGGAGTGCAGTGGTCTGATCCTGGCTCATTGCAACCTCTGCCTCCTGGGTTCAACTGATTCTCCTGGCTCAGCTTCCCAAGTAGCTGGGACTATAGGCGTGCACCATCACACCTGGCTAATTTTTTGTATTTTAGTAAAGATGGGGTTTCACCATGTTGGCCAGGATGGTCTCAATTTCCTGACTGTATGATAATTCTATCTTTAATTTTTTGAGGAATCACTATACTGTTTTAGTTCCAATTTTTTCATATCCTCACCAACACCTGTAATTTTCTGTTTGCTTTGTTTTGGATTTTGCTAGTAACCATCCTAATGAATGTTATTGAAAAGTGTCTGGGTTCTTTTTTTTTTTTTTTTTTTGACAGAGTCTTGCTCTGTTGCACAGGCTAAGGTGCAATGACGCAATCTTGACTTACTGCAACCTCTGCCTCCCGGGTTCAAGCAATTTTTGTGCCTCAGCCTCCTGAGTAGCTGGACCCACAGGTGTGTTCCACCACAGCCAGCTTATTTTTGTATTTTTGGTAGAGATAGGGTTTTGCCATGTTACCCAGGCTGGTCTCAAACTCCTGGCCTCAAGTGATCCACCCATCCCAGCCTCCCAAAGTCCTGGGATTACAAGTGTGAGCCACCGCAGCTGGCCATGTCTGAGTTCTTTTAAATACCAATGTTTAAAAATAGAATTATTCTATGTAAAACAATCTAGTCCCAAAATTTTGACTGCTAGAATAAACAATATAGTAAAATGTGTATAATTTCCTAGTTATACTTTAAAGGTAGGATGAAGCTTAAGGTACAGAAATTGAAGTTAATTATTCTTCTTCATTCATGGTTAGCCTCATCTTGAGTCTAGCAGGGCGCCAGCCCTCCTCCCTGTTCCCAGTGCCTGTCCCATTCTCTCACCACAGACACTCAAAGTCACTGTTCTTCTGTTACTCTTCTCACTCAAGCCACTGTGCTGGGATTGAAAGACTTTGCTCTTCATGGCTTATGGGAAAGTTAAGGTAGTATTTTTTGCTGTAGAAGCCATGTGAAAATGGGACTGTGTTGGAATAAGCATCTATAGGAGCTGATACCTGCCCTGGCAATATCTGATAACCAAGAATTTCCATAATTGCAATGAGGGAGTGGGGTGGGAGGAACAACACCAGTTCAAAAGAGGAAAAACAATCAAAAGGCCACGTGCCGTGGCTCACGCCTGTAATCCCAGCACTTTGGGAGGCCAAGGCGGCTGGATCACCTGAAGTCAGGAGTTCAAGACCAGCCTGGCCAACATGGTGAAACCCTGTCTCTACTAAAAATACAAAACTTAGCCGGATGTGGTGGCATGTGCCTGTAGTCCCAGCTATTCAGGAGGCTGAGACAGGAGAATCTCTTGAACCTGGGAGGTGGAGGTTGCAGTGAGCCGAGATCGTGCCACTGCATTCCAGCATGGGCAACAGAGGGAGAATCTGTCTCAAAAAAAAAAAAAAAATCGAAAGGTGGGACAAAACAAAATGGTAGAAATGAATACAGATATGTCCATAAATGGACTAAATTCACCAGTAAAATAAACAACAATTATTAGTCAGTAAGAGATAACCACATAATGCTGCAGTTCCTGCCTGCCTGAAGGCCTGAGAAACTTTCACAGTAGGGTTAGGGGAAGTGAGAGAGATACTGAAGGTATTGTGAGGGCTACCCAGCTCTCCACTTTTTCGAATGTGAAAAGAAATAAAAAAGCAAAAGAAAATGTAAAAAAAAGAAGAAGAAGAAGAAGAAAGACTTTGCCCTTGAACTCTCAATAGCAATGGAACTGAATCTCAGGGGGGTCATCCACAGGCTGATGAGTGCAATGACTGAAGGCCCATTGAAGGCATGTGGGGCAATAGGAGACATAGAGAGGGACCTACTTCTGTTCGCCAGGGAACTGAGAGCTCAGAGGTGGCTGTTTGCGAGAAGTGACTCCTAAGCTGAGTCCTGAAGATCAATGTGAGTGGGCCAGGCAGAGGAGAAAGGGAGGAGGAGCATGTGCAAAGGCCTAGTGCCGAGACAGCCAATTTGTGGGAAGAACCAAGGATCACTTAGTAGCGCTGGAGTTGAGTGTTAGTGTGGGGTGGGAGGGTAAGAGAAGAGGTGGACAGGAGCTCATTCATGGAGGGCCTTGAACCTGTGCCAAGTCTGTAATTTATCTTGTTGGAAATGCACAGACATTGGTTTTAAACCAGGGCATGTCATGATTACATTTTTTTTTTTTTTTTCAGAATGATCATTCTAACTCAAATGTGGAAAATAAATTGGACAGGGGAATGGGGAGGACTGTTAGGAATCAATTTTATCCTGGCAAGAGACAAAAAGGGCATTGGCAAAAGGGAGAACATTAACATTCATTTGCTCATTCCTTTATTCATTCACTTATTTGACATTTACTTCCTGTTTTTCCCTGAGCTTCTGCTATGTGCCAGCATTGTGCTGTGCTGGGTGCTGGGAATACAAAGGTAAAAAAGAGAAACAAGGTCCCTGCCTTCCCAGGGCAGACACTTACTTGGCAGTTCTGGTTTTCTTAGTCTGTTATGTGCCAATATAACAAAATACCACAGACTGGGTAATTTATACAGAACAGAAATTTCTTTCCTCAGAGTTCTGGAGGCTTGGAAGTCCAAGATTGAGGGGCTGGCGTCTTTCAAGATCTTTTTTTTAAAAAAAAAAATCTATCTCTTGGGCCAGGCGTGGTGGCTTATGCCTGTAATCCTAGCACTTTGGGAGGCCGAGGCGGGTGGATCACCTGAGGTCAGGAGTTTGATACCAGCCTATCTGTATTAAAAAAAAAAAAAAAAAAAAAAAATATATATATATATATATAGTATATATATATATATAAATGAACTCTAATCCCAGCTACTCAGGAGGCTGAGGCAGAAGAATAGCTTGAATCCAGGAGGCGGAAGTTGCAGTGAGCCGAGATCATGCCACTGCACTTCAGCCTGTGCAACAGAGGGAGACTCCAACTGAAAAAAAAAAAAAATCTATCTATCTATCTGTCTGTCTGTCTGTCTGTCTGTATATCTATCTATCTATCTATCATCTATCTGCTTATTTAGAGACTGAGTTATGAGACTAGCTAATTTTTGTATTTTGGGTAGAGATGAAGTTTCACCATGTTACTAAAGCTGGTCTTAAATTCCTGGGCTCAAGTGATCCACCTGCCTCTGCCTCCCAAAGTGCTAGGATTACAGGCGTGAACCAACGTGCCCGACCAGGGATCTTCTTGCTTTGTCATCCCACAGTGAACAGTGGCAGGGCAAAGAGAAAGAGAGAAAGAGAACAGGAATAAGTGAACCCACTCTCTCAATAATGGCATTAATCCATTCATGAGAGCAGATCCCTCGTAACATAGACAAGGTCTCACTCTTGTCCAGGCTGCAGTTCAGTAATACAAACATAGCTCAGTGCAGCCTCAGCCTTCTGGGCCAAGTGACCCTCCTATCTCAGCCTCCTGAGTAGCAGGGACCACAGGGGCATGCCGCCACACCTGTCTAATTTTTTTTTTTAATTTTTTGTAGAGACAGGGTCTCCCTATGTTACCCAGACCGGTCTGTAACTCCTGGGCTAAAGTGATCTTTCTGCTTTGGCCTCCCAAAGTGCTGGGATTAGATTACAGGTATGAGCCACCTCATCCAACCCTAAACATCTCTTAAAGGTTTCACCTCTTAATACCGTTGTAATGGCAATTAAATTTCAACATAAGTTTTGGTGGGGACAAACATTAAAACCAGAGCACCAGGCAAGTGTGAAGGCAATTACAGTATGTATGAGCTGACAAGATACAGAGTATTTTTGGAGCATATATAGCAGGAACATATTCCAAGAGATTTGGAGCATCAGAAAGACTTTCTTAAAAACTTCCCTAAAATGATGTCTCAGCCAAGACCTGAAGGAGGAGCAGGAGACGGCCAGGTGAAGTAGAGATATTGGGGGTTCCAGGTAGTTGGAATAGTAGAGGCAGCTTTCCAGAGATGAGAGACATCAGAGCCTCTGAGTGAATGAAAAGAAGTTCAGTACGACTGGGCCACAGGGACTATTAAGGTATGAGGCTAATGAGGGAAGCAGGGACCTGATCCCAAAAGGGCCTCTAAATCACATGAAGGAGGCTGGACCTTATAAGAGGCATGGGATCATATAAGAGAAAGGATCAGATGGACATCCTGAGAAGATCTCAGTCTGGATAAACAGTAACAAGACAGACTAGAAAGGACTTGGTGAGCCATTAGCTAGATTTGGGGTTACAGAAGACTCACAGGTGTCTGACTTGGGTACCATAAAACAAGAGGAAGGGAGGTTGGGAAGGAAGATCTAAATTTTATTTTGGACCTGTTGCTTTTGAGGGACATTCAAGTGGAGCTATTCAGTAGGAGCTTGCATATACATTCCACCTGGAGATGGAATAGAGTTATTGGCATGTAGGACCTACACAGTGCAGAAATCATGGGAGTAGATGAGACCAGGTAGGCGAGTCTGCAGGGTGAGAAGAGAGCTGTGGATGGAAACTCAGGGGATTCCAACATTTAAGGTTCAGGCAGAGGAAGAGGACTTTGCAAAAGAGGCTGGGAAGGGGCAGTTAGAGGTACATGGAAGACTCACAGCAAGAAGTCATTCACTCTAAAGATCTGCAAAGAAGAGGGCAAGGTCAAGTGTGTCAAATGCCTTGGAGAGGTTAGGCGAGATAAGAATTGAGAAGTGGCCATAGAGTTTGGCAAGAATAGCTTCAGTAGAGAGATGAGGGTGGGAGTGGGCAGATGGCAGTAGGTGCAGCCATGGGAGGTGGGGAAGAGACTTGAAGTCAATGAAGTGAGAAGGCCAATGCCATCCTTGATGGTAGAGCAGTGTCCAAGCCAGCCAGGGGTGGGTTGATGGAAAGACAGATTGAGTCCACGGCTGCAGGAGGAGAATGTTAGCAGTTAAAAAGGTGAGACCCAACTAGGGGAACAGAAATGTTTAGGGGTTAAAGACCAGTGACTCTGGCTAGTAAAGGATCCTGAACCACCGAGCGCATTCATTACTGTTGCCCTTATTAATCTTAAGCATTGATTATATTCACCCAGACAGGAAGCAAGAGTTCTGTAAGTGTTATTTAAGTGACCAGTGAACATGAATTATTGAGCACTTACTATGGGCCATGTACTGGAGTTACAGATATAAATAGATGTCTGCTCTTGAGTATCTCATATCCTTTGAAATACCTGCATTGAAAAAGGCAGAGTAAAACTGGATTGATTTCCAAAGCATCAAAAACGAAGTGAGATTTTAATAAAACCTCACTTGTTTTTTGTTATATTGGGTTCAGAGAAAAATGAATCTCATGAAGTTTTGCCTTTACAATTCACATTCCCAAGGTCTGAGGGGTCAAACAGTAATGAAGGCAAACTCAAATCTAGAGTTCTGTGTGAGCGGCATTTGGGTCAGAGTGGATGGAGAGATAGACCACAAGGCAGGGATGGGAAAACTCGGGCTGGTAGGGCTGTTGGGACAAGCTCGAGACCAAGCTTACATGGCTTTATGCCAGATGGATATGGATTACAAATGGGAAAATTGCTTTTGGTTTATTTGTTGTATACCTTTTGGAGAAAAAAGTGATTCTACAGAAAAATACTAAAGGACCGGGCATGGTGGCTCACACCTGTAATCCCAGCACTTTGGGAGGCCGAAGCAGGCGGATAACGAGGTCAAGAGATCGAGACCATTCTGACCAACATGATGAAAGCCAGTCTCTACTTAAAATACAGAAATTAGCTGGGCACGGTGGCGCGTGCCTGCAGTCCCAGCTACTCTGGTCGCTGAGGGAGGAGAATCACTTGAATCCAGGAGGCGGAGGTTATAGTGCACCAAGATCACGCCACTGCACCATCAGCCTGGTGACAGAGCAAGACTCTGTCTCAAAAAAAAAAAAAAAAAAAAAAACTAGAGGGAAATAAACTATAAGTGTTAACAGTGATTACCTTTTGGTGGAGGGATTAGGAGTGATTTGATTTTCCTCATAACTTTTCATATTTTAAATATTTGTGATGAATACTACTAATTTTATAATCTGAGAAAATATGCTATTTTTAGAATGCAAAAGAAAATATCAAAAAGAGGCAGGATGCCGGGAGTGGACATGCCTGTAATCCCAGCACTTTGGGAGGACAAGGCAGAAGGATTGCCTGAGCCCAGGAGTTATAGACCAGCCTGGGCAATACAGCAAGACCTGGTCTCTACAAAATATTAAAAAAATTAGCTGGACATGGTGGCATGCACCTGTGGTCCCAGCTACTCGGGAGGCTGAGGTGGGAAGATCACTTGAGCCCAGGAGTTTGAGGCTATAGAGAGCTGTGTTTGAGCCACTGCACTCCAGTCTGGGCAACAGACAACTGAAAAAGAGAGAGAGACAGAGAGAGAGGCAGGTTTGTGTTCCAGTGCAGTGACCAAAATGACCAAAATGAAAACAAACAAAAAAAGATACTGGGTGATAACATCACTTCATCAAAAACAAAAAATGTAGAAGATTTATTGGTAGGAGCAATAATCAGAATAACACTGAAGACCTAAAAATCACATGCCGTGCTTAACCTCGCCACAAACCAGGGGTGGCCCTAGGCATTTTCTTTAATGTATTTATTAATATATAAAATCTAGAAGTAATCGATCTGAAAGAAATGGTGTGATTGTGTGTCAGCCCTGCACACATTGCCTCTAGAAGAGGAAAATGACTTGCCCAGGTTTGTACAGTTATTATCTACATTTTTCTGATCATGTGATATTAATTTTATCTTGAAAGTCTTGAAATTATGAGGTAGAAAGTGCACTATGAGAACAAATAAATATTGAATTATGGCTGCTGGCGCTAAAAAAAATTGAGTTATAATTCCTTTTTTTTTTTTTTTTTGAGACAAAGTTTCACTCTTTTTGCCCAGGCTGGCTGAAGTGCAACGACGTGAGCTCGGCTCACTGGAACGTCCGCCTCCTGGGTTCAAGTGCTTCTCCTGCCTCAGCCTCCCAAGTTGCTGGGACTACAGGCACCCACCACTATGCCCAGCTAATTTTGCATTTTTAATAGAGACAGTGTTTCACCATGTTGGCCAGGCTGGTCTTGAACTCCCGACCTCAGGTGATTTGCCGGCCTCGGCCTCCCAAAGTGCTGGGATTACAGGCCTGAGCCACTGCGCCCGGCCAAGTTATAATTCTTAATTGTGACATTTTTATTGATGAAAAGAAAATTATTTGATGCCTCTGATAAGAGAGTGATATATTCTAAAATAAAGACTCATTACTAACTGAAATAGAGTTTTTAAAGTTTAATTTGTTTGGTAGGAGGGAAGTAATCTCTTAAAAGTTATGGCTGGCTATTCTTAAATTCAATTTTAATGAGTATTTGTGGGTAGAGAGATAGATGGAAATGTGTTTTGGGAATGTATTCTCATTTTCAATACGAATCCCTTTTATTGATCTCATGGGAAGGAGGCCTACTTTCCCTTGTATGAAATTTCTAGACAAAAGAGTCCGGGTGCTGTGGCTCACGCCTGTAATTCCAGCACTTTGGGAGGCCGAGGCAGGTGATCACCAGGTCAGGAGATCGAGACCATCCTGGCTAACATGGTGAAACTCCGACTCTACTAAAAATACAAAAAAATTAGCCGAGTGTGGTGGCGGGTGCCTGTAATCCCAGCTGCTTGGGAGGCTGAGGCAGGAGAATGGCATGAACCCGGGAGGTGGAGCCTGCAGTGAGCTGAGATCGTGCCACTGCACTCCAGCCTGGGCAAGAGAGCTAGACTCTGTATCAAAAAAAAAAAAAAGAGTAGTGTCCGTCCTGCAAGTTGCTGCCAGTGCAGGCAGGTCAGGGAGTCTGCTGCCGCTGGTAGGGAAGACAAGCTTGCAGCTTTCCACACCCATTCCTGAATTGCGAGAAAGGAAACTTACCCAGAAGCTGGAAGGAATCCAGAAAACATGAGCAAACCCACAGCTTCTCCCTTGACAGAAAGGCGTGTCCACTCATTTCTTAGGTCTACTGAAGCTTTGAGAAGATTAATTGAGGGTTTGCCTGCCTCGGAGGCATTTCACCTGGGCAGGCTGTGTCCTGATCAGCAATGTTCTAGGCTGTCAGGACAGACACACACTTAGGCACTCTGTGTGTGAAATCCCAAAACCATAGCTGCTGACCTAGGATTTTGTAGACCCTCTCAGCTCTTTAGGGCCAGAAAGCCCCAGCAGTGAAAAGCCCAAGGAAGGTCTTGTTTTCCTTGTCATGTCTTTCAAATAAATTAGGGAGAATGAGCACAGCTAAATTTGAGAAATTATTGGCACAGCTGTCAATTAAATCCTTCAGATAGAAAACACATTTTTCTTTTTTTTTTTTTGCTGTGTTTATTTTCCAAACAATTTTATTGAAACGTGCCAAGAGTACATGGGCAGCACAAATGTATGAACAGGAAAAAAAAATTCACATGTACAATAATTTTTTTTTTTTTTTTTTTATGGAGTCTTGCTCTTGTCACTCAGGCTGGAGTACAGTGGCACGATCTCGGCTCACTGCAACCTCCGTCTCCCGGGTTCAAGAGATTCTCCTGCCTCAACCTCCTGAGTAGCTGGGATTACAGGCACCCGCCACCACGCCCGGCTAATTTTTGTACTTTTAGTAGAAACATGGTTTTGCCATGGCTGGTCTCAAACTCCTGGCCTCAGGTAATCCGCCCACCTCGGCCTCCCAAAGTGCTGGGATTACAGGCGTGAGCCACCGCACCCGGCCTTGTACAATAATTTCTTAAAAGTGAAGAAGTGAAGGTTAATCTTGGGAGATATCAGGTCCGCTCTCGCTCCCCCTGCAGACTTCCAGCGCTTCCACTAAGGTTAAGCCTCTACAAACCTAGCATTCAAAAAAAAAAAAAAGGAATACAAGATCTTTTGCCAAAAAAAAAAAAAAAAAAACAAAAAATGGCATAAAGGAAAGAGAAATGTGTTCCTGCTCAGATGGGACTCTTCCTAGGCACCTAATTAGGAGGCATGCTGAGCGGTGGAGAAACACAGCTTCAGAGTGTAAGGTATGGACCATTTGGGTTTTTCATCTGGTAATGGTTCAGGAAGTCCCGAGCCTCCAGGGCATCGCTCTTGGATTCCCACCCCAGCAGGCCAGAGGAGCTGCTCTCACTTTTGCCTGAGAATACTGTCACAGAAGATGGACGCTTCACGCCCAGCTCATCGCAGATCTCAAAGAAGTTCTCAGTCACCTCCAGCGGGGCGTTGAAGGGGTGCAGCACGTTGCTGCTGGGGTGCTGGATGCGGTTCTTCGCTGCCCGCTCCGGGGTGGGGAACCGATTGTTCGGGATTCACTGAAGTCTCTGTAACTGCAAGACCTGACTTCCAACCCGCCTGACTGACTGGGCTGATGGCTGGCTGCTTGGAGACAGACATTCAGCTTCTGCCCAAACATGAAGTTGTTGCTGAGGTGGGTAGTGGCCCGGTCCACAGTGTAGCCATCAGCCATTTCCACCATGGCGGCCCCCGGCTTGCTTTTCATGAATTTCACCTTCTCCACATTGCTATACAAGCAGAAGACATTGAAGACTTGGTCACAGTTCATCTTAGATTGATCCAAACCATAGACCATGAGCAAAGGGCTGTCGGAGTGAAGGCCATGCTCGAGTGCTCGGGAGGGGGCGGGGGGTGCCCATACTGGGAGCCGTAGTGACTTGGGCCCTGACAGTGACTCCCCCGCCACTGGTGGACCCATCCTTTTCCCTTCGTAGTGAGGTCGGGGGCTGGGGGGCCGTAGCACTCATCATGGCAATGGCTGTGATACCCATGGTGGGGCCCTCCATATTCTGTGGGGTGATCTCCCAGGAGAGGGGGCTGCCTCTGGCGTTTGTTGGGGTTGCTGCCAGGGTCACCTTGTCCACTGAGATTGGGGTTTGTGTAGTCCCAAGTATCCTGATTATTCTTGAACACATTCAAGCATGCAGGCTTTGCGTATTCGATCTTCAGAGTGCAACAGCCAGAATAGATTTCAGCCCCATTGAGTGAGGCCTTGGCCCACTGGTACTTTGAACACAGTCAAATTCCACCATGGCCTGAACTCCATTCTTCCGGAAAATGGCAATTCTCTGGACAGGGCCACAAGGGTTACCAATAGTGTAAAGAACATCCGTGGTGATCGAATAGATGGGGTTCAGGATGATAAAGAGAAAGAAGCACAGTGTTCACTCTCCGGGAGTCATCCGAGTTCCCGCGGCGGGAGATCTTCTGGCTGGTGGAGTAGTTGACAAAAGCTGGGTGACCGGCAATGTATATTTGGTTGTCGGCTGTGTAGTTCACTGCGTTGCAAGCCCCCAGCACATCTTCAAACTCCACCAGTGCTTGTCTCTTTTTAGGCATTACCATCACATAGCTGATGGGTCCAAACTCCTGCAAGGCCTCCACAAGGTCAGCTTCCACCACATCGTCAATTAGGCCCCTAATGTGGACAACTGGGGAGGCAGGGGTTTTGTGTGGGTCATCGTAGTTCTCCTTAGAGATTAGGCTTCCGGGCTGGGCGCGGTGGCTCACGCCTGTAATCCCAGCACTTTGAGAGGCCGAGCTGGGCGGATCACGAGGTCAGGAGATCGAGACCATCCTGGCTAACACGGTGAAACCCCGTCTCTACTAAAAATACAAAAAATTAGTCGGGCGTGGTGGCGGGAGCCTGTAGTCCCAGCTACTCAGGAGGCTGAGGTAGGAGAATGGCGTGAACCCGGGAGGCGGAGCTTGCAGTGAGCAGAGATCACACCACTGCACTCCAGCCTGGGCAACAGAGCGAGACTCCGTCTCAAAAAAAAAAAAAAGACATTAGGCTTCCATTGGATGGAATTCCCCACTCTAGAGGACAAGGCCACCGCCCACCCATTTCTGCTCCCTCAGCCTCCCACGAGGCAGGGCGGGAGAGACATTTTTCTTTTATAAAATAAAATCTGAGTTGAGAGCCCATCTAAGATTTTTCAGTACCTTTGGAGTCAATTTAAAAATCCCACCGCAGGCCAGGTGCGGTGGCTCATACTTGTAATCCCAGCACTTCAGGAGGCCAAGGCGGGCAGATCACCTGAGGTCAGAAGTTCAAGACCAGCCTGGCCAACATGGCCTTGGCCAGCCACGGCCAACCCCGTCTCTGCTAAAAATACAAAAAATTAGCCAGGCAAAGTGGCTCGCACCTGTAATCCCAGTTTCTAGGGAGGCTGAGGCGGGAGAATCCCTCAAACCTAGGAAATGGAGGTTGCAGTAAGCTCAGATCATGACATTACACTCCAGCGTGGGCAACACAGCGCGACTTCGACTCAAAAAAAAAAAGAAAGAAATCCAACTGCAGGTCTCTATCAGGGTGATGGGGTGGAGCTCCTTCCAAGGGACTCAGAGCTTCACAAATCTGGTCATAGTGAGAAAAACATTGGTAAAGTTGTCCAAAAGAGCAGACAAGGTCATTCAAGGTATTTGACCCACTTTTAGGAGTTAAAGCAAAGAGCTAATTATTCAGGATTTAAAAAAAAGATTTTTAGCTTTATTGTAGAACACTTTTGTGTAACGCGTAAGGTAAGGACCACACTTTTTTTTTTTTGGCGTGGCATCTTTGTTGAATATTGATTGATCTTCAATGGAAGGGCGTATTTCCGGATGTTCTATTCTATTCCACTGGTCCATAAGTCTATGCTTAGGCCAACACAAAATTGTCTTGATTACGGTAGCTTTACTCATATAGTAAGTTTTGAAATCAGGTAGTTTAAGTCCAACTTTATTTTTCAAAATTGTTTGGCTTAAGGTTTTTAGCATTTCTATACAACTTTCATGGTCACCTTGTCAAATTCTATTTTTAAAGCCTGATGAGATTTGATAGGGATGCATAGAATCTATAGATCAATTTAGGAAAAATTACCCTCTATAATATTGAGTCTTCTGATCAATGTACATGGTATGTCTCTCCATTTACTCAGCTCTTCAGATAAATAGCAATGTTTTGTGGTTTTTAGTGTATAGTTATTGCACTTTCTTTGTTGGATTTATTCTCAAGTATTTTATACTCTTTGATGCTGTTGTGAATTAAATTATTTTTAAATTTCATCTTACTATATTGAAATACAATTAATTCGTGTGTACTGAGCTTGAGTCCTGTGACCTTGCTGATCTGGTTGATTAATGCCAGTAATTTTTTTTGCAGATTCCTTGGGATTGTCTACATACAGAATCATGTTGTCTTTGAATAAATACACAACCTTTATGCCTCCTTCCCAATCTATATATATTTTGTTTTTCTTGCATTATTTCATTGGCCAGAGCCCCAAGAACAGTTAAGTCCTCCCTTAAGACCATTGATAGGTTCTTAGAAACTGTGACTTTAAGCAAAAAGACATTTTGTTCTAGCACAGTCTTTTTTTTGTTTGTTTTTTTTGTAGCTGGGACTATAGGTACATGCCACCATGACTGGCTTTTTTTATTTTTTGTAGAGACAGGGTCTTGCTATGTTGCCCAGTCTGGTCTTGAACTTCTGGGCTCAAGGGATCCTCCCGCCCCTACCTCTCAAAGTGCCTGGGTTACAGGCGTGAGCCACTGTGCCTGGCCTCAATGTAATTTATTTATAACATTGACGAGAAAAAAAATTGGTTATGTTATAAGTCATTTTGCTTAAAGTCACAGTTTTCAAGAACCTATTGACATTACATGAGGACTTACTACACAATGCTGAATAAAAGCGCTGAGAGCAGATACCCTTGCCTTGTTCCCAGTCTTAGAGGAAAACCATTGATCTTTCACTATCTTATTATTTAAAAAATTGTAGTAAAATATACATAACAAAATGTACTCTTTTAACTATTTTGAAGTGTGCAGTTCTCGGCATTAAGTCCATTTACATTGTGGAATCATCATCAGCATCCATCCCTAGAACTTTTTCATCTCCCCAAACTGAAACTCTGTACCTATTAAACACCAACTCCCCATTCCCCCAGCCCCTGGCAAACACCATTCTACTTTCTGTCTCTATGGATTCCATTATCCTAGGTACCTCTTATTAGTGGAATGACAATATTTATCCTTTTGTGTCTATCTGGTTTCACTTAGCACAGTGTTCTCAAGGTTCATTCATGTTGTAGCATGTCTTGGAATTTTCTTTTCTTTCTTCTTAAGGCTGGATAATATTTCACTATATATTTATTCTTTCACCTTTAAGTATGTTAGCTGTGGGGTTTTCATAAATGTCTTTCATCAAATTGAGGAAATTTTCTTTTATTCCTAGTTTATTTAGAGATTATATCCTGAATGTAAACTGGATTTTGAGAAATGATTTTTCAGCAGCTATTGAGATGACCATGTGGTTTTGTCTTTTATTGTAATTACAGAGTGTAATTACATTAACCAAATATTGACTGTTAAACCAATCTTGCATTCCTGGGGTAAGTCCCACTCAGTCATGGTGTATAATCCTACGCTTTTTTTCTAAGAGTTATATAGCTTTATAATAGCTCTGACATTCAGGTCTATGATTGATTTTGAGTTACTTTTTGTATATTATGTAAAGAAGGGGTCCAAAATCAGTACTTTGCATATGGATACCCAGTTGTCCCAGCACCATTTGTTGAAAAGCCTATTCTTTCCCCACTGAATGATCTTGGCACTCTTGTTGAAAATCAATTGACTATAAATGTAAGGGCTTATTTCTGGAACTTCATTTCTGTTCCATTGATCTTTATATCTTCCTTATGCTGTACCACACTGTCTTGCTTACTGTAATAACTTTGTAGTAAATTTTGAAATCAGGAAGTATGAGTCCTTCAACTTTGTTCTTTTTCGAGACTGTTTTGGTGAATTTGGGTCTCATATTTCTTAGAGTCCTTTTTAACTTTACCTCATCTGGGAAGAATTGCCTTCTCTGAGTTGTGGCTTAAGATTATACACTACAGCAGTGCTTCTTAACTTGGCAGTACATAAGAATTACCTGGGGGGCTTTCTATTTTTTATTTTTATTTTTGGAGACCAAGTCTCTCTCAGTTGCCCAGGCTGAAGTGCAGTAGCATGAGCTCAGCTCACTGCAACCTCTGCCTGCCAGGTTCAAGCGATTCTCCTGCCTCAGCCTCCCGAGTAGCTAGGACTACAGGCACATCCCACCATGCCCGACCAGTTTTTGTATTTTTAGTAGAGACGGGGTTTTACCATGTTGGCCAGGCTGGTCTTGAACTCCTGACCTCAAGTGATCTGCCCGCCTCAGCCTCCCAAAGTCTGAGATTATAGGGATACACCACTGTGCCTGGCCTATATAAATTCTTATAGCCTGCACGTTTATCGTATTTTTCCCTTCTTCTATTATTAGCTTTTATTTTACTTTAACTGCTTATGTTTATGGTATCCATGGTTCTATTATTTTATTCTCTTTTTTTTTTTTTAGACAGTCTCTCTGTGTTGCCCAGGCTGGAGTGCAGAGGTATGATCTTGGCTCACTGCAACTTCTGCCTCCTGGGTTCGAGCGACTCTTCTGCCTTGCAATTACAGGCACACACCATGACACCTGGCTAATTTTGTATTTTTAATAGAGATGGGGTTTCACCATGTTGGACCAGGCTGGTCTTGAACTTCTGACCTCAGGAGATCCACCCGCCTTGGCCTCCCAAAGTGCTGGGATTACAGGCATGAGCCACCACACCTGGCCTGTTTTATTCTTCTTTATATTTAATCTTTTTTCTTTTTTTTTTTTTTTTTTAAATGGAGTCTCACTTTGTTGCCCAGGCTGGAGTGCAGTGGTGTGACCTTTGCTCACTGCAACCCCCACCTCCTGAGTTCGAGCATTTCTTTTGTCTCAGCCTCCTGAATAGCTGGGACTACAGGCACACACCACCATGCCCAGCTAATTTTTGTATTTGTATTTATTTTTAGTAGAGACAAGGTTTCACCATGTTGGTCAGGCTGGTCTTGGACTCCTGACCTCAAGTGATCCGCCTGTGTCAGCCTCCTAAAGTGCAGGGATTACAGGACTGAGCCACCACGCGGGGCCTAGTCATGTTATTATAAGTATCTTTGTGGTAAATCACTCCAAATCCCTTGTGGGAGAAAGTGGGATGTAAATAAAAACATTTAAAGCTTGATTTTCCCTTTCAAGAGCCTAATATATAGTGCATGGAACTTCCTGTTCTCCATGAAGTATGTTTTGAGTGCTAAAAGGAATAACTGGCTGAGGGCGGGAGGTCAGAAAAAACTAGGTAAACCATTATCAAATTGATTAGGACAAGGATCCAGCCAACTCCATTCGTCATTTCTCAAATACCTACAGCGCTACATGCTTGCCTTGCCATTTGACCATTGTGCTCCAATTGGGCAGAGTAAAGATGTCTGCTGGAGATCTCAGTACCATGGACTTGGTGATGATATCCACATCGGTAAAATGGGTTTACAGTACCTACCTCACAGGCATGTTGAGGGAATGAGGTGAGATGATATATTCAGAGCACTCACCCCAGAGTCTAGCACTTGGTGAGTTTGTCAATGTTATCTTCCCTCCTCATCTCCTTCCTCAATTAGATGCTGTGACTCCCTACTAAAATTCTATTTACTTTACAAAAGGATATAATTTGTCAAATGTGCAAATGAACTTTGTCATGTTTTGACCCAAGGGAGTTTCTAATCTTTTTGGAGGAGATGGGAAGGGAGAGTAAGAAACGAGAGGCCGAGCTTTCCATGCAGCCCATGGTAAACACCAGGCAGCTTTGTGTGGAATCATCACTTGAGGGCTTGAGTGGCAGAAACATGATACTGGAAGGCATTAGAAGAGAAAGATCCATGGGCCACAGAAGCAGATAGGTGTGGAATGAGAATTGCCGGCAGCAGCCATCCTTAGAGAAAGAGGTAAACTCTCCCCTCCGCAGGGGGCTTGACTCTACGGCCTCAAAAACTGTCAGCTCTCCAGACAACTTCTTCCTTGTGTATCACATCCAGCCGCTGTAGCCCTTCCTCTGCCTCCGCGCTTTTCAGTCTGGACCCAGGACACCAACAGCAGGTCCCTGGTGCCACCCAAAGCCCATCGGGGAACTGCCCCCATGGTATCTACTTTTTTTTTTCTTTGAGATGGAGTCTTGCTCTGTCATCCAGGCTGGAGTGCAGTGGCACAATCTTGGCTCACTGCAACCTCTGCCTCCTGGGTTCAAGCTATTCTCCTGCATCAGCCTCCAGAGTAGCTGGGACTACAGGCGCCCACCACCACGCCTGGCTAATTTTTGTATTTTTAGTACAGACAGGGTTTTCAGGCTGGTTTCAAACTCCTGACCTCAGGTGATCCGCCCTCCTTGGCCTCCCAAAGTGCTGGGATTACAGGTATGAGGCACTGCGCCTGGCCAAATGACAATTTTTAAAAATTGAGGATGGCTGGTGGCAAAGGAGACTCTTATGCTACTGGTTTTCTGGAGTCTATAGTTGATCTTTAAGAGTCTTGGTTCAGGGACAGGCCTGGTGGCTCATGCCTGTAATCTCAGCACTTTGGGAGGCCAAGGAGGGGAGGATTGCTTGAGGTCAGGAGTTCAAGACCAGCCTGGGCAACATGGTGAAACCCCATCTCTACCAAAATTACCAAAAAATTAACTGGGCGTGGTGGTGCACACTTGTAGTCCCAGCTACTTGGGATGCTGAGGAGGGAGAATCATCTGAGCTCAGAAGGTTGAGGTTTCAGTGAGCTGGGATGGCACCATTACACTCCAGCCTGGGTGACAGAGTGAGACTCTACCCCAAAAAAAAAAAAAAAAAAAAAGATATTGGTTTGATGTTTCCTAGGACCACTCCTTCTCCTTCTATCTCAGTCCTATTTTATAATCTGATAATGCAATTTAGGTTGTGTATTTTAAGGTAAAGATTAATGAACTGTGCAGTGGCTTCCTTTATTAACATTAAATTTTTTTTTTAGAGACAGGGTCCTGCTCTGTCACCCAGGCTGGAATGCAGTGTCGTGATCATAGCTCACTGCAGCTGTGACTTCCTAGGCTCAAGTAATCCTCCTGTCTCAGGCTCCTGAGTAGCTGGGACTACACGTGTGTGCCACCACGTCTGGCTAATTTTTTTTTTATTTTTGTAGATACAGGGTCTTGCTATGGTGTCCAGGCTGGTCTCCAACTCCTGGCCTCAAGCCATCCCCCCATATCAGCCTCCCAAAGCACTGGGATTACAGGTATGAGCCACTGTTCCTGGTCCCTTTATAACTTACTGAGGAAGAGAAGTATAGAGATTTCATGCCTTTTTCCACGTTCAGCTCCTACATTTGCAGTGTCACTTCCCGCTAACTTACTCTCCAGGCACAGCGATATAGACATATAAGGAGTTGTCCCAAACCCACCATGCTGTACCTTTGCACATGCTGTTAACTCTTCTTTGAACGTCTTCCCAACTCTTGTATGCCTTGAAAATGTCTATTCATTCTTCGATATCTACCTTAGACTTTAGCTTTCTCCATGAAGTCTTCCTGGGGGAAGTCTTCCATCCTCAAACCCCTACTCATTTTTTTGTGTGTCTTTTTCAGACTCTCTTTTCATTCTTGCATATCAGTCTCCCTTACTACACTGTGAGTTCCTTCAATACAAAATCTCCATATTCTTTATATTTGTATTTCCAACACTATGACCATCCCTTTTATGTGTGGGTGTGATGAATGTTTCTGCAATTTTATATTAAAAGAAAAAAATTCATGAAGGGAATTTCTGAACTTATTGTACGCCAACAGGTTGGCAATCTACTTGTAGAATTATCCCTATCTTAGTTGTTGGTTAGAATGAAAATTACACCCTTATGGGGACACTCCCAGAAAAGCTTGTAAGTTTTCTCAAGTCTTTGTTTATCTATAAGATGGCATGAAGCCATAAAATAAATAATTATACATGTGAAGTATGTAATATGCTGTGTAATTACAGATGTGATGCTAGTTGAACCCACTTCTCTGCAAGTGCTGTCTCTAAACAATTAGTATTTGAGGCCAGCTCTGTGTTATGTTTGATTAATACAATTTAAACAGAATAAAGCAACCAGAGTAAAACTAACCAAACTAGCTGTCATATCAAATCCATCCAGTACATATCTATTTTAAGGTCTTCTTTTACATTTTAACCAGTATGATGTATTAGTTATGCCTTTTTGTTTGTGCTTCTCAGGAGGCCCATTTAATGTAGGACGCTAAAGTATTTGAGGACACATTTGATTCGGAGGCAGCTTACCCTTCAGTTTAATAGTGGGTATCCCTGAAAATCAATTCCTGATCAAACTGAAAGTTTAAAATCATCCAAATGAAATTGCAGGCTGGGCACAGTGGCTCTTGCCTCTAATCCCAACACTTTGGGAGGCCAAGGTGGGAGGATCGCTTGAGCCCAGGAGTTCGAGACCAGCCCGGCCAACGTAGTGAGACCTCATTTATTTTATTAAAAATAAAAAGGAACGGCTGGGTGTGATGGTGCGTGCCTGTAGCCCCAGCTATTCAGGAAGCTCATGGGGGGAGGATCGCTTGAGTCCAGGAGATTGAGGCTGCAGTGAGCCGTGATGATGCCATTGTACTCCAGCCAGGATGACAGAGTGAGACCCTCTCTAAATAAACAGAAAAAAAAGAACAAAGAAGTTGCAGAGGTACTTGAAGAGGCTGGTAATAAATAAGGACCATATGCTCTCTCTTTTAAACATGTACCTGTCTAAAGCTTGAACTTAAGCTTCATTAGTATTCCATGGATGTAATTTTTTTCCTCCTTAAATTACCTGCTTATGCTCCTTTCTCCATCTCATAGAGACGTGAGATTTTCTATAGTTCAACAAGCATAGTTTGAATATCTACTATGTGCCAAGCACTAAGAGGCAGAGGATCTCAATGCTCATGCCACTCTGGGTCCTAAATCCTGTAGCACTCTGGAGCCAGTGCCCTGGGGGTGCAAAGGCTGCGGGATTCTGGTACAGCTATAAATGCCTGAACATCCCAGGAGGAGAGTTTTAAGTTGAATCTTTGTGTGCAGATAACATGACTGTATGGAGGTTTCTCTTAAAATAACATAATTCATAATGCCACAAAATAGGAAACAGACATATTTTATCCAAAAAAGTAAATTAAAAGGGTTATCTGTGCAAGACATAATGTCTTCCCCCGACCTGCCTTTTTTTCTGCGGAAGAGAGGCTGGAATATTGACAATTTTCTAGCCAAGCCAGCTTCAGACATTTGTCAGCTGAGGTCATTCTTTATATTCCCATATTTGATATAAGACTTCAACATGGCAAAGTAAGTGCCACCAGAATTATAAAACTTTGGCACAGAAAGTGACATTGGAGAACATTATCTCGGCATCTTGGGGTGGCCCAGAGAGCCTCGGGGTTAACTTCCTAATTCCAAGGGTGAATCTTGCAACTCCTATATTCACTGGAGTGAATCTCTCCTACCTATGATTTTTGTGGATTTAGATATATTTTGGTGTCTAACACAAAACATCCTCCAAATAAAAGGCTCGTCATTACCATTCACTCTATGAATAAGTATCCCATTCCAAAGAGTATCACAACCATGTTGCACCTTGCAATCACCTCTTCCTCGTATCTGCCAACCCTCCTTTTATTTTATTTTTTGGAAATTTTTTTTATTGTAGTAAAATACATATATACAATAGAATTTTCCATTTTAACCAAAGTGTACAATTAAGTGCTACTAAGTACATTCACAATGTTGTACAACTATCGACACTATTTCTAAAATTTTTCACTACCCAAAACAGAAACTCTGTAAGCATTAAGCAATAACTCCCCATTCTCCCCTTTCTTCAGCCCCTGGTAATCTATATTATACTTTCTGTGTCTCTAAACTTTCCTATTATAGGTATTTCATATAAATGGAACCATACAATATTTGTCTTTTTCTGTTGAGCTTATTTTAGTTGGTATAATGTTTTTAAGTTTCATCTATATTGTATGTAGCATGGATCAGAACTTCATTCCTTTGTATGGCTGAATAATATTTCATTGTATGGATATACCACATTTTATTAATTGATTCATGTGCTGATAGACATGGGTTGTTTCCAGCTTTTGGCTATTGTGATTAATGCCATAACAAACATTGACATACACGTATCTGTTTCAGTCCCTGTTTTCAATTCTTTAGGAGTGGAATTGCTGGGTCATGTGGTAATTCAATGTTAGATGTTTGGAAAAATGTCAAACTGTTTTCCACAGTGGCTGCACCATTTTCCATTCCCACTGGACCACATTCCAATTTCTCCATATCATCACCAACACTTGTAATTCTCTGCATGCTTACATATATATATATATATATATGATAACCATCCTAATGGGTGTGAAGTGGTATCTCATTGTGGTTTTGGTTTGCATTTGCTTAATGGCTAATGATGTTGAACATCTTTTTATGTGCTTGGTGCCATTTGTCTCTCTTCTCTGGGGAAATGTCTACTCCAGCCTTTTGCCCATTTCTTAAATTGGGTTGTTTGTCTTATTGTTGTTAGGAGTTCTTTGTATATTCTGGATATTAAACCCTTATCAGATATATGGTTTGCAAACATTTTCTATTCCATTGGTTGTCTTTTCACTTTCTTGATAATGTCCTTTGGTGCACAAAAGTTTTTAATTTTTAAGTGCAATTTATGTTTTCTTTTGTTACTTGTGGTTTGGTGTCATATCTAAGAATTCATTGCTAATAAATCCAAGGTAATGATTGATTAGTGTTTTCTTCTAAGAGTTATACGGATTTAGCTCTTATATTTAGGTCATTGATCCATTTGAGTTAATTTTTGCTTATGGTGTAAGATAGGGATTCAACTTCATTCTTTTGCATATGAAAGTCCAGTTTTCCCAGCACCATTTGTTGAGAAGACTTTTCTTTCTCCCATTGAATGGACTTGGCACCCTCATTGAAAGTCATTTGAGCATAGACACACAGGTTGATTTCTATACTCTCAATTCTATTCCGTTGGTCCATAAGTTTATCCTTAGACCAGTGCCACACTGTTTTGATTATTATCTCTTTGTAGCAAGTTTTGAAATTGGGATGTGTGAGTCTTCCAACTTTGTTCTTCTGTCTCGAGATTCTTTTGGCCCTTTGAGTACTCTTGCAATTCCATATGAATTTGAGGACCACCATTTACATTTCTGCAAAAAATACCTCCAACTGTTCTTTGTCCTCTTCCCATAAAGAGCATTCAAACAACTGTCTCCTTCCCCAAAGGCCACCCTGGTGCCAGCTCCTCTCAGGCTCTCTGTGTGATTCTTATCACTGGTTTTGGTCCTATCTGCCTCCCAGGACAGGGTAATCATCTCCTTGGGTGCAGACTTCCAAAAGCCTGGTCTGCTCAACTCCTTTATCAACAAGCTCCTTTTGGAGGCCTAAGAACCCTTTCTGATATGGGGCTAATGGTTTTTTGAGCTGCATTAAGAGAATAAGGGGAGAGATAGTGGGGTTGGGACTTAAGGGCTGTTTCTATGGAGTGGAATAAATATGATTGCATTCTATCTCTGACCTTTTTGCCAACCTACCCCATTCCCTGGGCCGAGGGAAGAATCCTACATGGACCTATGGGGTGTTAGCTATCATCTAGTTATCATCTTAGCATGAATTTGCTGAGCCCCTAATATGTACTGTGTTGGGCAGTGTAACCATCAGTACACAGGAAGCCCTAAATTCATAACCTCAAGTAGTTCACCATCTCCTGGGGGAGTTTGCATGACATATGAATGTTCCAAATATCTAAAGCATATGCATGATACATTATTCAATATCATGATGCATTTTCTGGTATAGACAATACATGTGATCGAGGTTCAGCTGAGGGAGAGTGTCATGTGAGCTGCAGTCATCAGAGGGCTGCATGGAGAAGGCAGTATACAAACCGGGACGGATTTCTAGAGGTAAGGAAGAGAGGACATTCTAGTAAGTGCAAGAAGTGTGATGAGAGGAGATGACAACAAAGTCCAAGACA
Organism: Hylobates moloch; assembly: GCF_009828535.3. NCBI lineage: Eukaryota > Metazoa > Chordata > Mammalia > Primates > Hylobatidae > Hylobates > Hylobates moloch. The sequence continues at coordinate 7,119,348 of NW_026652295.1, forward strand.
TAGTAGGGATTTGATGCCTCTGTGAACCAGTAAGAATCTCAGTTTGAGTGTAAACTACTCATATGGGAGAGGAGAAGAGAAAGGACCCACTTGCAGAGCCAGGGTGGAGCCAAATTGAGAAGGCCTTGAGTCAAGAGGAGTGGTCTGGAACTGTGGTGTTCTGGGACTTAGGAGCTCATCCCATGCAGCTCTGGCAGCCACTGCCTTTCCAGTTTCTATAGGACTCATTGTTCTCAAGGTGAAGGTGAAATGTGGCTCTCATGGACACATCAGCAGGTGCAGGAGTTTGGAACAACTGCCAGGCACACCCGTCTGTATCCAGCTTTTATCCAGGCCACCACCCTGGTCAAGGCCCTTGTCACCTCATACCTGGAATGACTGAATAGTCTCTCTTCTGAGCTCCCTGCCCTCAGGCTCAACTGTGCTCCAAACCCCGGGACAAATGAACACCAGTTAAATGTGCCTGCAACAATGTCAATGGCATGTTGTTCCTTTGCTCAAGAGCATCCTACAGCTAGGATGTGGACTTCTGTCTCTGGATCTCAAGGCTCTCCATGATCTTGTCTGCTTTTAGTGTCCCACCAACCTCCCACTGCACCTGCAAACAAAGCAATCCCATTTGCTTCATTCGTTCAGCTTTTCAACTATTTTCTGACCATCTACTATACCTCAGGCATAGGTACTGCTGTGAGCTGAACCGTGTCTCCCTTAAATTCGTATGTTGAAGTCCTAATCCCTACTATCTCAGAATGTGACTATATTTGCAGACAGAGTCTTTAAAGAGGTTATTAAGTTAAAAATGAGGTTACATGGGTGGGCCCTAATCCAATATGACTGGTGTCTTCTAAGAGGAGGAGATGAGGACAAAGACACACACACACACACACAGAAGACCACGTTAAGACAGAGGGAGAAAAACGAAGTCTACAAACCAAGGAGAGAGGGCTCAAGAGAAATCAACCTTTCTGACACCTTGATCTTGGACTTCCAGCCTCCAGAACTCTGAGGAAATAAATCTTCGTTGTTTAAGCCCCCCAGGCTGTGGTACTTTGTTATGGCAGCTCTAGCTGATGAAGACAGACTACTTTGCCAGGCCACCCTCAATAGCAGCATTTATGTGCACTGCAGACGCCATTTTCTTACAGAAATAATGAGATGATACTGTACATATTATGTAACTAAATTTTTTAATGTAGCAATATTCATAGGCATCTTCCATGTCAGTACTTACAAATCTGCATTCGTTTTAGTATGTGCACAGTATTCCATGTTCTTCCCTCAGCCTTTTTTTTTTTTTTTTTTTTTTTTTTTGGGGCAGACTCTCACTCTGTCACCTAGGCTGGAGTGCAATGGCGCAATCCCGGCTCACCACAACCTCCACCTCCCAGGTTCAAGCAATTCTCCTGCCTCAGCCTCCTGAGTAGCTGGGATTACAGGCTCCCACCACCATGCTTGGCTAATATTTGTATTTTTAGTAGAGACAGGGTTTCACCATGTTGGCCAGGCTGGTCTCAAACTCCTGACCTCAAGTGATCCACCTGCCTCAGCCTCCCCAAGTGTTCGGATTATAGGCATGAGCCACCGTGCCCAGCCCCATCAGTCTTTTTAATAGCAAAATTCCCGTGACATCAATTTTATTAAAACTTCTGGAACCTATAGCATGAGTGAATCTTTTTTATTCTAAGCTCTATGTTGCCTTCAGAATGCGAAGCTGGATTAGAATGCCAACTTTCTATGAAAAGGGCCATAGACACCCCCTTCTAGAACTCCCGTATTTTAGAGATGCAAAGACAAAGGGCCAAAGAATTTCATTACTTTCTCAAAGTCATTTTAATGGTAAATACTGAATCCAGGGGAAGAGGCCACACCTCCAGGGTTATTCCCACTGTATCACAGTGCCACTGAGATGGAGAGACCATGAGTACCTTTCCTGGGATTGCTATGCCACGTTCTATTCCTTAGCCCATTTAACCATTGCTTTTTATTAACATGGAACAAAAAAACTCATAGAACTAAATGTGACCCTAGAGTCAGCTGGTCTACCCTCATCTTATAAATAAGAACACTGAGGACCGGAGTTCCCTAGGGAGGGTTTTGAGGTTGATCGATATTTCCTATAACTGAAATCACACAATACGTGTCTGGCTTTTAAAAAAATTTAAATCTGATTTTGTTCATTTTAGACTTCAGTCCCTCCAAGAGCTTCCTATTACACTTGCAATGAAGCACACACCCCTCCGGGCTCCAGGACAGATCTGGGTCCTGAGGCTCAGCCTGTTGTCTCCTCTGCCCACCACACTTTTTCATACGTCCTCCTTGCTGCTCTTTAAACCACAAAATATTTATTGAGAAGCTATTTCATGTAAGACCCACTGGCAGGTATTACAGGAAATATGAGTCAGATTTAACCCTGGTCTTTTAAAAATGTTTTATTAAATTTTTTTTAATTAAAAAAATTGTTGTAGAGATGGGGTCTCACTTTGTTGTCCAGGCTGGTCTCAAACTCCTTGGCTCAAGTGATCCTCCTTCCTTGGCCTCCCAAAGTGCTGGGATTACAGGTGTGAGAGCCACTGTGCCCAGCAAACCCTGGACTTAAATGAGCTTTATATGTATTTCTCTAGATAGATAGACAGATAGAAAGATAGAATGGCCTGGGTTCATTCTTTCCTTCAATTACTTAGTAAAAAATTATTATCTGTCTCTACATTTTAAGTCCAGAGCTAAGCACAGTGGACCCAAGGCAAGGGCCCGGAGTCCAGCAGGGAGGACAGCCTGGCACATCACTCATAAGAATGGCATGCACTGAGTCCTGGGAAAAATGAGAACAGTGAAGAGGGCTCTCTCATCAGCCTAGGAGGGTCGGGGGGCCTCTCAGAGGAGGTGACAGTTGAGTTGTGTCTTGGAGTGACAGGGAGTTAGTAAATGTGGGAAGTAGGGAGTGAGGTGGAGGTGGGCCGGGGGAGGAGGGGAGGCAGTGAGAACAGCCTGTGTGAGGCTCGAGTACGTGGAAGGACGCGTGGCAGGGCGTGCTGCACGGGAGAACTGTGCACACTTCTGTGTTGGTAAAGGGGGCATATCAGAGCAGTGGGCGGAGCCACCGGGGCAGCTGGGCTGCCGCGTGAACAGAGCTAAAAAACCATCCCCCACCGCAATTGTATTCTAAGCACGTTCTATTTTATTTGATTAGCATTAAAAGAAAAGTTATGTATAGAATTTTATGTCTTTTATAGAGCTCACTGGTGGTGTAGTGGGCACTGGATTTTATTTGTGTGCTGTGGCAGCCAGGGGCTAGTTAGGAATTTATTTTGTTAACTCACGCAAAAAGAGTCATAAATTTATAATTTTATTAGTACTTTTTATACATGGTAATTTCCCTCTCTCTCTCTCTCTGGGTCAGGATATACATATATATCTATATAAAATCCCTGATTCAAAAATCTGACACCTAAAATGCTCCAAAATTTAAAACATATTGAGCACCAAAGACATCACAGTTAGAAAATTCCACAACAAACCTTATGAGACAGGTCACAGTCAAAACTTTGTTTCATGCACAAAATTAAAAATATTGAACAAAGTTACCTTCAGACTATGTATATAAGGTGTATATGAAACATAAATGAATTTCCTTTTTTGACTTGGGTCCGATTCCCAACATATTTTGTTATATGCAGGCATATCTCGAGGATATTGTGGGTTTAGCTCCAGGCCACCACAATAAAGCAAATGTAGCAATTAAAGTGAGGTACAAATGTTTTGGTTTCCTAGTTCATATAAAAGTTATGTCTATACTATATTGTTGTCTATTAAGTATGCAATAGCATTATGTCTAAAAAAGGTATATGCCTTAATTTTAAAATGGTTTATTGCTAAAAATGCTAAAAATCATCTGAGCCTTCAGTGAGTCATGATCTTTTTGCTGGTGCAGGGTCTTTTGTCAATGTTGGTGGCTGCCGGTTGATCAGGGTGGTGGCTACTGGAGGTTGGGGTGGTTGTGGCAATTTCTTAAAATGAGACACAATGGAATTTGCCACACCAATGGACTCTTCTTTTCACAAAAGATTTCTCTAGCAGGTGATGCTGTTTGATAGCATTTTACCCACAGTAGAACTTCCTTCAAAATTGGAGTCAAGCCTCTTAAACCCTGCTACTGCTTTATCAACTAAGTTTATGTAATGGTCTAAATCCTGTGTTCTCATCTCTACAGTGTTCATGGTACCTTCACCAGAAGCAGATTCCATCTCAAGAAACCACTTTCTTTGCTCATCCATAAAAAGCAGCTCCTCATCTGTTCAAGTTTTCTCGTGAGATTACAACAATTCAATCACATCTTCGGGTTCCACTTCTAATTCTAGTTCTCTTGCTATTTCCACCACATCTGCAGTGACTTCCTCCACTGAAGTCTTGAATCCCTCAAAGTCATCCATGAAGGTTGGAATCAACTTCTTCCAAACTGCTGTTAATGTTATATTTTGGCCTCCTCCCATGAACTACGAATGTTCTCAATGGCATCTAGAATGATGAATCCTTTCCAGAAGGTTTTCAATTTGCTATGCCCTCATCTATCCAAGGAATCATTGTCTATGGGAACTATAGCTTTATGAAATGTATTTCTTAAATATTAAGACTTGAAAGTTGAAATTACTCCTTGATCCATGAGCTGCAGAATGAATGTTGTGTTAGCAGGCATGAAAACTACTTTCATCTCCTTGTACATCTCCATCAGGATTATTGGGTGACTAGGTGCATTGTCACTGAACAGTCATATTTTGAAAAGAATCTTTTGTTCTGAACAGTGGGTCTCAACAGTGGGCTTATATATTTAGTAAACCATGCTATGCTGTAAATGGATGTGCTGTCACCTAGGCTCTGTTGTTCCATTTATAGAGCACAGGCAGAGTAGATTTAGCATCATTCTTAACAGCCCTAGGATTATTGAAATGGTAAATCAGCATTGGCTTCAACTTAAAGTCACCAGGTGCATTAGTCCCTAACAAGAGAGGCAGCCTGTCCTTTGAAGCTTTGAAGCCAGGCATTGACTTCCTCTATTCTAGCTATGAAAGTCCTGGATGGCATCTTCTTCCACAGAAGGCTGTTTTGTCTAAATTGAAAATCCATTTAAATCATCAGTGCTATTAGCTAGATCTTCTGGATAACTTGCTGCAGCTTCTCCATCAGCACTTGTGGCTTCACCTTGCATTTCTATGTTATGAAAATGACTGTGCTCCTTAAGCCTCATGAACCAACCTCTCCTAACTTCAAACTTTTCTTCTGCAGCTTCCTCATCTTTCTCAGCCTTCATAGAATTGAAGAGAGTTAGGGCCTTGCTCCGGATTAGTTTGGCTTAAGGGAATGTTGTGGCTGGTTTGATCTTCTATCCGCACCACTCAAACTGTCTCCATATCAGCCAAAGCCTGTTCTGCTTTCTTATCATTCATGTGTTCTCTGGAGTAGCACTTTTAATTTTCTTCAAGAAGTTTTCCTTTGCATTCACAACTTGGCTAACTCTCTGGCGCAAGAGCCCACCTTAGCTCTCGACATGCCTCCCTCACCAAGCTTCACCATTACCAGCCTCTGCTTTAAGGTGAGAGACTTGCAACACTTCCTTTCACTTGAACACTTAGAGGCCGTTGTCGGGTTATTAACTGGCCTAATTTCAATACTGTTGTGTCTCAGGGAATAGGGAGGCCTGAGGAGAGGGAGAAAGATGTGGGAAAGGCCAGGTGGTGGAGCACAGAACCCACACAACATTTATCAATGAAGTTCACTGTCTTATATGGGCGTGGCTTGTGGTGCCCCCAAACAATTACAATAGTGACATCAAAGGTCACCGGTCACAGATCACCAGAGCAGATATAATAATAATGAAAAACTTTGAAATATTGCAAAAATTACTAAAATGCGACACAGGAATGAAGTGAGCATATGCTGTTGGAAAAACGGCGCTGATAGACTTGCTTGACAGAGTTGGCCACAAACCTTCAATTTGTAAAACATTCAGTATCTGCAAAGCTTAAGAAAGCACATTGCAATAAAATGAGGTATGCCTGTATATACAAAAGTTCCAGAATCTGAAAAAAAATCGAAGTTCAAAACATATCTAGTCCCAGGCATTTCAGATAAGGGATACTCAGTCTCTCTGTGTGTGTATGAATTTTGAGAGTGTTGTTTATTTTTATTTTGTAAAGACAAGGTCTTGTTCTGTCACCCAGGCTGGAGCTCAGTAGCACGATCATAGTTCACTGCTGCCTTGAACTCTGACTCGAGGAATTCTCCCTCCTACCTCAGCCTCCCAAGTAGGTTGGACTCCCAAGTAGGTGGCATACACCACCATCCCTGGCTAATTTATTTAATTTTTTCTAAAGACAATGTCTCTCTATGTTGCCGAGGTTGATCTCGAACTTCTGGCTTCAAGTGATCCCCCTTCTCAGCTCCCCGAGTGTGTGTGGTTTTTTAAATCCCCTTTTGCGGGTGAGGCAATTGAGGAAAGGCTGAGGATACACAGGTCGTGGGTGAGCAGGGAGGAGGCGGGGGGCTGCCTACCTCAGGGGCACATAGGAAGTCCTGCCCCAGCTCCCTGGATGAGTGTGGCCTGAGCCAAGGGAGGGAAAGGAAGGCTGAACAGAAGGGGGTAAAAGGAGGGAGGTTTAAGGCGCAGACTTGGGAGCACTGGAGCACAAGGGGAAGGAGAAGAAGGAACCTAGAACAATTTCTAAGTTTGTGGCACGGACAACTGAGAGATCATGGCATTCCCGGAGGTGGGGGGGAAAGGAAGAAGGCGCAGGCGAAAGAAAACAAGCCCAGGCATTGCTGAGGCTAACGGCAGAAGAGGACACGTGCCCCAGACCAGGAGCATGGTGCCATGAGCGGGTACCAGGAAAGGCCCCGAGGGTGCCGTGTCTTTTAAAATGGGCCTTGCAGCCAGGCACAGTGGCTCACGCCTCTCATCCCAGCACTTTGGGAGGCTGAGGCAGGTGGATCACCTGAGGTCAGGAGTTCGAGACCTGGCCAACATGGTGAAACCCTGTCTCTACTAAAATACAAAAATTAGCCGGGCATGGTGATGGGCACCTGTAATGTCAGCTATTGGGGGGCGGTGGGGTAGGGAGGGTGGCGGCAGGGGTCTCAGGCAGGAGAATCGCTTGAACCCAGGAGGCAGAGTTTGCAGTTAGCCGAGATTGCACCACTGCACTCGAGCCTAGGCAACAGAGCAGGGCGTGGTGGCTCACGCCTGTAATCCCAGCACTTTGGAAGGCCTAGGTGGGTGGATTGCCTGAGGTCAGGAGTTCAAGACCAGCCTGGCCAACATGGTGAAACCTCGTCTCTATTAAAAATACAAAAATTAGCTGGGCGTGGTGGCGTGCGCCTGTAATTCCAGCTACTCGGGAGGCTGAGGCAGGAGAATTGCTTGAACCCGGGAGGCAGAGTTTGCAGTGAGCTGAGATCGCGCCACTGCACTCCAGCCTGGGTAACAGAGTGAGACTCCGACTCAAAAAGACAAAACAAAACAGCCGGGCACGGTGGCTCACACCTGTAATCCCAGCACTTTGGGAGGCCGAGGCGGGAGGATCACCTGAAGTCAGGAGTTCGAGACCAGCCTGACCAACATGGAGAAACCCTGTTTCTACTAAAAATACAAAATTAGCCAGGCGTGGTGGCACATGCCCGTAATCCCAGCTACTCAGGAGGCTGAGGCAAGAGAATCACTTGAACCCGGGAGGCGGAGGTTGCGGTGAGCCAAGATCACGCCACTGCACTCCAGCCTGGGCAAAAAGAGTGAAACTCCATCCCAAAAACAAAACAAAACAAACAAACAAAAAACAAAAAAAAACAAAAACCAGGACCTTAACTATTTAGCAAGCTGCTGCTGCTTTAGTATTTTGGCCAAGAGTAGATACGACCCTTTCCCTTTTTCCCCTCTTACTGTTAGATGCTGGAACTTTCAAAGACTTTTCTAAGTATTGCCAACAGAGAGCAAAAGAGAATACAGCAAACATCAGATCTGCAGGGTATATGGTTCTCAAGCCAGCACAGCCATGGTGCTCTAGGGGGCTCGTGGCAGAGTTCCTCACACCCCAGCCCGAAGTTGGCATGGCGTCTTGGAGCTCTTGGCTGGGCTCCCTGCTTCAGGGGGTGGCTTCCACTCACTGGCCTCTTTCTGCTCCCATCTCATAGGGGCCCCTGCTCTGACAACTGGCATTTGCATCTGGGCAAGACCGCAGCCTGTCCAGGCCTGGCCTCCCTCTTCCTTTGCCCAGCATGAATGACCCCTTGTTCTGGTCAGGGACACCAGGAATCCTGTCACTCTTCCCAGGAGATAGTGACTACAAGCAGGGCCAAGAGCCCAGTGATAGGCTAAAGAGCTACCAACACCACAGTGTGTAGAGGACAGAGCCATGGGGTGCAGCTGGGGCATGCGGGGAAGGAGGCAGTGCTCTCCATGGGAGCCAGGTGTAGCAAACACTGCCGTGGTGGAGGAGGTGACTGAGATGAGCCTCTAGGAAAGGACGAGAAGGACGCTGGTGGCTTTTGGCAGAGCTCACTCATCGTAGGGCAGGTTGGACCAGACAAACTGCAGAGGGTTGGAGTGTGAGTGTGGAGGCTGTGGCGTGGACAGCCCCGCTGGAGAGATCTGGCCCATTCCTCCATTCTCCTGCATCCCATGCAACCTGGCCGCTCCAGGTCCTGTTCAGGTCTCACTGGTCTAGGTGATGCAACCACATAGAAGCAGCGGCCCCATCATTCCCCGCAGGATCGCTGTCCTCTGTGGGGTAGGGTTGTCCCTTTACCTTTCTGAGAGTCAGCTCTTGTGGCTGCACCCTCTAACTTAGGTTTGGGGTGTATCCTGGCAATTTAAAGAATCACTCAGTGTTGCAATCATAGAATTGTGACATTTTAGGGCTGAAATGGATTTCACATATACAATGTCATAGAACTTCAGAATTTAAATAACGTGGTATTGAGCCTATCCAGTGTTGTCCTGGAACTGGTTCGTACTGGCTCCCCAGAGCCACCCTAAGAAGGTGGAGTGCACCCTCTAACTAGAGTTTCCATCTCTTCCATCCATCCTTTCCTTTCCTTGCTTGCCCTATACTTTAATTTTTTTTTTCTTTTGGTGACAGGCTCGCTCTGTTGTCCAGGCTGGAGTGCTGTGGCTCAATCAGGGCTCCAGTGATGCTTCTGCCTCAGCCTTCCGAATACCTGAGACTACAGGCTTGAGCCACCACACCTGGCTAGCTTTCAAGTTTTTTGTAGAGATGGGGTGTTACTATGGTGCCCAGGCTGGCCCTCAAACTCCTGGCCTTAAGTGATTCTCCTGCCTTGGCCTCCCAAAGTGCTGGGATTACAGGCGTGAGCCGCCATGCCTGCTGCTCTGATTTTAAGTGTCCATGCTTTCTTGACTTTTATCCTCCTGTAAAAGTCCTAACCAGAACTTTGAGCTCAGCTGTGCAAGAACAGAAAAATCACACTGTGGGGAAAAATGCAAGCATCAAAGTTAATTTGCTTTCGTGTTGGATTCACATTTATCACAAAGACAACAGAGCAAGTCCAATAACCCATTCTAAATGACGTATTTCCAGTCTAGTTTGTTTCTTCTTACTTGTGGCCACGCTGTTGACCCCAGCCTACAGGGCATGCCACTTTTCCCCTCAAGGGCAACGAAGCCTCTTATTGTTGAGGATATTACAAATACACGATTGTGTCTACATCTCCCTGTTGTATTCCATGTAAGTGTAATAAGAACATGGCCCCATATTCAGCTTAAACTATGAGAGGGAATTCCAGGAGGGGTTTAATAGCAGTCAGTCTCTTTCCCCTGAGAACCTATTTTCAGAGGAATTATTTGTCCCTCACTCCCTGTTAATAGTGCAATAACATCCTTCTGCTTCTATTTTTCGACAGGATTCTAGGCTGGAGTGACAGGACTATGCTTTCAGTATCCACTCATTGAAATAGAATGCAAAAGGCCAGGTGCAGTGGTTCATATCTAGGACTTTGGGAGGCCGAGGCAGGTGGATCACTTGAGGTCAGGAGTTCAAGACCAGCCTGGCCAACATGGTGAAACCTCGTCTTTACTGAAAATACAAAAATTAGCTGGGTGTGGTGGCAGGTGCCTGTAATCCCAGCTACACGGGAAGCTGAGGCAGGAGAATCGCTTGAACCCAGGAGGCAGAGGTTGCAGTGAGCTGAGATTGCACCACTGCACTCCAGCCTGAGTGACAGAGTGAGACTCTGTATCAAAAAAAAAAAAAAAAAAAAAAAAAAGAACACAAAAGATTTGGATTCTAAATTCTGCTGCTAATGAATAGCGTGACCCTGGGTAAGTCGTTTCCTGTCTCTAGGCTGAGGTTTTCTCATCTATAAATGAAGCATTTGGACAAGGTCAGTGATGGGCTAGTACATTTTTTAACAATCAGCTCTTAGTGAAGTGGGAGGAGAGAGAAGCCTGATTTGTAGTGTTTGTCAGTTTCTGTGGTGTAAATAATCCCACTAGAGGCCCATTTCAAACTACCAATTTGAGGTAAACCGGCTTGAAAATATCCTGAAAATTAAGCCATTGGCTCTGGTGAGCCAGTCATTTAAATTCTGAAGTTCTATGACATTGTATATGTAAAATCCGTTTCAGCCCTAAAATGCCACAATTCTATGATTGCAACACTGGGTGATTCTTTAAATTGCCAGGATACACCCCAAACCTAATTAACAGCATTCGCTTACTGCATCAGTGCACTGGCATCCTGATGAAAGCTGGCTTTGGTCCAGATTCGCAGCCAGACGCCGTGGAAGCAGAAGCTGCTCTGACGCTGTCGTGGCTGTGAGTTGGGGAACTCAGGCCTTGAAACTCAGTCAATCAAGAGCTGCTCCTGCCTTCCCTTCTTTTGGTCAGATGGGGATGATTCATCCCTGTGTTATTTCAGCCACTGTTTCCCAGGGTGCCTGGAAGCAGGGAAGGCCTGAGAGCTTGAAGCAGACAGAGGAAAAACAGGGAGGAGGAGGAGGAGAAAGGGACCCACCTTGGGTAGGGCCCCTGCTGAGTCGCGGGCAGGTATGAGTCATTCCTCTCTGCTTCAGCAGCCACACCTTTTGTCAAGTTCTGAATGCCAGGTGGAGAATCCGCCTAGACCAAGCGCCCTTGATCAAGTCAGAACAGGTTTCCTGAAAGATCATTCCCATTAAAATTAATGGACTCAGAATAGGCTGATCTTTTCTGTAATGCGACGTGTTTCTTTTCAACATGTTTCCTAAATGCTTAGAGAGACTCCTAAAAGTATAGAAGAGGGAGAAAAGAGGAAGAAGTGTGCTTTCACATCCCCAGGGCTCGGGACTAGAGAGAGAAGGTGGTTTTATATTATCCATTCCTGCCTTCCCAACCAACCACCTTACCAGCTGGCCAAAGAACTGACCAGCAAGGGCAGTGAAGAGTGTAATGAGTATGAATCCTCATGAGCTGCCGTATTATGAGCAAGATCTTTCCATTGAGTGTGTGTGTGTCGCTATTGAATTAAGAAGAAAAGGTCTAGAAGGGAAAGACTTGGCGTATAACTAACTTCAAAGTCTTAGGGACACACTTTACAACCATAAAGATGGCTACTATGGAAAACAGAAACAACTCTCTCCGGTCTGTGTCTTCAAGATGATAAAGAAAAGAAGAAACAATAGTTGTACCAAAAGAGCCATGGCCACGTACAGCCTATTCGCTGCACAAACTGTGCCCTATGTGTGCCCAAAGACAAACCCATTAAGAAATTCGTCTTTCGAAACATAGTGGAGACCACAGCAGTCAGGGACATTTCTGAAGCGAGCGTCTTCGATGTCTATGTGCTTCCCAAGCTGTATGTGAAGCTACATGACTGTGTGAGTTGTGCAATTCACAGCAAAGTAATCAGGAATCGATCTCATGAAGCCCGCAAGGACCGAACACCCCCACCCCTTTTAGACCTGCGGGTGCTGCCCTGCAACCGCCAGCAAAGTCCATGTAAAGAGCTGAGTCCTTAAAGACTGAAGACGAACTATTCTCTGGAAAAAAATTAAATGGAAATTGTACTTAAAAAAAAAAGAAGAAAATAGCCGGGCGCGGTGGCTCACGCTTGTAATCCCAGCACTTTGGGAGGCCGAGGCGGGTGGATCACGAGGTCAGAAGATCGAGACCACGGTGAAACCCCGTCTCTACTAAAAAATACAAAAAATTAGCCGGGCGTGGTGGCGGGCGCCTGTAGTCCCAGCTACTCGGAGAGGCTGAGGCAGGAGAATGGCGTGAACCCAGGAGGCGGAGCTTGCAGTGAGCCGAGATTGCGCCACTGCACTCTAGCCTGGGCAACAGAGCAAGACTCCATCTCAAAAAAAAAAAAAAAGAGAAGAAGAAAATAGAAACAAACAGAAAATAATAATGGTGGGTGAGGGTGTGGAGAAATTGGAACCCTTGTGCATTGTTGGCGGAATGTAAAATGGTGTAGCCAGTGTGCAAAACAGTATGCGACTCCCTCAAAAAAAACTACACAGACAGTTACCATATGATCCAGCAACCTTACCACTGGGGACACATCCAGGAAAACGGAAAACAGAGTCTTGGCTGGGCACAGTGGCTCACGCTTATAATCCCAGCACTTTGGGAGGCCGAGGCGGGCGGATCACTTGAGGTCAGGAGTTCAAGACCAGCCTGGCCAACACGGTGAAACACTGTCTCTACTAAAAATACAAAAATTAGCCAGGTGGCCAGGCGAAGTGGCTCATGCCTATAATCCCAGCACTTTGGGAGGCTGAGGTGAGTGAATCATTTGAGGTCAGGAGTTTGAGACTAGCCTGGCCAACTGGTGAAACTCCGTCTCTACTAAAAATACAAAATTAGTTGGATGTGGTGGTGCATGCCTGTAATCCCAGCTACTAGGGAGGCTGAGGCAGAAGAATTGCTTGAGCCTGGGAGGTGGAGGTTGCAGTGAGCTTAGATCGTGCCTTTGCACTCCAGCCTGGGCAAGAAGAGTGAAACTCTGTCTCAAAAATAAATTAGCCAGCCGTAGTGGCACGCGCCTGTAATCCCAGCTACTCAGGAGGCTGAGGCAGGACAATCACTTGAACCCAGGAGTGGGAGATTGCAGTGAGCTGAGATCGCGCCACTGCACTCCAGCCTGGGTGACAGAGCAAGACTCTGTCTAGAAAAAAAAAGAAAAGAAAAGAAAAGAAAACAGGGTCTTGAAGGTATATTTGTACACCAGTGTTCATGGAAATATTATTTGTGATAGCCAAAAGGTGGAAGCAGCTGAGTAACCAATGATGATGGATGAATGGACAAACGCAATGTGGCCTATCCATACAATGGAATATTATTCAGCCTTAAATCGGAAGGAAATTCTGGCACATGCAACAACAGGGATGAACCCCGAGGACATTACGCTTAGTAAAAATAAGCCAGACACAGAAAAACAAATACTGGATGATTCCATTTATTTGCGATACCTAGAGGAGTCAGATTCATAGAGAGAGAAAGTAGAATGTGGGTTACCGAAGGCTAGAGTGAGGGGGGAATGGGAGTTATTGTTTAATGGGTACAGAGCTTCAGTTTGGAAACATGAAAACGTTCTGGAGATGGATGGTGGTGATGGTTGCACAACAGTGTGAATGTGCTTAATGTCAGTGAACTGTACACTTCAGAACAGTTAAGATTTCTGTGATGTGTGTTTTACAATTTGGAAAATATTCTACACATACACATAAGAACGACAATAACCAAAAACACTGGAGACAAACTCCCTGGAAAAAAAACTCTCTCTCTCTTTTTTTTTTTTTTGAGACAAGGTCTCACTCTGTCACCCAGGCTGTTGTGCACTGGCATGATCATGGCTCACTGTAGCCTCAACCTCCTGGGCTCAAGGGATCCTCCCACCTCAGCCTCCCAAGTAGCTAGGAGTACAGGCACATGCCACTGCACCCAGCTAATTTAAAAAAATTTTTTAATAGAGACAGAGTTTCACTATGTTGCCCAGGCTGGTCTCGAACTCCTGGCTTCAAGCAATTCTCCTGCCTCAGCCTCCGAAAGCACTGGAATTACAGGCACCAGCCACTGCGCTGGGCTTTCAATCTCTATTTTGTGTCTTTATAAGAAATACGAGCTCTGGCCGGGCTCGTGTGGTTACAGATGTGGTTATAGATGTGATTATAGATGTGGTGGCTCACATCTATAATCCCAGCACTTTGGAAGGCCAAGGCAGGTGGATTGCTTGAGGCCAGGAGTTCAAGACCAGCCTAGCCAACATGGTGAAAACCCCTCTCTACTAAAAATACAAAAATTAGTTGGGCGTGGTGGTACATGCCTGTGATCGCAGCTACTCGGGAGGCTGAGACACAAGAATTGTTTGAACCTGGGAAGCAGAGGTTGCAGTGAGCCAAGATCGTGCCATTGCACTCCAGCCTGGGCAGTAGAGCGAGACTCTGTCTCACAAAAACAAAAACAAACAAACAAACAAACAAACAAGAAAGAATGAAAGGGAAAGAAAGAAAGAGAAAAAAAGAAATATAAACTCAGAAAAGTAACTTGATCAATATGAGTCTGTTTGGTTATCTATAAAATGGAGATGATAATGACATGTACTTCTTAAACCTGCTGTAAGGTTAAAATGAGACAGTCAAGTCCTTGGTACAGTTTTGGCACATAGTATGTGCTCAATAAGTGTTAGTGGCCGTGTGCAGTGGCTTACACCTATAATCCCAGTAGTTTGGGAGGCTGAGGAAGTAGGATCGCTTGAGCCCAGGAGTTCAAAACCAGCCTGGCCGATATAGCAAGATCTCACCTCTTAAGAAAAAAAAAAGTGTTAGCCATTGCTATTATTGAATCATCGGACATCGTGGTTGAAGGTCAACTAGAAGCTCTCCATGGGCAGTCTTATCTAATTTATCTTTTTTAACTGGATCCAAAAAATGGAAACAATTTTCTGCCACATATTCACATCCATCAATACACGCATCATTGAGACCTACATATAAGTGGAGCAAAAACAAGCTACTATCTCTAGTCAGCATTCTTAACCTGTCTTCGTTGCTTATTCTGTACATCAGAGTCCTGCCTTTGTCCTCAGGCAAACTGCACTTGGAGCACAGGTGTTTTATGTTTATCAACACCATCAAAGATGAGACATTTGTTTTCTACGAGGAACTACCGGAATAAAGTCTGCGGTGCTATGGTGTCCACATAAACTTAAGAGGAAGGCCCGCAGGAGCAAGCCAGCTCTGCAGATAAGGCAGTGGTGATGGCAGAGCATGCCTGCATCCCCCAGGGTCCCACCCTGGGATACATAGATCCTCCAAAGCCATTTCCGTGCTCCCGGCTGCAGCATCCAGCATGTCACCTTCAGGATATTTCCTGGGGAGTTCACCCAATGAGGGTGCAAAAGGCAAGGACAGGGAGAAAAACAGAGAAACAATACTGGGAACACCTAATACGTGGCCTTGAGATCTTTGAGACAATAGTTAAGGATGCAATATGGCAAAATGTGAACATGTGGGGTTGCAATGCCAGTGAATATTTCCAGAACAGTGGTTCTCAACCCGGGGTGATTTTGCCCCTCCCTCTCTACTCCCCAGGGGACATGAGGCAAGACATTTTTGGTCGTCACACTGAAATGAGGTGCTGCTGTGTCTACTGGGTAGAGGCCAGGGATGCTGCCGAAAATCCTACAGTCTACAGGACAGCACTCCATAACAAAGAATTATCCCATCCAAAATGTCAGTAGCACTCAGGTAGAGAAGTCCTGCTCTAGAACAACCAGAACGGATGAAAGGAAATGATTTCCTCCTCAGTGAGGGAAGGATGGAAACAAAGAGCTATTACTATGGATGGTTACAGACGAGGCACAGAGAAAAAGAATCTAAAGAAAAAGACTGCCCTGCTGGGCACGGTGGTTCACGCCTGTAATCCCAGCACTTTGGGAGGCCGAGGTGCGTGGATCACCTGAGGTCAGGAGTTCGAGACCAGCCTGGCCAACATGGTGAAAACCCGTCTCTACTAAAAATACAAAAATCAATCGGGTGTGGTGGCACATATCAGTAATCTCAGCTACTTGGGAGGCTGAGGCAGGAGAATCATGTGAACTTGGGAGGCAGAGGTTGCAATGAGCCAAGATTATACTACTGCACTCTAGCCTGGGCAACAGAGTAAGGCTCTGTCTTAAAAAAAAAATAGCAATAATTTTTTAAAATGCCCTTTACCTTTTTAATTTCTTTCTTTCTTCTTCTTCTTTTTTTTTTTTTTTTTTTTTTTTTTTTTTTTTTTGAGATAGGGTCTTGCTATTTTGCCCAGGGCTGGCCTTGAACTCCTGAGCCCAAGGAATCCTTCCACCTCAGCCCCTCCAAGTGCTGGGATTACAGGTGTGAGCCACCATGCCCAGCCCAAGAATGCCCTTTATATACTACTGGACATTTCTTAACTTTCTTACCCTTATATTCACACCCATACACCCATTACTGAGCAAAAGATACATTTATTTATCATCTTTTTGCAACAGAGATATGAACATTTAAAACTGGATTTGGTGAGGAGGGGAAAATTCCTTTATAAAAGTAAGACTTCTTCATTCAGACCTTCATCTGTATTAGTCAGAACTTGTTTCCTATCTAGCTTAACATCAGTAGGAATTTGTCCAAACACGAAATCATTATAAACTTCACAGTGGGTTATACGTGTGGAAACAGTTTTATGGACCACATATTAAAGTGGGGAAAAGATTTAGGAAAACTGCACTCAGTGGTCTGTCGAGAACTAAGAAAGAAGCAGCAGCTCCCCCAGGTCCTGGAATCCTAAACCGCATTGCTGTGTTCCTGGAGCACCGTCCCCCATAGAAAAAGTGGCCCAATAGTGACCAGCATGTTCTATGACTGCCTGGGTTTGGATCCGATCTTCAGGAAGACAAGCTGTGTGGCCTTAGGCCAGTTACCGAACTTTTTTGTGCCACTGTTTTTTCATCCAAAAAATAGAGATAACAATAGAATGTACCTCATAGCATTGTCGGGTAGATCAAGTGAGATAATACAGGTAAAACACTTAGCACCTGTCAGGGCATTGCAAGCCCCCTAGAAGTCTTAGCTGTTACGGTTTGGATGAGAAGGTGAAACATGGTATATTGATCAAGGTTAAAGAACTGGGTCTGTTTGCTTTTAAATATAATCAACTTTTGTATCTCTGTGGCTTAAAATAATCTGTAGGTTGTTTTAAAACTAGACAAAATAGAATTAATTTTCTTTTTCCTCTACTCTGCAAATGACAAGCCAAAATTATACCAGTACCAAAGAATGCTTATAAAATTAGAAAAAGCATTGGTGAAGAAAGAGCCCAAGAAAGATAATTTAGATAATTTACTGTGAAAGGAAGTTTAAGAATGGGTTTTGTGTTTGTGCAAATCCTAGGTGCTCAATAAATGTCTACTGAGAAATAAAACTGAGTGATATTTTTATGGAAGATGACAAGTAATACAATCTTAAGGGAAAGTTGCGTGGGGAAAAAAAGGGAACTCACTATAGAGGTGACACAATGGGCTCTCAAAATATTGTAGGAGTTTTGGAGAGTCCCATGAAGGCACTCACAGTGCTTCTCTTCCCTGGCAGCTCACTGGGGCACCTTTAAGAATCCTATTGTTGGCCAGGATGTGGTGGCTCACACCTGTAATCTCAGTAGTTTGGGAGACTGAGGTGGGTGGATCGCTTGAGCCCAGGAGTTCAAGACCAGCTGGGCAACCAAAAAATACAAAAACTAGCTGGGCTTGGTGGTGTGTGTCTGTAGTGCCAGCTATTTGGGAGGATGAAGTGGGAAGATGGCCTGAGCCTGGGGAGGCTGAGGCTGTAGCACCACTGCATGCCAGCCTGGGCAACAGAGAGAGACCCTGTCTCAAAAGAAGAATCCTATCGCTCAGCGAGGATTGATTAAATCAGGATGGGCAGAAGAGGGCTGCTGCTCAGGCTCCAGAGTTTTTTATATGATTCCAGTGCACAGCCAAGGTGGAGAGCCAAGGCTCTAGTCTAGACCAGTGGTTCTCAACCTTGAATGCCAAAGGAATTGCCTGGGATTTTATTAAAACTCAGATTCCAGTTCAGTCGGTGTGTATAAGGGAAGCGGGGAGCAGAAGGGAGCAGGAGGCGAAGATACCTTTTTCCTAAGTAACTCCCAGAAGATGTCAGTTTTGCAGTTCTGCGGATCCCATTTGCAGCTGCAAAGCTCATGTGCTTTGAAAATGGCTCTATATAAACAAATGTATGATATCATTATAAAGTGCTACTGTTGTTCTTTCAGAGGAAACTCATTTGTTCTACAAATGTTTAGTAGCCTACGTGCTTTTGGAGGGATACAAAGACGGATAAATAGATGGCTTCCCTCAAGTTATTTACAATTCAGTTTATAATAGATGACATTTAAGTTAAGCAGAAAATAAAACTTCCCGATTGTAAGGCTTTCTGATGGTGGTGAGATGGGATGGGCATTCGAGGACACTAGAAGGGTGTTGATGGGTATTGGGGTTGAGGATATTAAGGGAAAGTTTTGCTTCAGGAAAGTAATGAAGGAAGAATATCTGTGTCACGCAACAAAGGATAAGTGGAAAATTCAGGAAAGAGGTAGAAGAGGTTCATAGCAAAAAGAGATTGAGCATCAGGGTTTGGTTTTGTTTTTTTGAGACAGGGTCTCACTCTGCCAGCCTGAGTGTAGTGGTGCAATCATAGCTCACTGCATACTTGACCTCCCAGGCTCAAGCAATCCTCCCATCTCAGCCTCCTGGGTAGCTGGGACGACAGGCATTCACCATCACACCCGGCCAATTTTTTTTATTTTTTGTAGAGACAGGGTTTGGCTAATGCCGCCCAGGCTGGTCTTGAACTCCTGGATGCAAGCAATCCTCCCACCTCGGCCTCCCAAAATGCTGGGATTACAGGCATGAGCCACTGCACTGGACCATGAAAGTTTGAAAGAAGTCGTCTTATAGATGGTTATGAAGAGTTGGAAGCTTCTGAGGAAAGAGAGCCTTGTTGCTGAAGGTAAGAGGACATTGCTACTGGATTTGAGGTTGTACCTGGGAGCTCCTACTGGTCTATGATACTCACTGGGCTTCTCAGGTAAGCCAAGCACATAAGTTCAGCTAAATTTTCTCTAAGAGATTCATCCATATGCCATTTGTACCTGACTTCCAAACCAAATAGATTTATAAACATCGAGAGCAGCTTTAGTCAAGTGTTGGAACCTAGGGGTTTGTACCATGGATCTTTCTGAATAGTTTCTCCTCGTGTCTTCTCCATGTATTTAACATTATCAGTCAACAGCAGTCTGACATCGAGAGTGTTCACATGCATTCGTATGTGTCAGGCACCAAGTGGACAGACAAAAGTTAAACTGGAACCTCATCTTTATTGGTCACCTGGCTGATAACCAAATTTGCTGACGCTGGCAAGCTCCACACCAGGCTTGCAAAATCTCCACCTGCTTATGAAAGCACTAATGGACCTGCTGAGTTTTCAAACTGTCGGACAAACCTGCTCCTGCTTGTCTAAGTGCCAGCAGATTTAGAAATGCCTCTGATAGTCATTCCCCAAGCTTGAGCGCCTTAAATTTTTTTAACTCCCCTCCTGCACACACACACACAATTTTTAAAGGATAGTGTGTTTTTTTTCCTTATTAAAAGTAATATCTGTACTAGGCAGAACATTCAGAAAACAGAAAAGTGTAAAGGAAAACACAAAAATCACCATAATCTCTCTATCCAAAGATAACTAGGAGCCCTGTTCATATTTTGGTAAATTTCTTCCAGGTCATGTTTATTACAAATGTGGGATTATGCAGCAGAGACAGCTTTGCTATTCTACTTTGTCAGTTAACATTCTTGTTAAATAAGTTAAAAGGGGAAATCATTTTTCTTTTCCTAGTCTGCTCATATCCATGAAGGAAAATAGCTCTTCCATAGTGTAAATTCCCACTGGTAGGTCATGGTCTTCATTATATACTGGAAACAGCGTTTGTAAGAGAATTATCCAGTGTTCAGATGCCTTGTGCTGAGACTGCTGTTGGATTCAGTAAAGAATGGTTCTGTCCGAGGTGGGGATTAGTTAAGGTAGGTGGAATTTGCTGATTCTCACTATCACAATATTCTTGGGGATAAGGTGTTGTGCCAAACTCCTATTAATCTCAATAGGGAAGGTACCAGGTTCAAGAGGCCAAAGAAGAGACCGAGAGCCAGCAAATGAGACACAGGGTTTTATTAGGGGGTTACATACAGGGGAGAGAGTCCAGCGGAGGCAGGCTGGACAACATAACCACACGGCCCAGTGGCAGTGGGTTGGGCAGGAAACCTGCAGCCGCCTGCAAACAGCATGCAGTTTCCATGGCATTTCCACTTAACACCCTCCCCGTGACGACCTCCACCTGGCAACCTTCATTTAACCCAAAACTCAGGGCCTCGATGTACAGCCTGTGTTCCACGGAACGTGCAAGGGGTTCAGATGTTTATCATAGATAAGGAACGAACTTCCAGGTTAGCTGCTTGGGTTCCCCAGCTTGGAACTCACATTTAGATGCATCTGCCATCCAGGGTCATTCTCAGAGTATGCTTAAATAATTGCTACCAGGTGTGTTTACCCTACGTAAGACTACCCCAGGTTTACGATAACAGCCTCTACGACTTAAGAAGGCCACTTTGTGTTCGTAAGATAATCTGCATATTGTCATAGTATTTGCTTCACTAACTATATAATCCGCCCTCAGGACACTTTCATATTAAACGTTCATTGTTTCTTAAACTTGCCCTTTTCTTCTCACCTGTCAATAGACATTGATTCTCATGAGGCCATTCTTTCAACAAGCACTTATTGAACACTGACAGTGCTAGAGTTTTCAGAATGCTGATGATCAGGCCCTTCCCTGAGAGATTACTTCAGACTAAGGATGCATGGTTTGGGGAGCCTATGGGCAATGGTTCTCATACCTGCGATACATTAGCATCACCTGGAAAGCTTTTGCAAAGGCCAGGGCTCAGGATGCACCAGACCAGGTGATTGACTGTTTCTGAGGATGGGACTTAGGCATGTAGCTTTCAAAGCTCCCCAAGTGATTTTAATGTGCAGCCAGGGTTGCGAACCAGTGCCAGAAAACAATGATTCTCATCAAATTGGCTGCATGTGAGAATCATCCAGGGAGATTTTTTTAATAAATTAAACTACCTGGGCCCCACCCCAGAACAAATGAGTCAGAATCTTTGGAAGAGGGATCTGGGCAACTATATGTTTTCCAAAGCTCCTTCATATAATCTGATACATGGCAAGTACTGAGAATCATTGCTACAGGCAATCTAGTAAATGAGAAAATCTAGAGTTGAACCCATTTCTGGCTCTTTGGCTTTGCAAACCACGCATAACTGTAGGATGAAGAGTCACCTCTGAGCTGCCATGTTGGGTAATGAACAGCAGGGCTGAGAACCTGAAGGCATGGGTCAAGTCTTGGCTTTGCCATATAACATTTGCTCTGCAATGTCACACAAATCACGTAACTTCTCTGGGTTGGGAGTCCTGTCCGCCTGCCTAAAAATCCAGAGCTCTTTCTACCATACCTCTGTTTTCAAACTTTTTTTCTACCTTAATTGATATTTTACTGTTTTTGTTTAATGATCAGTACATAGACCTAATGTTTCATTTCTATATAGTTCTTTTATTTTTTTTTTCCAAACCTCCAGGTAGTATTTATCCCAGATTCCAAACTCTCCTGTGGCCTAAAAGCTATTTAGTCTATTGGAAAGATTCAGCAAGCTCTTTACGAAAATGACTGCAGTATCTTCAACACATTTGAGTTGCACTCATAGTTTGCTCTAGTCATGTGCAAGTTTAACGTACAACTCTATATCACGTAATGGGACATCTTTAACAACAAAACCTCCCCATGCCCAAGGTCATGGACAGGAGAAGAAGGGAGTGAATTTCTACCTTATGCATATTTTAGGGAACAATACTGTGGCTATCACTTACCCTTTGAGCACTCTTGATTTTGGTCATTTATATTAGAACATGAGAAACAGTGACAGTGAATACAAACGAGTACTAACCGAATTCCTAGACTGCTACCAGAAAAGAAAATTTAAAGTCCCTTCCCATATTCACAAAGGTGGCAGTAACTGTATATACATAAAAAAAGGCTATAAACTTACAGAAAAGATAAACTCTGGCTTCTAAACAAATTACAAAATTGATTTTGCCTTTATCCTTGAGTGTGACACAGAAAAATGAAAACCTGTAGACCTAGTTATCAAAAGGCACTTATCCTCCTCAGCCCAGGTATGAACTTAAAGTTTGGCCTGAGCTAGTTTGATCTTCAAGTTTTCTCCAAGTTTGTCCATGAACTCAAACCTATTCAAGTAGTCAGAACATTGCGCACTGGGTAAACCTTTAATGCAAGCAGCCAAGTCCTTGGTCATGAAACCAGCCTCAGTTGTCTCAATACAGACTTCTTCCAAAGCATTTGCAAAGAAGGCAAGCTCTTTATTGTTATCAATCTTTGCTCTGAGGGCCAACCCTCTGGTCCAGGCAAAAATGGAAGCAATGGGATTGGTGGATGTCTCCTGGCCTTTCTGGTACATGCAGTAGTGATGGGTTACAGTCCAGTGGGCAGCCTCTGCTTCTACTGTCTTGCCATGTGGACACACCAGCATGTTGGTCATCATGCCAAGAGAGCTATACCCTTGGGCCACAGAGTCTGACTGCATGCCACCATCATAGTTTTTACAGGCCCAGATGAAGCCTCCTTCTGATTTCGTAGATTGGGCCACCATGTTATCGATGAGCCTATACTCATACCAGATCTTTTGGGTTTCAGATTGGGACTTGTACTGCTTGTCATATATCTCCTGAAAGATGTCTTTAAAATGTCCATCATATTTCTTCAGAATAGTGTTTTTGGTGCTCAGCTACAAAGGCCAACGCTTAGAGCCATTTGGAATGAACTGTGCAAAATCCTCAATTGACTTATCTTGATTATACATCCCCATGGCAACACCACCACCCTCTTCCAAGTTATGTACCAGATATGTCACCTTTTGGGTTCTGTCACTTAGTGTGTAGGTTATCTCTACATTTCCAGGCCCAGGAACAACAAAATCAGCTGCTCTGTATTGATCCCCATAAGCATGGCGACCTACGATGATGGGTTTTACCCATCCACTCACAAGCTGGGGAATATTTTTGCAGATAATGGCTTCTCCAAAGACCGTGCCAACCAGAATATTTTGGATGGTGCCATTTGGCGATTTCCACATTTGTTTCAACTTGAACTCCTCAACCCTCTTCTCATCAGCGGTGATAGTGGCACGCTTGACACCAACGTTGTACTTCTTTATAGCTTCTGCAGCATCCTTGGTGACCTGGTCATTAGTGGCATCACAGTTCTCTATGCCTAAATCATAGCTATGTAGATCCAATTCCACATAGGGAAAAATGAGTTTCTCTTTAATCAATTCCCAAATGATTTGTCATTTCATCTCCTTGCATCTCTACCACAGAACTGCCACTGATTTTTTTAGACATTTTGACTTTAATAAACCTTGAAAGTGAATCAAAAAAAAATTTTTTTTTTGAGATGGAGTTTTGCTCTTGTTGCCCAGGCTGGAGTGCAATGGCATGATCTCGGCTCACTGCAACCTCCATCTCCAGGGGTTCAAGTGATTCTCCTGCCTCAGCCTCCCGAGTAGCTGGGATTACAGGCATGTGCCACCACGCCCGGCTAATTTTGAATTTTTAGTAGAGATGGAGTTTCACCATGTTGGTCAGGCTGGTCTCGAACTCCTGACCTCAGGTGATCTGCCCACCTCAGCCTCCCAAAGTGCTGGGATTACAGGCGTGAGCCACCATGCCCTGCCAACAGTGCATCAATTTCTTATCACCCCAATTCCTTCCAGTCTTGCAGACTTAACTGAATGTAGTTTATCTCCTGCCGGGATGATATGCTGACAGGGAGCTGGGGCGCTACAGCTGCTTACAGGCTCAGACTCACGCACACAGGCTGGCATTCCCAAACCGGACTCCAGCTGCCTTGGCTTCTGACACAGCCTCTGCAGAAACCCTGTATATAGTTCTTAATGGCGAGTACTGAAAATATAAAAAGCTATGCAACTGTAATTCTTTTCCAAACAGTTATTCTATTGACTTTTTAGCTTGCAATTTGGAGACAAATTTTTTTTTTTTTAGAAACAGGTTTTCAAATGCCATCATCTTAAAACATTGAAAATTTGTTTGGTCTAAAATTTGACTAATTCACTATTTAATATAGATACTACATGCTCACACCTGTCCAATCTTTCACAACTCATTGATAAAATTATTAGGAAAAATTGGATTACCAGGAACGAAGGTGTCATGGAGGACACCCCGTTCCATTGGGGAACCCAGATCAGGGAGTAGTTTTATAAATAATTTTAGTAAAAGACAAGGGAATAAAGCTAACCAGTATAAAATGTTTACAAGTTAAATGCCTGATTATGACTTTAAATTGCCATTTGATTGTGCTACTTTTTTTTTTTTTTTCCTAAATTGAGAAGGGTTTCCTTCTGTGGTGCAGGCTGGAATGCAGTGACCTGGTGCAATCTGAGCTCACTGCAACCTCTGCATCCCGGGCTGGGGTGATTCTCTTGAGTGGCTGGACTACAGGTGTGCGCTAACACGCCTGGCTAATTTTTATATTTTTAGTAGAGACAGGGTTTTTCTATGATGCCCAGGCTGGTCTCAAACCCCTGGGCTCAAGTGATCCACCCACCTTGGCCTCCCAAGGGGCTGGGATTAGAGATGTGCACCACCACACCCAGCCTGACTGTGCTTCTTGTCATGGGATGTTGGAAACTGCCAGCACAGTCCACCACCTCCCCTCCCCCATCCTCAGACTGTAGTCAATGTCTCCCTTAATTTGATTTCCACTTACTCTATGAATAGCTAAATTGAAAAATGTACGATGTATATAGAAAAACATACAACTAGGGTGGGGAAGGGGCACTAAATAAAAGAAAAAGAAATCTAACCCCAGGCCATGAGCTTACTTCTTTAAAAAAGTATTTAAGGCCGGGCGCGGTGGCTCAAGCCTGTAATCCCAGCACTTTGGGAGGCCGAGGCGGGCGGATCACGAGGTCAGGAAATCGAGACCACTGTGAAACCCCGTCTCTACTAAAAATACAAAAAATTAGCCGGGCGCGGTGGCGGGCGCCTGTAGTCCCAGCTACTCAGGAGGCTGAGGCAGGAGAATGGCGGGAACCCCAGAGGCGGAGCTTGCAGTGGGCCGAGATCGCGCCGCTGCACTGCAGCCTGGGCAACAGAGCGAGACTCCCTCTCGAAAAAAAAAAAAACGTATTTACACCTATCAAAAACAATTTTTTTAAGGGACGGGGTAGGTTTCCTGCTTCTTACAAGTGTGTTTCTAGAGCTATTAAAAACTTGCATTTACAAAATAGTTGGTAAAATGGCTCTTCTGTCTTCTTCAAGAAGGCCATTGCCTTCTCAGCCATTTTCTGAGATAATCGAGGGTACTCGGTTGAGGATACTCACCAGCTTTGGCTGCTTTCTCTCCTGCTTCACCAGAGTCTGGCCTCTTCTGGTTTTAACATCTTCATTTTCTGCAAGTGAGTCTGATTTCATAGCTTTGCTCCCCCTTTCCCTTTTGCTTACACTTTCTTACTTTTATTGTTTGTATATTTTAAAATCAGTTTCAGCATCTGCAGGAGCAGGTTTGGATACCATCTTGCCGGTCTTTCCATGACTGTCTCTTGAGCTGAGCTGCTCCTTTCCCCCTGCTTCCTGGCAGAGGCAGTGTTCCAGGACGGCACTGCCAGGCCCTTTGCAGAGCTGTACTGGCTGCAATTCTTACCACCCCTAAGCTGCTGGGACCCTTAAAACTTCTTAAAAAGCATCAAAACTCCTTTTTCACTTGTGAAATCTTGCACAGGATCCTGATATTTCAGAGGGATAGAGATGTAATTATCCCTGCTGAAGTGGGAGTAAGTACACTTTTGTGGAATGCTCATACCCTTGATCTGGAAATTCCACCATTCATCATGTGATGCTGACAGATTTTTACCTTTGAATATGAAAAATGATTAAGAATACTTTGGGGGATTTTCTTTTCATAAAGAGAAATTACCAGTCACTTCTCCCAATTCTTTTTATTTTTTATTTTTATTAATCTAATTTTACAGAGATGGAGTCTCACTGTGTTGCCCAGGCTGGCCTCAAACTCCTGAGCTCAAGGAATCCTCCCACCTTGACCTCCCGAAGTGCTGGGATTATAGAAATGAGCCACCATGCCTAGGCTCCCAATTCTCGAAGTTGGAGAAAACAGGGAAAAAAGGCGATGTTGATGGTGAGGAGCTTGGGAACCAATAGCCCTCATGGTCCTGTCTGCCCATGTCAGTGAGGGAGGGGATCCCTGGTGGAATACCTCACGGGAGAGGCAGGAGTCAAAATCTGGCCGGGTAAGAATACAGGACCCCGGCGGGCCCACGTTGTATTGGCCTCCTTTATCCACAAAGGGTGAGGTGGAAAGTGAGAGGAAGGATCGTTTCCTCCTGAGAGAATAGGGTTGTGACACAGCCATATTTGACCTGGTCATCCCTGATGGTCCATCAGGTACTACATAAGACCAACAGAAACTACTCACTGAGCCATCTCTATTAGGTGACCCATGACCTGGATTAATGACCACTAATCTGTGTTCATTGTTTACCAGCAGGTTAATAAGCCCTTTAGTAATACCGGAGAAGAAAACAATTAGGAAAGTACAGGCTAGATGACTGTATGACCCGCAGAGAGCCTAGACTTTTATCTGGCCCATCAGTTTGGGCTCCATAGTAAGTGTAGCCCAATATTTCCTTTAATAATTATGTAGGACTAACGTCTCATCTCCCTGGGAAGCTCCAAACACTTGACTTATGAATAGGCTCTCTTTCTCTTCATTGCTAGAATTCTATCCATCACCACCCTCATTAAAGAAAATATATATATATGTTTTGAAATTGCTTATGTTTTTATGGAGATTCAATTGCCAATGAAATAATCTTGAAATTTCTAGATAGCACTGGGCATGGTGGCTCACTTCTATAATCCAAGCACTTTGGGAGGCTGAGGTGGGAAGATTGCTCCAGCCCAGGAGTTAGAGACCAGCCTGGGCAATACGGCAAAACCTATCTCTACAAAAAATACAAAAATTAGCCTGATGTGGTGGCAGGCACCTGTAGTCCCAGCTCCTTGGGAGGCTGAGATAGGAGGGATCACCTGAGCCCAGAGAGGTTGAGGCTGCAGTGAGCTGTGATAGTGCCACTGCACTCCATTGGGTGACAGAGTGAGACCCTATCTCAAAACAAAACAAAACAAATGTCTATGTAGGCATTTTGAGTAAACTTTTTACTAAAGTGTAACATTCATATAGAAATACATACAAACCATAAGTACAGAGTGGGATGAATTTCCTCACTCATCAACACACCATGTTCCCAGGTCAAGAAACAAAACATTACTGTCATCCCAGAAGTCCCCTCTTTGGACCCTTTCAGTCACTCCCCACCCAAGGTAACTATTACCCTAATTCTTTTTTTTTTTTTTGAGACAGAGTCTCACTCTGTCACCAGATTGGAGTGCAATGGTTCAATCTTGGCTCACTGCAACCTCCACCTCCCAGGTTCAAGTGATTCTTGTGCCTCAGTCTCTTGAGTAGCTGGAATGACAGGTGCATACCACCACACCTGGCTAATTTTTGTATTTTTTGTAGAGACAGAGTTTCACCACATTGGGCAGGCTGGTCTTGAACTCCTGGCCTCAAGTAATCCACCTGCCTCAGCCTCCCAAAGGGCTAGGATTACAGGCGTGAGCCATTGTGCCTGGCCACCACTACCCTAATTCTAACACCATGTATTCGTATCTGTTTTTGAATGTTTCCTTTTCAAGTTAACCAGTTTAAGTTTGTTCCTGTGGACAGAAAGCCTTCTTGTCGGTATTTTTAATCTCATCAATTATAATGATAAGGAATACTATTTTTTTCATCTTTTTCCTTAGTGCCCTAGAGTGACTGGACCAGCTTGATATAAAGCTGTAGAACTCAAAGGCTAAAACATCTTTCCCACAGATGCCGTCAGTCTTTTTGTTTAATCGTTTGACCTAGAGGGGCTGTGAACATCTCTTTGGTAGCTGGTGTATTTTAGTGCTTATTTGTGGATCCGATTCAAGCCATATGTATTTGCATCTTACTTTAATGCACCTGTGAAATGTGCACATACACACACACAGAGCTTCCTGTTTTTCCTGCATTGATTTCTCCTTTCCTATTTCTATGCTGAGCAGACATCCTTCTCTACCCCACGCTATCCTTGCCTTGGGCGCCTTGTACAAACCTTCCTCAACAAATCCTGCTCTCCAGAATCAGTCACCCCTGTACACACTGCCTTAAAATGATTGACTATTTATCATTCAAAAGGCGCGCACAACCATGGAGAATCCCCTGTCACTTCTACTTTTGATGTAAAGACCATAAGAAATCCAGGTTTGGAAGGGGAAACAGTGCAGTTAAAGCAACTGGTAGAATGTGGCTTTTCATTATCTGCCTGAAGTTCCATTCTGAGTTTTTCCTGAATGAGGATGGAATGTCTGTGTTTATACATTTTTTTCTTTTTAAAATATGTCTCAGGCTGGAGTGCAGTGGCTATTCACAAGTGCAATCACAGTGCACTATAGCCTCAAACTCCTGGGCTCGGGCAATCCTCCCACTTCAGCCTCCCGAGTAGCTGGGCCTATAGGCAGACACCACTGCTTGTGGTTTTGTGTTGACACATTTGTTTGCTGAAGTGACAGGCACCCTGTTCATGAGCTCATTCATTCACTCACTCACTCATTCATTCGTTCATTCATTCAACACATCTTTCCTGAGTCCTATTATGTGCCTGACATTGTTTGAGAGGCTGAACTTCTCAAGGGAGAGATCTGTTCTTCAGACCAGAGAGAAATTTGGAAGCCCAAAGAGAGAACAGTATTTATAGATCTGACCTTTAGACCATAAGAGGCACCTAATTCCTTAAAATAGAATATTGTTGCTTTTCATTATGCCATGCACATGATAAGGGCTCTGTATATATTTTGGGATGAGGGCAATAGTATTGTACATATTTCTCTAAAATAAACTGGTAAAACTCTGGATTGTTTAGATTGAAATGAATAAGATCATTATTACTTTTTAAATTAAGTCTAATCTCTCAGTTAAGTCACCACAACATATTTGCAGTTGTTTGTGTATGGGCCTGTTTCTTTCTTGGAATAATACTCACTCCTATTTAGGCTACCACCTTTCCTGTTAGTTCTACTATGATGGTGAGCATCATATTCTACCTTTGTGTGTTGCCTTTCATTTTAAAGGCTTATGGCAGAAGGATCTGAGGCATCCTTAAGGAAGCATTAGGTAGATGTATAAACAAAATACTACATATCCTTTTTGTGTTATGCAATAAATCATAGAGTTCTTGCTTCAGATGATTTCTTCCAGACTCACTCAGCAACACTTTTTACCCAGACTATATAGCCTTGACTTTCAATAAAAAACAGAGATGAGGCCAGGTATGGTGGCTCACGTCTGTAATCCCAGCACTTTGAGAGGCCGAAGTGGGAGAATCACCTGAGGTCAGGAGTTTGAGACCTGCCTGGCCAAGACGGTGAAACCCTGTCTCTACTAAAAATACAAAAATTAGCTGGGTGTGGTGGCACATGCCTGTAATCCTAGCTACTTGGGTGGTTGAGGCACAAGAATCACTTAGACCCAGGAGGCAGAGGTTGCAGTGAGCCAAGACCACTCAAGGGTGGTGCCTGGGTGACAAAGTGAGACCCTGTCTCAAAAAAAAAAAAAAAAAATGAAAAGCAAAGATGAGTTACCAAAAAAGTTTTAACAAAGGACACAGGGGAGAAAGTCCTCCTCTTCCCGTGGCCAGCATTCTGTTACCAGTTGATAGTTTGCACACAGCCAGCTTTGACTGAACTCACCCCTGTTAGTTCAAATTTCTCTGAGATCTGAATTGGAAAGAGGAAAGAGACATTAAAAATGAGCTCTCTGAGTTGCTTTTAAATTTGTCGCACTGAACCCATGACTGTTAATCCCATTCACAGTGTAGTAATTATATTGCATAATCAGTGAGGGGAGACCCTCCCCTTTTTGTATTCTTATTGAATAGAGAAGACAGAAAAATGTCAGAGCTCTGCCCTAAACTAAGATTCCTTCTCACAGTTCTG
Organism: Hylobates moloch; assembly: GCF_009828535.3. Lineage (NCBI taxonomy): Eukaryota > Metazoa > Chordata > Mammalia > Primates > Hylobatidae > Hylobates > Hylobates moloch. The sequence continues at coordinate 7,149,594 of NW_026652295.1, forward strand.
GACTCAGAAGGGAAGCATGGTCCTTTACAAGGTGAGCTCAACTTGTCCACTCTCAGCTCAGGAGTAGCAAACTCATAGATCAGTGATTCCTAGTCTATAGGACATGGATGCCTGATGAGGCATTTAAAATTGTGGGGTTGCAAGCATTATCTATAGACTGCATACGTAATATTTTACACCTACTCATACTATTCAAAAACATGGGGATGTGTAATTGCAATTAATAAAATACAAATTTGCTCAAAGGCATCACTAAATTCATAATACTAATACATAATATTTCTTCCATTGGTTATTGTCAGAAGCTTTTCTTTGCTTAGCAGCAAATTAGCAGTTTTTATTAACAAGATGGCCCTTGTAATTTAAAAGTTTGGGGGTCACTGTTTGAGACTGTTGGTGATCTATGTTTAACTCACGGATGACCTCCTCCTAGCTCTATAAAATATTGAGGTGTTGACATCCCAAACCTGTTATAACTGGAACATACATATGAATCCTACTCTGCACAAGGCATGATACTCTTGATTTCATCCTTTCCTAACCCCTTTGTCTCATGGCATTTACAAATCTTCTTTTTTGAGACGGAATCTCGCTCTGTCGCCAGGCTGGAGTGCAGTGGCGTGATCTCGGCTCACTGCAACCTCTGCCTCCCGTGTTCCAGCGATTCTCCTCCCTCAGCCTCCCAAGTAGCTGGGACTACGGGTGTGCACCACCATGCCCAGCTAATTTTTTTGTATTTTTAGTAGAGACGGGGTTTCACCATGTTGGCCAGGATGGTCTTGATCTCTTGACCTTGTGATCCGCCCGCCTTGGCCTCCCAAAGTGCTGGGATTACAGGCATGAGCCACCGTGCCCGGCCCAGCATTTACAAATCTAACTGAAGAAATACGAAATAAGTACACACAAAAGTTACATAACGAGTTAAGAAAATGCAAGGAGAAAACATATAGTACATGATCAATTGTGAAATGCTGTCAACTCAGAGACAACAGGAAGGGAAAGGTAGAGAGACAGAGGGAGAGGAAGGTGAGTGGTATGGTGAGAGGAAGTATGTTCCCAGGGCAGACATCAGAGCAGGTTTCTATAGACTCTTATTCCTGGCTCTGCTGATTGCCACCCAAGTGACCATGGATAGATAACCTGACCCTGCTAAGCCTCTGTTTTATCATCAATAAAATCAAGATTATAATTATAATACCTCTCATATTGTGTTATTGTGAAGATAATTTATGACAAAATATATTAAATGCTTTGTACTATAGCTAGTGTGTAATATGTGCAAACTAAATGGTAGCTAGTGTTTATTCTATTAGACTGTAAATCCCTCCAGGATGGGAAGTATGACTTACTTATTTTTGCTTCCACAGAATCTAGCACAATGCTTGACTCATAAGTACTCAATAAAAGGAAAACATTTGTTGAATGAAGGGAAGGATAAATGGATAGATGGTGGGATGAATTTTTTTAAAATGAACTATGGGCTTTGGTGACATGGAAGGGTGTCATGGAGAGCAAGAGGTGAATCTAACCATGCATGGAGAAGAGAGGAGGGCATTGCAGTGGGAGAGGGCAGGAACCAAAGCACAGAGGCAGGAAGGCACCTGGGATTGAGTATTGGGATTCGGCTGTGGAGGGAGTGGCCTGCCAGGCTGGGGAGTGTGTATCTTACCAGTGGATAGTGGGAGCCAATGAAGATTCGTGAGGAGGAGAATGGCATGAGGAGGGAACTTTTCAGAGGGTTAGCCTGGTGCTGGTGCGGAAAGGAAGGGGGCAATCCATACTAAGTGAGAAGTGGTCAAGTCCCTGACCAGAGTGACAACTATGGAAATAGAGACAAAAGACTGATTGAGGAGAGGTCAGAGGTCCCACATCTCAATTCTTTTGGAATTGGTAAGGTCGTCACTTAAACCATCTACCAACACGCCTGCTGACTCTTGAAAGGCCACATTTTTGGCTGGGCGCGGTGGCGCATGCCTGTAATCCCAGCACTTTGGAAGGCCAAGGTGGGCGGATCACCTGAGGTGAAGAGTTCAAGACCAGCCTGGCCAACATGGTGAAAGCTTGTCTCTACTAAAAATACAAAAATTAGCTGGGCGTAGTGGCATATGCCTGTAATCCCGGGAAGATGTACTCAGGAGGCTGAGGCAGGAGAATCGCTTGAACCTGGGAGTTGGAGGTTGCTGTGAGCCGAGATCATGTCATTGCACTCTGGCCTGGGCAACAAGAACAAAACTCTGTTTCAAAAAAAAAAGAAAAGAAAAAGAAAGAAAGAAAGACCACATTTTTAAAAAGCACTGTGGGTGAGTACTGAGTTAGAGAAGAGACATTGGAGGGATGGATTGACAAGGAGTGTGGAGCCTGCTGCATGAACTGAGTCAAGGAAGGGTGATTGAAGGGTAGGCTTTTTTTTGGTTGTTTTTTTTTTTTAGAGACTTGGGAAGATCAACAGCAGTGAGTGTCAGAATGGGCAATGGAGAGGGAATAATCTATAAACGTGGAACTGAACTCGGGGCTAAACTGCCAATGACGGAGACTCACTTGCCTGAACAAAAGGGAACTGGAAGTCCAGCAACAGGGGCAGAGTCTGATGGCTCTGCTTGTGGTGAGGCCAAGGGCACAGGTGAAGCCTGGTGGTTGGAGCCAGACTGGGCCACTCCCCTTCCCTGAGGAGGAAGCAGAGTTGTGGTCACCTCCCTTCCCTCTCCACCCTCCACGGAGATCTCCCCTCCCTCCTCCACATTCCACGGATACTTCCCTTCCCCTCCACATCCCACGGAGACCTCCCCTGCCCCCTTCAATTTCACTTGACTAGGAAGACACAATGGAGCTAGTGCAGGTGGCCTGCTTCTTTTATGTTCTTGGTAAAGCTGTCTGTCTCTCTGGAGGAAGTTATTTTTTCTTAGATAAAGGGACTATCTCTGGGGGGGGAAATGATTCCAAAAAAAGAAATAAAGAACAAAGAAAAATAAGGATTCTCCTTTCTCCTACCTTGGGGGGAATTCACTCATTCATTACCACATTTAATTGAATTGAAAAAATAGCCACTTTCTTCTTCCAGTAACTACTATTGTCAGTGACTACTTGACGTTGTCTTCTGTTAACCACATGACATCCTCTGTCTGTGAGTTTGTGGAGCACCAGGGAAGAGATAAGAACACCCAACTCAGTACTGCTTTTCCGTGACACAGAAAGATGCTGTTAGGACTAGGTATTCTTGGGTTCTTAAAAACTCTTTGGAGAATTAGATCAATCCAAGAAGACTGAGAAAAATCACATGTAGTATTTCCCCAAAGAACTTTACAAAGGGTAAGATGCTCTGGCTCGGAACTAGAACTTTAGCATAAATCTGGTCTGAAACCTTGGTTAAGGATGTAACAGTTTATATTGGGGAATCTGTATGTGGATCCGAAAAGCAGGCAGCTTTCTAGATTTCTTACACACAACTGGTGCAGATATAAAGTGCTGCCACCATCTGAGATGACACTTTGGCCTTTCTGTGTGTGAAAACTGACTTACTCTATGTGAAAATTCATATATTCTATAGTCTAACCTTCCATCCTTGGGTATACCAACAAGAAAAACCAGGAGACATATCTAAAGATGTTCAGAGCAGACCTTTTTGTAATAGCAAAAATGTATAAATCAACCAACTGTCCATCAACAGCAGAAAAGATAAATCCAATGTAATACGTTCATACAATGGAAAGTTATTAAATCATTAAATGGCAGATGGTCTTATAGTGACACGCAACAAAGTGGATAAATCTGAATAACATAATAGTGAGAAAGTTAAAGCAGGGTGCAGTGGCTCATGCCTGTAATCCACTTTGGGAGACCGAGGCAGGCAGATCACTCGAGGTCAGGAGTTTGAGACCAGCCTGGCCAACATAATTAAACCTGACTCTACTAAAAATACAGAAATTAGCTGAATGTGGTGGCGGGCACCTGTAATCCCAGCTACTCAGGAGGTTGAGGCACGAGAATCACTTGAACCCAGGAGGTAGAGGTTGCAGTGAGCTGAGATCACACCATTACACTCCAGCCTGGGTGAGAGAGCAAGACCCTATCTCAAAAACAAAACAAAAACAAAACAAAACAAAAAAAGCAAGTGAAGTCCAAGAATTACACACGACATTAAGCTCCCTTCACAATGTTAAAAACAACTAAAACGAAACAACAAAGTTTTCCAGAATAGGTATATTTATGATAAAACTATAAAACACACATATACTTAACAGGAAGGGAATAGAAAGCCAAAAACTCAGTATCCAGGAGAGTTCACTCAGGTGAGCAGATGGATGTAAATTACACTCATTTCGGGTGGTGAGCTGGTAGATGTTCTTTATCTTGTTTTACAAATAGAGTGATGGGGAATGCAGGGACTGGTGATGAGTGTGTCATGAGCCATGACATATGATTAATCCAGTTCTGCACATCTGAGTGGGGTAGGGGTTGTGGGAAACCGTCACAGGTCTTGTGGGACACAGACAGACCTGATGACTTTTCAGATAGAATTGCAGGCTGAGTAGGCAGAGGAATGGAGTAGATATATTATTAGAGTTTGTCATCCAGGGCCTGGCAGGATAATCAGTGTCATGAAGGACAGCACTCCTGCCTGGGGGAGTTTTCAGCTTATTCCAGACAAAACAACCATGGAGACATTGAGTCTGAGTTAAACATCACGGCCATGGAGTCTCCTGTTTTCATTTTTCTAATGATAAAGGTATTGTAACTCAAATGTCTTTATTTTATTTTTTCTGTCAAGAAAGTTATTGCAGAGACAAAAATTTGGAAAATAAAGAAAAGGATAAAAAAGAAAATATTATTCCAATACCCAGAGATCATCACTGTCAACCTTTTGGTGCGTTTGCCTCCTGTGGACTGTGATTGATAAGAACCACTAACTACCTGCCCGTTGTATATTTTCTGACCGAGGCAACCTAGCAAAACTGTTCAGAGCTTAGTTCTTTGGAGTAAGAAGAACTGAATTTGAATCCCAGCTTTGCACTTACCAGCTCATGGCAAGTCAATAGCCTTCCGTAAACCCCAGCTGGGTCATGGCACTAGTGGGATTTGTTTTGAGGATTAACCAAGAGGCAACGTGGTGCAATTAGCATTTAGAGTGTCTCGCCCACAGTCAGCCTTCAATGAGAGTTGTGAGTTATTATTAAGATGATGTGCCTGGTTTGGGGCAGTGAGGTTCATTTAGTTAAAAGATGGGGAACTCCAAAAAACACCCAAACAGCGGAAGGGATCCTAGGGTTGTGAAGGTGGAAAGGGCTATGTTATGTGTGATTTGAAGACAGCCTGATGGGTGACTTCCAATATGTGAAGAATGAAGCCTGTCTCAGAGGATTTGAGAGCCCAGAAATAAGCTTAATCCTGCTCTTTCATCATAATAGAAAGTTGATTTATCCTCCTCCAGTGAGAAAAAAAAAATACCTTCAACATGAGAAGAGGAAAGGGCAGTGGGGGAAATGACAGGGACAAGCAGTATCATCTTTGGAGCCTTTGTCTTGGCCACGGCAACTCTCTGAGAATAACAACATGCTCTATTTCTCCTGCACTGAGGGCTGAACAAGAGGGGTATCTGGGTTGAACCCCTCCAAATTTATGTTCTAAAAGTGATGGAACATCCTGACCACTGAAGGTTTTATAAAATGTACAAAGTACCAGAGTGGCTTTGGGCTTCTCAAGAGCAACTCTGCAAACAGCAGATAATGGAGCAATACTTCCAACGCTCTGAGGGGCCATTATTTCCAAACTTAAATTTGATATCTGACCAGGTGATCAATGAAGTTTGCAGTGGAATAAAGACACTTTCAAACACACAGTTTCTCGAAAACTTTACCTCCCGTGTCAGTGGAAGATGTGTGCCACCCCAATGAAGGAGTAAACCAAGAAAGCAAAAGACATTGGACCCAGAAAAGAGAGGATCCAACCAACACGCAGCAGTCAGAGGGGATGATGGTGAAGGAGACCAGGAGATTACAGGTGTGTGCCATCGCGCCTAGCTGGAAGTTAGTGTTTAATGGGGACAGTTTCTATTTGAGATGATGAAAAAGTTCTAGAAATGGATCGTGGTGATGATTACACAACAATGTGAATGTACTTAAGATCACTGAACTGTACACTTAAAAATGATTAAAAAGATAAATTTTATGTTATTTATATTTTATTGCAATAAAATATCTGTGAAGAAAACCCCAGAACACCCTGTAAGGTGCTGTACAAATGAATTGAATTACAATTATTTTTCTCATAGTGATATCAGATTTTAAAGACTCAGTTATTAGTGAGATCCCAATGCCTCACTTTGGTAAGGAAGAGGAAATTACCTTTTCCCAATAAAATCACATATCTCTATTTTTAAAACCTATGATTCAAAAGGCTTACCCTAACAAATAATCCTGTATATCCATCTTCCAGTGATAACCCCTATGCCTCAAGATCACTTTATCTGTGTCTTCTAACATATAATTTTCAGTGTAAAAAAGTCTGACTATGCTACATATATGGTTTAAAAATTGCTTTTTAAACAACTTTACAATATATTTTGCCTTCTTTCCACATCTATGTTTATACAAACACACTCATTTTTGTAACTTATTTTTAATAACTCTGGGATCAAGATATATTTTATATTAATGTAAGTCCCGCTTCTAAAGACAAGTCCCTCTGTAGTTAGAGGTTTTCAAAAGCCTCCCTTTTATATTTTCTACTGTCTCAGAGACACATGAAATAAAAATATTGATTTTTGTTTTAAGAACACAGAAATTCCAATTTTAGATCATGAGATTATTTTTTCCTTTTTCAGTAAAGCAAAATAAAAACTTGTTTAGAGATGAGGTGACGTTTCTTCTGCTGCCTTGGTGGTGGGAAAGGACTCCGAGTTGCTTTGTTCATTTCCACCCGAAGCCAAACTGCTAAGCAGTTAAAACTCAAGGAGCCGTCGGACAGGTTTAACGAGAGTGAAGTGTGCCGCTCCACACCCACCTTTGCAAGACAGAACTGCTTCATGGGTTTGTTGAAACTGCTGTGGAACTGTGCTATAACGTCTTCCTATATTGGAAATGTTTCTGTCTCAAATCGGCATGGTTTAAATGTTTCAGATTAAAATTCTGCAAATCAATAAAAAATGCACACATTGAATCAGGTTAAATCTGCTGTCATGTATATTAACTTATTACTGGAGAAGAAACAATCCCTGGGGCTGTTCTCCTGATTTGCACGACTTTTTCTTGAATCCAGCTCTTGCTGAAGGGAAGCTTTCTCATTTGGAGGTTAATTTATTAAATGGTGAGGAGCTGGTTAAAGAAAGTAGAAGTATGGCGGTTTTCTTAGCGTTTCCTAAGTATGAATGGCTGGTGAATTTCTCAGAGTTTATGGGGGTGAACTCTCCTGTTTCTGACGTTTGCAACCCGCCCTGAGGCTGGGAAGAGTCTACAAGGAATTGTCTGCACCCCACAGGGCTGGATTGTTTTCCTAAACACCATTTGGTGGTGGTTGTAACTCCCACCACTGAGTGATTGCCACTGCCTCACCCCTTCTGTTTCCCATCCATAGCGAATGCTATTTGCCATTGATGGGAAAAGTTCTAGAACAAGCATGGGTCACCCGCATGGAAAGCTCCAGGACTGGCTGGGTGTGGTGGCTCATGCCTGTAGTTCCAGCACTTAGGTGGTATCCTGAGCTCAGGAGTTTGAGACCAGTCTGGACAACATGGCAAAACCCTGTCCCAGAAAAGCTCTAGGATCTGTACCTTGTCACTTTCAGAGCCTTTTTAAAAAATCAAATGCCACCAGAAAATATTATGCACCTTTAAAAGCAATGCTAACAAGACATTTACACGAGGTTGGAAAATGCTCATGATATTATGATGAATTAAGAAGCTGAGGCCGGGCGTGGTGGCTCACACCTGTAATCCCAGCACTTTGGGAGGCTGAGGCAGGTGGATCACCTGAGGTCAGGAGTTCGAGACCAGCCGGGCCAACATAGTGAAACCCTGTCTCTACTAAAAATACAAAAATTAGCCAGGCATGGTGGCGGGAGCCTGTAGTCCCAGCCACTAGGGAGGCTGAGGCAGAAGAATTGCTTGAACCTGGGAGGCAGAAGACATCCAGCCTGGGGACAGAGGGAGATCCGTGTCACAAAAAAAAAAAAGAAGCTGAATACAAATTTGTATATAACCTGACATTGTTGTTAAAATTCTTGGAAAAAATAGAAGAACCTTTCCCTTGTCTGGTTGATAATTTTCTTTGCTTTTCTTTGCTTCTCTCCATTCCCTTCTGCCTTTTCTGAGTATTTTACAGCAAATACGTAGACTTTTATAAGCAGGAGGAAAAAAAATCCTAACTTCGGGTACATCCTTCTAAGCAAGCCTCTTAATTGATTTGCTGAGTGAGCTCTCAGCTCCAATCTGGGCTTTGCCCTGTACAGACTTGGGCCTTGGCAAGTAATGCAGGTTCTTTCTCATGGCCTCACTTTTCTTAGCCAGTGTAGGACAAGATGAGGAGTTTGAATAGGGTTTCTGCTCTGTGATCTGTGATCTTACCAAGCTTCTGACAAAAAACAAAAACAAAAACAAACAAAAAAACAAAACAACCATAAAAACAAAAACAAACAAAAAACCCCAAACTTTTTGGGACCCTAGCTGAGGTGAGTCAGTTGAAACTTGAAACTAAAGATGAACTTCCCCCAGCTCCTGCTCTATTTAAATGATCACTTTCTTTCTTTCTTTCTTTTTTCTTTTCTTTTCTTTGAGACAGGGTCTTGCTCTGATGCCAAGGATGGAGTGCAGTGGTGAGCTCAGCTCACTGCAGCCGCTGCCTCCCAGGCTCAGGTGATCCTCCTGAGTAGCTGGGACCACAGGTGTGCCCCACCATGCTAGCTAATTTTTGTATTTTTTGTAGAGATGAAGTCTCGCTATGTTGTCTAGGTTGCTGTCAAACTTCTGTTCTCAAGTGATCTGCCTGCCTTGGCCTCCCAGTGTTGGGATTATAGGCATGAGCCACCACACCTGGCCTAGATGTTCATTTTCTGTGTGTTGCTATTATGACCAGTGGGTTGTTTGATATTTTGTCTCCTGCTTTAAATGTTAAGATCAGTGAAGACAGAAATCTGGACGTTTTTCTTATTCTTTAGTCTCCCGTATACCTACACCTCTATCTGTAGCAGGGAAACAATGTATGTGCGATAACTAGTTCATGATGATAAGATGCAAATGGTTTATGAAATTTGTTGTTGCTGATGTCTAAGATTTTGAAAGGTGGTCACTTTGGAAATCAGGTTACATTTCGTTGGCATTACAATCATCCAAAGTCAGTATGGCTTAGTGTCCATTTTGATTTCATGTTGTTTAGTATATGAATCTCCAGTTTCATTTTTTCTAAACAATGGAAGCTACAGTCAAACAAAACAAAACAAAACAAATACATGTACTGTGATTTGAGGACACCAAGAGAATCACCACAGCTTTAGAAATACAACTTGAAAAGAAAAGAGTAGCTGGATGTGGGAAGATCACTTGAGCCCAGGAGTTTGAAGCCAGTGTAGGCAACATAGTGAGATCTATAAAAAAAGATAATAAATAAATAAATTCATTAATTCAATAATAAGTGTAATACATTTTGGTGTGACTTCTGCAAAGCAGGCTTATTACTCTAGTGGAGGGAAATAACAATTGAGGTCGGGTGTAGTGGCTCCTGCTTGTAAACTCAGCACTTTGGGAGGCTGAGGCAGGCGGATCACTTGAGGCCAGGAGTTCAAGACCCACTTGGGCAACGTAGTGAGACCTCACCTCTACCAATAATAAAAAAATTAGCTGGGTGTGGTGGCACATGTCTGTGGTCCCACCTACTCAGGAGGTTAGGTGGGGGAGTCGCTTGAGCCTAGACAGTTAGGGTGTGGTGAATCCTGATTGCCCCACTGAACTCCAGCCTGGGCAACAGAGCAAGACCCTGTCTCCAGAAAAAAAGAAAGAAAATGACAATTGATGGGATAGTTTCTTGGTTTCAAGTTGATACCAAATCATTGTTCAGAAATGTGTTCTTTCATGACTGATGGGACAGGAATTTTGACATAATGGAAAGGGCATGAGACTAGAAACAGATGGAATTCTGCTATTTTAGGTATCAAGTAACTCACGGATGTTTCTTAACTTCTCCAGGACTCACTATTTTCTGTTTATTAAAAGGTGGGTTCTGGTTTATATAGTGCTTATGTTGGGAACGTGCTTTCCTGGCCAGAGCACGTGTGGTCCAGGTGCAGTGGGTGGGAAGTGTCCTATAACCAGTCTGGCACCACCATGATCTGTTTCCACTAGTGGCTGTCCTCAGGGGGTTTCATTTGGAGAAAGAGTTCTGAGGCTTTACAAGTTTTTAAATAACTGGTGCAAAAATGTTTTAAGCAAGCTTTTGTTTCTGAAATTCTCTATGGAATATAAATATTGAGTGCCTTCAGTAAAGGATGATTAGCTATTCAAAAGTTTCTTCACGTAACCATTACCACATTATATCTCCATGTGGTGTTTGCTGATAACTGGGTTTACTAGCAATAATCTGCATCTTGCCTTTATATATATCTAAGTTTGAGTAAGTGTTCCAATCCTAGCATGTTCTATAGATTGACAGTCCCTCACAATCATGATAAGCTTAGAAAATTACTTCCGAAGTATTTTCAAAAGGTAAACTTACTTGGCTGTTGTATTATATTTATTGACTGTGTGGCTTACCCATTAAAGTGGGAGTTATTGTTTAGCTTAAGATGTCACTTGGCCATGGGTGTGGGTGGCTCCTGTGTGGTCCATAGCGGTACTTGCTCTCACTGGGAAGTTTAACCTCCAGCCTTGCATCTTGCAAATCTGGGTGCTACATGAAAACAGGACCAGGCAGGAAAGTATGGATGAATCCCCAATATCCATGCTATCCAATGAAAGGCAGTCAAAAACATACTCTATTTTTTTTCTTTTTGGAGACAGGGTTTCACTCTGTCACCCAGGCTGGAGTGCAATCGCTCAATCTTGGCTCACCGCAGCCTCGACCTCCTAGGCTCAAGCGATCTTCCCACCCTGGTCTCCCGAGTAGCTGGTGTATACTACCATGCCAGGCTAATTTTTGTATTTTCTATTTTTGTAGGAAGGGGGTCTAACTATATTGCCCAGGCTGGTCTCAAACTCCTGGGCTCAAGATATCCTCCTGCCTCCGCTTCCCCAAGTGCCGAGCTTACAGGCATGAGCCACTGTGCCCGGCCGAAAAAACATATTCTTAAAGCACAATGGATAGCACAATTTATAAGATACCACCTGTGCAAAACCCAAACCAAATGGCAACAACAACAACAATAAAAATTCATCACTTCAGTGAGAAAAGAATGAGAAGTTCCTCTGAGCTATTTAATTTCCACAAAGTTAAGTACCCTCCCCCAGCAAAAATGAAAAATCACTGCAAACAGAAAATCTCCTCTGTTCCTGAAGGACACTTAAATCAAATAAACCAAAGATAGTTTGGGGTTAATGTATATATTTTACAAACATTTTCCTATTTTTGAAATGGGCTTTGTCAAAGAGCTTTCTTCAATGAAAGCTTTAAATCATTTCAACAATTTTAACTAGGAGAGATCAATCTTATTTTTGTGATAATTCAGATCCTAGATTCATTATTTCTGGAGGATTCTAATTTATTCAGACAAATGGAAGAGAAAAGAAAGAGTAAAATATACGTATCCATTTTATTATTAAGATTTTAATTGTCTGCCATTTTAATAGGCATTTTCTCTTCCTTCACATTATGGTTCCAATCCTAGCTTCTGCCTGTAATTTTGATTTATTAAGATACTACTCCTTGGCCGGACACTGTGGCTCATGCCTGTAATCCCAGCACTTTGGGAGGCCAAGGTGGGTGGATTGCTCGAGCCCAGGAGTTCCAAACCAGCTTGGGCAACAAGGTGAAATCCTATATCTACAAAAAATACAAAAACTAGTCCAGTGTGGTGGTGTGCGCCTATAGTCTCAGCTACTGGGGAGGCTGAGGCAGGAGGATCACTTGAGCTCAGAAGGCAGAGGTTGTAGTGAGGCAAGATCGTGCCACTGCACTCCAGCCTGGGCGACAGAGTGAGACTCTGTCTCAAACAAAACAAAACAAAACAAAACAAAAACCCCAAAACTACTCCTCTATTAGGCAGAACAGTTATTTTAACTCATGGGCTATAAATCTTCTCGTAACGAAGAGATATCATTTACCAACACAAAGATATAGAGAGTTCCCATGGGATTTTGAGCAAGTAAATGATGCTTCTTAATCTCACTGAAATCAAAGTGTCTGCTTTCTTTTAAAAATCTGCTCTGAATATGACTGATTCCTCTTTCCTAACTGCAAGGTCATTTCTAAGGTCAGCCAGAGAGAAAGTTGCCTGTCAGTGATCTGTTTCTATCAGCACAAGGGGAGCTATCTACGAGTGGCAGGGAAAAAATAGCTGACCTTAGGTCAGCCAATGAAGACTCTGCCAGACTTTGGATTCTGATTTTTTAAACCAAGTTGTAGGAAAACAAGCTACTTTTAAACCTCTTTGCTGTGCTTCCAAAATTCTATAAATATACCTTCATTATAGCGTAATGTTGTATTGTAATTATGTTTTACTACTGCAGACTTTGATATCCTGCAGAAAAAGAGTCATGCCTTATTCATCTTCATGTGTCTAGCATTGAATCTGTTGTGTAACATCGTAGATGTTCAATAACTGCTTTCTAAATGAATGCATCTTAAATGTCTCCAAGAGGGAGGTTTACTGATTTACATGTAGTATAAAGACAGGAACATTAATGGTTAAAATTTCACATCCAGCAAAGAACTTTTGGCTTAACAGGCGGTACCTTAAGCTTTATATGTTTCACAGTGTTCAAGAGTGTTCACGTATTTTATCTCATTTGACCCTCACTGTGGATTTGGAAGGTTGGCAGAGCAAGTGTTATTTCCATTATACACACGAAGAAATTGAGCTCTTGCCTAAGTAAATTGTAGCACTAAGATTATAACTATGGGCAAGTTATCCTCGCTCTTCATTGCGTGATGAGCCAACCTAGACAACTGATGTGTATGCGTGTATGTGCGTGTGTGTTGAGGTGGGGCGGGTTCCATCTGTCGGGTGTGTCAATCTGTTTGTTTTATCCTCTTATCTTTCTTTATCACCCTTGGAGAAAGATAAATGAAAGCCACTGTCTTCCTAGAGCAGGCATGTTTGGTAGCTGGAAGCCATTCGTGTTCTTGGGGTTGCCTGGAGAAGCCCAGGAAGCAGTAAGATGGGCGAGGAAGCAACGCAGCCAGATGTGTGATTGATGGCTCTTCGTCTCCTCCTGTTTTGCCTGCAGATTGAACAGTTTTGTGAGTCTGGGTGGTGTTTGGGTCTGTGTGGAGCCTGGTTCCTATGACCCTAAGGGGACCCTTGGCTAAGAAGAGCTTTTGTTACCACTGGGGGGTGGTTAATAGATATGTGGGTTTTTTTTTTTTAAAGGATAATTCTACCATGCAATTGTGTGGCCTTTTTATTACACATTAGAGAAGAATAATCCCTGATTTTTTTTTCTTTTTTTTTGAGACAGAGTCTTGCTCCGTTGCCCAGGCTGGAGTGCAATGATACGATCTCTGCTCAATATAATCTCCACCTCCTGGATTCAAGCAATACTCGTGCCTTTGCCTCCCAAACAGCTAGAATTACAGGCGCCTGCCACCACACCCAGCTAATTTTTGTATTTTTAGTAGAGATGGGGTTTCAACATGTTGGCCAGGCTGGTCTTGAACTCCTGACCTCAAGTGATCCACCCGCCTCGGCCTCCCAAAGTGCTGGGATTACAGGCGTGAGCCACTGCACAGACCCCTGAATTTCTTAAATCAAAGTTTTACTATATTTAAGGGCAGCGACTGGACCCTATTTATCTTTGTATGTTGCAGAGTATTTCCATATCCTAGGTTATAATTATTTGCTGAACAAATGAGATGCATAGAGGGAAAACATCCTAAATGAAATTTTGTACATTATGCACTGACATCTTCCCTCCATGCATGTCTTTCTCTCCTCCACCAATGGATATTATGGGCTGTTTGTGCAGAGGCTGACTTCCAGCCATTGATTCTGTTTGAGAAGAACCACTGTCTTGTCTATACATCAGTGTTTGTACAGGTTGAGCATCCCTAATCTGAAAATCTGAAATCCAAAATGCTCCCAAATCCAAACCTTCTGAGCACCGACATGATGACCACAAGTGGCGAATTCCACACCTGACCTCATGTGATGACTTGCAGTCAAAATGCAGTCAAAACTTTGTTTCATGCACAAAATTATCTAAAATATTGTATAAAATTACCTTCAGGCTATGTGTATAAGGCATATAGAAAACATAAATCAATTTCATGTTTAGGCTTGAGTTCCATCCCCAAAGATCTCTCGTTACGTCTATGCAAATATTGCAAAATCCAAGAAAATCCAGAATCCAAAATATTTCTGGTCCCAAGCATTTTGGATAAGGGGTACTCAATCTGTATAATCATTTAAACACTTGACCACTTTGGTTTTATTAAAGATTCGAGGAAATTGAGACTACGGTGCAAATTATTGGTTGTGCTAACAGTGATAAACTTTTATCTCATTATATGTGTTTACTGCTTGAATTTAAGACGTTCAGCTGTAAAACGAAAAAGAACAAGACATTTTGTCAAAAATTACGCCTAAAGGGTCAAGTTGTCATGAGAAGTGCTATAATATGACAAATTTTAGAAAGTCCCCCCCACTCTCTTTACAACATAAAAATGTAGTTTTTTATTTTTGTTTTCAGTTCATAAACATTTTGGAAACGCACTGTATCAGAAGGTAATTAGCGGCATTGTTTGGAAAGATGAAAAATTTATTAGATCTTTAAATGGCTTTTACTAAAGCGTCATTTAACAATTTTCCATATTATAGAAACAGCTTTTCATGGATGGTGTGACTGGGTCTGTATCCAAACCCGGTTCTGTTCCTGGAACCTACGGTGTAGTTAACACAGCCTCTGAACTGGGAGTGGCCCTGGAGCAAGTTGCTGGAATGTTCAAGCTCCGCGTCACTCATCCCTACCAAGTAGATGATCTCTGCCTAGGGTTCTTTGTCACCCTCAGGCTCAAGTCCCAGGAGGCCTCCTCCGCTGACTTGGGCGAACAGCTCTGAGTTCCGGAGAGGGTTGGGTCTGCGGAGAAGGGCGCGAGAGACAAGCATCTGCAAGGTTCTGGTACAAAATTTGGAAACTGGACTTGGCGTTGAAATCTTTACTCCTCGTTTAAAAAGACCATCGAAAGGGAAAAAATGAAATTGCAACTTATATTTTTATGTTATCCCATGAAAAATTAGCTGTAGTGTTTTCCTCTTTATGCCAAAGAGATTAATATTTACGGTGAAGACTTTTCCAGGAAGTCGTGGTTTTCTGTAAAAAAAAGGTGTTACACATCAGAAATCGCACTTCTGAGGCAATTTCCTGAATTCCCGGAATAAAACTAAACAAAACAAGTCCCCAGACAAAACTCTATCATCTAAAGCGTTCCCTCCTCACTGTGGTTCTAGTCAATGCGTGGTAGGTAGCGTTTCCAGTGATCAACAAAAGTAAATATTTGACCAGTAACTCTCCAATCGAGAGGCCCCTCCATGCCAGCTATTTCCGCCCGGGGACCGAGGAAATCCTCAAAAGCCGGGCCACGCATTCCCAGCCCGAGAGGCCCCAGCGCAGAGCGCAGCGGCCCCCGCGAGCGCACGTCCTCCCCGCGGTGGCTTCGCCCAGGGCGCTCGGGTCTCGGGGACCCCGCCCCGCCCGGTGTTACTCAGGCCTCGGTGGCGCAGGGCGGAGCCGCGGGCGGCGGGCGCAGGTGGGGAGGGGCGGCCGGAGCGCGTCGGCGACACCCGCGGGGGGGCGGGGAAGGCGCGGCGGCCGCACCCCGCCCTGGGAAGAAACCGGCCAGGTGTGGCCTCGGCGCCCGGTGCCAGCGGGGAGGAGACTCGCTCCGCCACCGACCAACACCAACACCCAGCTCCGACGCAGCTCCTCTGCGCCCTTGCCGCCCTTCGAGCCACAGCTCTTCCTCCCGCTCCTGCCCCCGGCCCGTCGCCGTCTCCGCGCTCGCCGCGGCCTCGGGAGGGCCCAGGTGGCGAGCAGCGACCTCGCGAGCCCTCCGCACTCCCGCCCGGTTCCCCGGCCGTCCGCCTATCCTTGGCCCCCTCCGCTTTCTCCGCGCCGGCCCGCCTCGCTTATGCCTCGGCGCTGAGCCGCTCTCCCGATTGCCCGCCGACATGAGCTGCAACGGAGGCTCCCACCCGCGGATCAACACTCTGGGCCGCATGACCCGCGCCGAGTCTGGCCCAGACCTGCGCTACGAGGTGACCAGCGGCGGCGGGGGCACCAGCAGGATGTACTACTCGCGGCGCGGCGTGATCACCGACCAGAACTCGGACGGCTACTGGTGGGTACCTGCCCGGACAGCGCGGGCTGCGGGGCTCGCGGGACAGGGAGGGACCGTCCTCCTCTGGGCGACTGGGAGACTCGAGTCCCGAAGGTGGAAAGGTTTTTTGCCCCAGGTCCCGAAAGAACTTCCCGGCCGCGCTGGGAGCAGGACCCGGGTGTCCTGACCCGTGTGGGGACAGGTTGGCCCCTGTCCTGCGAGCAGGGACTCGGTCCTACCTTTCTCCCCTCCCGCGAGCCCGGGCGGGTGGTCAGAGGGGGCGTCGGGCCAGCACGGGGCTGTCCCCTGCCTGCTGGACACGGCTGCAGTCGCCTTTGTCCCAGCCCGCGAATGGGAGGTCAGGCGAGGTGGGGCTGCGACCACAAAACCCAACCTCTCCAACCGTAATCAAAGTAAAAGAGGAAAAGAGCGGGGCCCCGGTCCTGTCTGGTGGCCGAGTGGTGCTCGGGGCTCCGCAGTCTCTACCGGCTCACCCCCAATCCCCAGTAACCCCGAGACCACGACTGCAGCGACTCCTGGACTCCTCGGCCACCTGAGGACGTTTGTATCAAGGCGGCGCGGGGTCCTGTCCCGAGGAGGCGCTTTGGCTTCCCCTGTCCGGCAAACGAAACTTCCCCGCCGGGGTGGCTACCCGGCCCCGGGCTCGAAGTTCGGCCGGGACGTTGCCTGTTCCCCTCGGTCGTCCGCGCTGCAGCCCCAGCGGGCGAGCGCACCTGGGGCCCTGCCTCTGAGCCTTTTGTTTCCTCCTTTTTAAAAACACCGGATGAAAGACCCCTGTGTGCCTTGGATCGCAGAGCGCCGGCCGCGTGTCTGCTTTGATCCAGAATGTGTGGGCAGGGGAGTGGGGGAGTGGGGGAGGACGACGCTGGGGGCGCGCCCTGGCCTAGGTGCCCCGGGAAGACCCCCCCGGTGAGAGGGTCAGCTTCTCCGGATCCTCGCGGAAACAGACCGAGGGCGTCATTTGGGTGGGTGGGTGGGGGGGGAGAGACCCTGTCCCTGCTTTGACCGGGTCTCGGGAGCTGGACTCTAGATGCCAACGTGAGCCGTGCGCGTTTTGCAGCCCGCCCCACCTCCCCGCTCCTTGCTAGTTCTTCCCATGTCGGGCTTTTGGGAAAGAGGCCCTGAGCGCCGGGACGTTATTTACCAGGCGTTGTGGCCCTAGGCCTGGGAGGAGCAACCTGAATGAGCTCCAGGGAGTTTTGTTTTGCAAGCAGTTTTGAAGGCAGGGACTACTCGAGTTGTAACCTGTTTTCTGCTTAGATTCATTTATTTATTTCTGGAGCATCTTGAAAATCTATTTTCGTTTTGTTTTTTTTTTTTTTTTTTTTTTTTTTTTTTGAGTTAGCAAAGAATTGTCTCAATCTTGGAGTTCTTTGTTTCCTGAACAAAATGTGTCTGGGGATTTCCAGGGAAAATGTGCCAAGCAATAGGAGGAATGAAAACTTGGGTTTTCATTACATTTGTTTTAAAATTTTGCCAGCCATTTAAATCTGAAATTTAAATTTTCTCTCGCAGTCCTCCAGGATTTGAGATGCACGTCCTTTAAATGTGTGGGTTACACACAGTTTAAATCCAAGTCAGAATAGAATGGGAAGGACTCTTTAGTAGCTCTTTTTGGCGTTTTCATGAACCAAGTATTTATTTTGATTATTATTTATAACTATGCTTTTGCTAGCCTGGATTTCTTATCTTTTAAATAGACAATAATCAGTACTATTAATCGAATATTTCACTCCCTTGGCTTCTTATACCTTTTGTAGAGAAGTAAAACTTTAATAAATTAATTGGTTAATGAACTGCATCAAGATACATGTTTTATTAGGATTCCCCACTGAAACATTTCATTTTGGGCAGGCTCCATGTTTTTTCATTGTGTAGTATCATTTCTCGTGTTCTGTTTTTCCAACTTAAAGCCTACTTATAAATTTGTCAAGTCTCACATCTCTGGGAAGGGGAAAGAGACCCAAGTGAAAAATTACCTGACTTTGAGGAAGGATATGTTTTCTCCTCACTAATGTTGCTCTGCCCGGCAGCAGGGCGTCAAGCTCAGGGCTTGAGTCGCGAGGCGGTCATTCTTTCCGGGGACCCTGACAATGGAGTTTCCTCCCTAGCCTGTCCCAGTCTGCATTGGTGCTACTGACTACAAAATAACCCACAAATGCTGACTTCTGCGTCTGCGTTTTCAAATAATAGCGACTGACTGAAGACAGGGCATGTAGCAGTTTTTCTGGTGGCATTCTGGTTTTATGTGGAGGGAGATGTTTGGCTGTGGCATGCACTTTGTAGAAGTAGGGTGCCCTCTGTGCCCAAGGGAGCCACTGCTCTCTGCTAAGTGAATGGTGATTAAGAATTTCATAAGTATTTTTCCGACCCAGAGGTTTTCTAAATAAACGTTTTTGTGGTTTTCTTTTCTTTCTTCTTCTTTTTTTTTTTTTTAGCACAAAAACTAGTATAAAAACTATTGGTTGACTTTAAACTCATTTATTTCAAAAACTGCTACTTTATGGCTGAATTATTAATAGACTGGTGATTTTTGAGCTGAGTGTTTTGTATTTAGCCCTTCCCTAAATAAAGTAATTTGAATGTGTGGAGGGCCCAACTCTTAGTTTTCCTCTGAAAATGACTTTAAAACATCTCTCTCTGTGTCCTTTCCACGAACAGCACTTACCATTTTTAGGACATTATTTTTAGGACAATACTAGATCTCATTGTATCGTAATCCCCTCTTTTTCCCCTACCACCTGCCTGTTCTTTGTGTCTTTATTTTAGATTCAATAGAATCTGCAACTACTTAATTTTGTTAACATTTGGTAAATGTTACAACCTTGACAATGAAATAATAGACATGTACATGTCTTGAAATGTAAATTTTGGATTCTTCTTGGATAGGATGTTATATTAATACTGTTTTCAATTACAGCAAAATTACTCTAGTCTTATTCCTGTCATTAAAACAAATTACAAATCAGTAGTGAAATTTGTTACCAAAGTAACAAAGTCCCACAGTTAGATCTTTCACCCATCAAAGGGTGAATTTGTAGGAGGATTAAAAGCAGAAAATAGTCATTAAGCTTCAGAAATATGTGTTTATAATATTAATGCTTATTTTTCTTCAGATCTCATGATTTCAAAACTGAGATACATGTGATCATTATTTCATATATATTTTAAAGTTAGTCTTAAATTAGGTTTTAAGAGAAGCTTATTTCTTACCATGAGACAAACAGGTCCGTTTGCCTGAATATTAGAGCAGGGGGGACCCCCTAAGGATCACTTAGCCTATAGGCAGAAACCCCACATGCATACTTCAGAGGTAGGAAGCTGAGGACATGCCCAAGATCCCAGAATCCACTTATGGCTGGGTTGGCCTGAGGACCCAAGGACCCTCACCTTGGTTTTCCCTGTGCCTTCACAGCCTGACTTTTAGAATGGACAGGCCTGTAATTATACCATGAAAGTATGTCAAATTCCATTAATTCCTTCATTCAGCAAGTATTTACCGAGCATCGGCTGCATTCTGTGTTAAGTGTCAGGGGAGATCAAGGCAGAAATCTATAGCCTTGAAAGGAGTGTAGGCTCTTCCAAGGAAGATAAGTACACGAAGACTAGCACGCAAAAGCGGAATGCACAGGAGGGGTGTACGTGACTTCAGAGACTTCACAAGGAGGTGAGAGAATATCTGTCGTGGGGGCACTGGGAAGACTTTATAAAGGAAGTGGTGTCGAACTAGACTTTGGAGTATTTCAGCTGTGTCAAGATGGGTGGGCAGAGAGCCTTCCAGGGGGAGAGAAGAGCATGAGAAAAGTCTGCGAAGCCTATGGAGTGATCTCCTTTTTGAGCATTCCCTCTGAGCAGAGAGGCAGTAAGATGAAAGGAGGAAGCATCCTTTTTTGACCAAGGCATTGGAGACCTTGAATGCCCTGGAGAGGGATTTGGATAGGCAGAGGGAAGCCGGTGCAGGTTTTCATTGAAGCCATTGAAAGTCTCCTCCATTGGAGGAGCGGGGAAGTGAGACAATCATAACTGACCTTCTGGACTGTTTAGGCGTTGGCTTAAGGAAGCCATTGCACCAGTGAAGGAGGGAGGGAATGAAAGTCTGAACCAGGGTGAGGGTGGTGGATGGGAAAGTAGGTATTGCCAAGGTGGAGTGACAGCTTCAGCTAAGAATTGGATGTGAGAGGCAGGGGAGAGTCTGAGAAAACAGGCCCAGAGCTCAAGTGACTCATAGCGTAGATAGTCTAAACACTTTTCTGGGAAACGATTGCAAAGCAAGATTTAGTTTAGCTTAATATATGGCAGGTAACATTTACATGGTTATTAAATTTAACTTGTATATTTTATAAAAATATCAGGTCTGTGGTTAATAATAGTTACCATTACCCGGCAAACACCTGCGATGTGACTTGTATAGGATGTTTGTTATCTCAAGCCTCATAACAAACTTCCCAGTTTACAGATGGGAATCTGAGGTTAAAATATTTAAATGGCTTGCCTAAGGTCACACAGCTAGTTAAGTGGTTAAGCTAGATTTGAATCCAGTATAGTACAATGACCCAAGAGAAGATTAAACCTGTAGTGTGAGAATTCACCTTTTCTACTTGTAAACCCTTTTCTATCTGAGTTATTACTTATTTTTAGTCTGTTGAATTCCTCAGTCTGCATTCCTGTGAAATATTTCATAATCATTGTATTCTTTCATTAATACTCTTGTGGAGTTTCTATCTGCTTAGGAAAAAAGAAACTCAATTTGATTCTGCATTAAGCCAACTGTTAGTCAGATCTATTTAATGGGACAATACGGCTTTCTTTTTTTTTTTTTTTTTTGAGACGGAGTCTCGCTCTGTCACCCAGGCTGGAGTGCAGTGGCGCGATCTCGGCTCACTGCAAGCTCCACCTCCCAGGTTCACGCCATTCTCCTGCCTCAGCCTCTCCGAGTAGCTGCGACTACAGGCGCCCGCCACCACGCCCGGCTAATTTTTTGTATTTTTAGTAGAGACGGGGTTTCACCCTGGTCTCCATCTCCTGACCTCGTGATCCGCCCGCCTCGGCCTCCCAAAGTGCTGGGATTACAAGCGTGAGCCACCGCGCCCGGCCGACAATACGGCTTTCAACAGTCATTTTTTTCTCTAAATATGGGCATAATTTCATTGTTCAGGTAATGGAAATGTCTTGGAAAGGGAGAAACTGCTGATGCCCCTCATGCCTCAGTGCTGACTTCTTAGGGTGGAGCAAGGAGGGCTTGGGTGTGAGACTTGGAGAGTGTGTCTTGACTCTCAGCTAACCAGTCTTTCCAGACCAGGAGGTTCTAGAAGGAGTGGTTTCAGTCTGGAGGCCTTGTTGCTGCAGCTGGGAGCAGTGCCCCACCCCTTGATTTTCTCCATCTCCCTCCCGCTGGGCTGGTCCTAGTGGCCCTGCCGCTTGAAAACGTTCGGGTGTGGTTCTGATTTTGAAGTCACGGCCCCACAGATCCTAAGACTCAGACATGAGCTGCTCATTTGAGGTGACATCTTGTAAAATACTAGTGCAGTCCAATAATTTATGCCTCACCACCGACACCTTGGGCTGGAAGAGCTCATAAATGTGAAATCTACATTTCATGAAAATGAAGACAGTTTAGTGAGAAGCTGCAGCAAACAGATCTAAGGTTCTGCTTGGAATTACATTTTGTTTGTTTGTTTTGAGATGGGGTCTTGCTCTTTGGGTCAGGCTGGAGTGCAGTGGCATGATCATAGCTCACTGCAGTCTTGACCACTCAGGCTTAAGTGACTCTCCCACCTCAGCCTCTGGAGTAGCTGGGACCACAGGCGTGCGCCACCATACCCAACTAATTAAAAAAAATTTTTTTTTTGTAGAGACAAGGTCTCGCTATCTTGCCCAGGCTGGTCTTGAACTCTTGGGCTCAAGTGATCCTCCCACCTTGGCCTTCCAAAGTGCTAGAATTACAGGCAAGAGCCAGTGCACCTGGCCTTTGAATTTTCTTACCCTCAATAAGTTTCTTTCATGCTGTTAAAGTGTATCACTCTCTATGAATTGTCTCAGTTATTTTTGAGTCTTGTAGGGAACCTTAGGAACTCCTGAAATGCCTCACACTTAATACCCAATCCATTTCTTCCTTCTCCTCTTTCTCTTTTTTTTCTCATCACCCCGACTCCATTTTGCTGCAGGACATCCTTAAAGTTATGGACTAGGGCAAAGACAAAACACAAAAATGAAATTTCAGCCGGGCGTGGTGGCTCATGCCTGTAATCAAAGCACTTTGTGAGGCCGAGGTGGGCGGATCACGAGGTCAGGAGTTCCAGACCAGCCTAGCCAATATGGTGAAACCCTGTCTCTACTAAAAATACAAAAATTAGCTGGGCATGGTGGTGGGCACCTGTAGTCCCAACTGCTCGGGAGGCTGAGGCAGAAGAATCGCTTGAACCCGGGAGGCAGAGGTTGCAGCAAGCTGAGATCATGCCACTGCACTCCAGCCTGGGCAACAGAGTGAGACTCCATGAAAAAAAAAAAAGAAAGAAATTTCAGAACCATAACAACAGCAGCAGCCTCCACAAGTAAGAGCTATCGCTAAGTGAGGTCTCCGCCTCTGCAGTGTCCCTCTGAGCCTCACCTCAGCCCCAGGAGGGGGTGTTCTACCTGTCATAGAGGCAGAAGCTCCAGGCACTGCCAGTGGATGTCACTTTAAGTTGCTCAAGGTCACAGGCTGTATAACTGGAAGTGGCTGAGCTGGGCGTGGACTCCAACTGTGCCCTACTTCAAAGTCCTTCTGAAGTTAATGATATGTGATCAGTTTTCCACTATCCCGCAAACACAATCTGCCAAACACACAGTGTGAAAATCGAGAAAACCGCATGGAAAAGAAGCAGAACTTTTATTAGAGTAGTGTTTCTGTAGCTCCTGGGCGAAGACAAAACGCAGGATCAAAAGAGGCTGTTTTTCTAAAATCTGTAGAGAAAAAAAATCCATCATGTTTGCTCACTGCTGGAGTGGGAATGGGGAGGGGACAGCTGTGCTCTCTGGTTGAGCTTTTGAAATCAGAGTAATGAGATGAGCCATAATATCCTCAGATCAGTCTTTTGTTTGCCTTTGTTTTTCTTCCACTTTACTAAGCCAAACAAACATGCATTAAGTATCTTCTGTGTGCAGAACCTTATTTATGTTGTTAGGTTAAGTGTTTGTAGGAGTCCAAGATGACTAAGACATGGGACTTTGCTCTCCAGGAGCAGGTAGCCAGGTGTGTTTAAACTAATGCAAGAGAGGAGAGGATGCAGAGGTGTGATATGGAAAGCTCCTTGCAGAAGGCTGTAACTTTTGAAGTTTTGAACTTTTGAAGGATGGCTAACACGGCATTTCAGCTGATGTATATAGAGGGTGTTTAATGAATTTTTTTCTCTTTTTTTTTTTTTTGAGATGGAGTTTCGTTCTTGTTGCCTAGGCTGGAGGGCAGTGGCGGGATCTCGGCTCACTGCAACCTCCGCCTCCCAGGTTCAAGCGATTCTCCTGCTTCAGCGTCCTGAGTAGCTGGGATTACAGGCATGCGCCGCCACGCCTGGCTAATTTTGTATTTTTAGTAGAGACAGGGTTTCTCCACGTTGGTCAGGCTGGTCTCGAATTCCCGACCTCAGGTGATCCTCCCGCCTCAGCCTTCCGAAGTGTTGGGATTACAGGCGTGAGCCACCACACCCGGCTAGTGAATCTTAGAGGTAAAGTATCATCCTTAAATGAAGTATTAAAAATATATTTTTCTTTTTATGCAAGATCCTTTCAAGAAACTCAGACAAAATAGTATGTGTGAAAAATGCTTTGAAAACTATAAAGAGCTAAGCAAATAGGCCTTACGGTCAATATTAATGCATTACATAACTATCATAATTCCTAATACACATTTCCTGAGTTTTTTCTAGGCAATTATTCTGTGAACCTGAAAACAGAGAGACATATGAGTCTTTCTGACATATGTACAAGAGCCTGTGTTGACTGAATGAACAAAAGAAGAGGAGAGAGGGAGGAAGGGAGAGATGGAAAGAGGAAGGAAGGAAAGGAGTCCAGTTGGAGAGAAAATATATAAACAGAAAGAAATGCAAAGTTAGGGGGCATGGTCCAAGTGTCTAATGAGCAGTATAGGTTATTATAAAAGTATTTTTATAAAACAAAGAGAGTAACTCTTCATTTAAAAACTTTTTTTTTTGCCTATAATGTCCCTCTTTGAAATATTTGTCTTGTATTTTTTTGTTTTTTTCTTTATCTTTCTGAAAGTGTGAACTTTTTTTCCTTTATCTTTCTGAATATTTTTATTTTTTTAAGACAAAGTCTTGTTCTTTTGCCCAGGCTGGAGTGCAGTGGTGCAATCTCGGCTCACTGCACCTCTGCCTCCCAGGTTCAACCATCTCATCTCAACCTCCCGTCTCAGCCTCCCGAGTAGCTGGGACTTACAGGCGTGTGCCATCACACCCAGCTAAGTTTTGTATTTTTTTTCTGTAGAGACGGGGTTTCGCCACGTTACCCAGGCTGATCTTAAACTCCTGGGTTCGAGCAATCTGGCGGCCTCTGCCTCCCAGCTGGGATTACAAATACAGACATGAGCCACGGCGCCCAACCTTGTCTTGTATTTTTAAAAATAATATTTTTGGCAACACATGTAAAGCTAATGCCTTAGGACAGCCAGTTTTGGAGTCCTATTTTTAAAGAAAAATGTTTTTTTGAAGGCAGTAAAATAAAACCTTGAAATCTTGGTAATATTGTTCACACATTCATGTGGTCCATCTTTGGATTAGAATCCAGAACTTGTTTTTTTTTTTTTTTAACCACCGATGAAGGGCTCTCTGTGCAAATATTTGGAACTCTTACTTGTTTAAACAAGTTTTAGGATGAACTTAAAAAAAAGTATATGCAGGTAGGTTCTTTGTAGTATGACTCATTTATCTCTCAGAAGAGTTAAAAACTTTTAAGGATGAGTTATTTTTTTCAAGGGCACCTATTAATTTTGGTTTAGAAGTCAATATTCTTTTGATAAATTTGACCCAAATGAGTTGTTTTCTTTTTCTTTTTCTTTTTTTTTTTAAAAAAGCACATCACATCTGCCATCTTCTCTGCCACTGAAATGGGATTTAAAAATTGAACTTCATGGCTTGTTAATTTAATTCCTAACATGATTTGAAAATCTCTCAACCCCTAACACCCATATGTAGCAGTATTAAAAATTTCTTTGAGGCTAGGGATTTAAAAAAATTTGTATAAACTTGTTAGTAAGTACATCATTTTAAAATTATTTCTTTATACATTATAGAATTTTGCATTTTCCCAAACTGCACTATATGAATTAAATTTAATTCAATTACCATGAATAAATTTATTTACCATGAACTTAACATAGACATTTATATTATTTTCAGTAAGGAAGAATGAGTTTAGTGGTTTCCTAAAATTGAGTTACAGAATGAATGAGGTGAATCTTACATACCATTTAGCCCAACAGATGGAAATAGAAATTTCTGAGATTAAAAAAAAAAATCTAAAATTATGTGGTGAATAAAATATATATATACATATATATAATCTGACTTAGAAAGGTTTGAATTACAGCTTTTAAAAAAATGCGTGTTTCCTGGCCGGGAGTGGTGGCTCACATCTGTAATCCCAGCACTTTGGGAGGCCAAGGTGGGTGGATCACTTGAGGTCAGGAGTTTGAGACCAGGCTGGCCAAAATTTGGTGAAACCCTGTCTCTACTAAAAATACAAAAATTAGCTTTGCGTGGTGGCGGTGTGCCTGTAATCCCAGCTACTTGGGAGGCTGAGGCAGAAGAATCACTTGAACCCAGGAGGTGGAGATTGGAATGAGCTGAGATTGTGCCACTGCACTCCAGCCTGGGCGACAGAGTGACTCCTTCTCAAAAAAAAAGAAGAAAAAGAAAAAAGCATGTTTCCTGAAGCAAGCTTTCCTGGCTGTCGTGCTGAAGAATCCAGTGCTACACATACAGCTGGTGTATGTCTGACATCAGACTGACCTGATGGGTCAAAATCCTTTCTGCTGAACTTCCTCCCTGATTAAGTACAGCGAGTTCTGTGTGGATTCTTCATTGGGCTGAGACAAGCAAACTGACCTGCCAAGGTGGCTTCCCTATACCTTAGTTGGCCTGAATGTCCCTCTGTCTTGTTTTGATGGACTGAGCCATTCACAAGGTGTATACCTAGTTCCTTTTCTCGCCTTGGTCTGTTTCCAAAGGGAATTCTCGGCCACACCTAAGACTGAAGTTGGATTCTTACAGATGAAAGATAGAAGTAGACCCTGTTTTAAGGATCAGACATGGTCTTGAAAAGTTGTGTGTGTGATGAAATTTGGTTAATCAGATCACACTTCCCAATAGACAAATAATGATATAAAAGATTCTTTATTTCATTGTTCCAACACTTAAGCTTTTTATTTTTTCAACCCTTTAAAGGATTAGATTTCTGTGCATTCCCCATTCCTATACAGTTGTTAATTTATTTACTAACATGCCATGCAAAGCATATAAGTGTTTTAGTGGATATCAGGAACATATGAGACAGGGCGCGGTGGCTCACGCCTGTAATCCTAACACTTTGGGAGGCCGAGGTGGGCAGATCATTTGAGGTCAGGAGTTTGAGACCAGCCTGACCAACATGGTGAAACCCCATCTCTACTAAAAATACAAAAAAAAAAAAAAAAATAGCTGGACGTGATGGTGCATGCCTGTAATCCCAGCTACTTGGGAGGGTGAGGCAGGAGAATCACTTGAACCTGGGAAGCAGAGGTTGCAGTGAGCCAAGATTGTGCCGCTGCACTCCAGCCTGGGCGACAGAGCAAGACTCCATCTCAGAAAAAAAAAAAAAAAAAAGAAGAAGAAGAACATATGGAAATCCTTTAGAAAAGCATGAAGAATTTATTCGGTGTTATTAGCAGCATATGATGTTAGCTGTTTTGTTTTTTTTTTTAAGTTCGAATATGGGTAGGCAAGGGGAGGCAGGTAAGGTGTCTTCTCTTTATAGGATGTCAACTGATCTCTAGAGAAATAGGAATGTCTTCTGAAACTAGGGGGAGGGAATTAAAAAATAGAGCAAACCCACCAATGTTTTAAGGCAATGTGTGGTTGCCTTACCTCCTTTATCCTGGATGTAATTCGTTTCTAACTGTGGTATAACTAACCAGTCTACTTCTTGGGTAAAAAGAAATTGGCAAGTTTTATATTTTGTGGTCAAATGAATTTGGTCTCATAAATTCACTTTAAAAAATGTGTATGTACACTTTGGTGCGTTCATTCACAATTGTGTTTGTCCTCCCTGTCTCTGTTTTTTAATACATTTTAATTCTAGAATAGTTTTAGATTTGCAGAAAAGTTACAAAATAGTACAAAGTTTGTGTATACCCTCACCCAGTTTCCCATGCCTCCATCATTTTATTTTTTTTTAACAGCTGGGTTTTATGCTGTGTTGCCCAGGCTAGTCTTGAACTCCTGAGCTCAAGCAATCCTTTTGCCTTGGCCTCCCAAAGTGCTGGGATTACAGGCGTGCCCCATCCTCATCTTATAGCTCAGTTTGTGATCATTTTTACAGCGGCACACATTATTAAATCATTTAGGAAACTCTGTCTTTCCATTGTGCTAAGAGACAACTCTTTTCATTTATCTGCTTGGGACTGGCATTCTTTGACCGGAGCCAAATTGCTGAACAGAATTTCTTTAATGTTTCAGAATAAAGGTATTCCTGTATCCCTTCAATAAAGAAAATAAAAATAATGACACAGGACCTTCCTAATTTTTTAATTCATCCTAGGGTTCTAAGTGAGGTTGCTGGGTTTCTTAACGTTTTCCTTTGTCTCTTGAATTTCTTTACTCTGTTTTATAACAGGTACGTTTTGGAAGGTGTTCTAAGTCAGTTGGAATTCTGCACAAGTTAGGACAACAAATATAATCTTGCTTATATCTCAGCAGTATGAGAAACGGACCTCATTTCCTGTATAATTCGGAGTGGAAGACAGAGACTGGTTTCATTGGTGGTGGGTGGGGGCAGTCCTGGTTTTGAGAGCTGGATGGCTCTGGCACCACCTCCCCTGAGCCTGCCTGGAGGAGCCTGTGTCTTCTTCTGGGAGTAGTTCCCAGGGAGGTCTGGGCTCCTCACCCACATTCATCTAGTCCTGGCTTGTTGGGGAGCCTTGCCTGCAGGGAGGAACCCCAAATGGGTGGCCAAACAAGAAAGTGCTTTCCTATGGTGAGACAGTGCAGCCAGGTGCCACGGGAGAATTCCCACATTACTGTGATCTTATCCCATCTATGCATAATGCAACCATTGTTTGTCAAACATTTTTTTTAAAACAGTGAAATTCTTTCTTTAAAACACACACACACACACACACACACACACACACACACACACACACACAAATATCCAGTTGGTTAGACAGGTATCAGATAAAAGCAGGCTCAAGCTGGCCCTGGCTGAAGGTAGGAAGAGCCAACTTCTTGTAGCACATCTGTGAGGACTTTTCACAGACGTTAAATAATCACTTGGTCTGCTTTAAATCTCTCTGAAACCAGACTACAGTAGGCTATGCTGTGGCATAATATATCTTGGTAAATTTAAAAGCCAGACTTTGGTTATACCTTGCTTGAAGAGCAAATGAAACTCTGTCATCTCTTTCTTTAAGGTACAGACCATCTGCAACATTTTCCGCCAACACCACCGTTGTTTTAAGGTTTCTGCTAGGTGTCTTCCAGAAAAGTGCCTCATTTGAAATGTACATTGAATGAGCTTCATTGTAGAGAAAAATAGGTATTCTAGGAACATCTTGGAAGGAGAATGGGTTTGTTTTGCAATAAAGATAATGTATTTAAATTTTCCATCACTTCACACCATGATTTTTAAAAAAACGTTTTCTTTTACAGGAATTACAGAAAATATATATGTATTTTTTACAGACAGGGTCTCACTCTGTCACCTAGGCAAGAGTGCAGTGGTGTGATCGTAGCTCATTGCAGCCTCCAACTCGTGGGCTCAAGTGATCCTCCCAGCTCAGCTGCCTGAGTAGCTAGAGCTACAGGCACGCATCACCATGTTTGGCTAATTTAAAAACAATCTATTTTTTTTTGTAAGACAGGGTCTTGCTATGTTGCTCAGGCTGGTCTCTAGCTCCTGGACTTAATCAGTCCTCCTGCCTTGGCTTCCCAAAGCACTGGGATTACAGGCATGAACCACTGTGTCCGGCCAATAGTTTTGTAGAGGAAGCTTTTTTCTCCTCTCCTACCTTTCCTTCAGCCAGACTTGCCAGTGAAATCTTCATGCTCTGTGTCTGACACCGTGAGGTCTTCCTGCAGAGGGACTTGTGGTGTTGGGGACTGTCATTAGGGACTGCTGTGGGATGAAGCAGGAGTGAAGCTGAAATAGCTCTGTGTCATTGTCATTGCCAGAAGTGTGTTTTTATAACTCAGAGAGATATATTTCTGGATTGGATCCTGGACCTGGGAGGGGAAAACTTGCTGTGAAGGACATTATTGGGCTAATTGGTGAAATCTGAACAAGTTCTATAAATTAGAAAATCGTTTGTGTCAATTGTAAATTTTCTGATTTTGATCATTGTATTGTGGTTATATGTAAGTGAATGTTTTTATTCTTAGGAATGATATGCTGAGATATTTGGGGGTTAAAAAGCCATGTTTATTCTCAAATGATTCAGAAAAAAATAATATGTATACATAGATAAATATATGCTGAAATATTTGGGGGTGGAAGGGCATGGCTATTCTCAAATGATTCAGAAAAAAATAATATATACACATAGATAAATACACACACATCTATGGAGAGGGGAGAAGGGGGATAAAGGAAACACAACAAAATGTTAACAATTGGGATTCCGGGTAAAGGGTCTCACAAGAGTGGTTTTGTCCCGTTTTTGCAACTTTTGCAAGTTTGAAATTATTTCAGAATTGAAATAAGTTATTTGATGTCTGGTTTCTCTGTGTTTGCCTCCTTAGTCAAACCGGCACGATGTCCAGGCACCAGAACCAAAACACCATCCAGGAGCTGCTGCAGAACTGCTCCGACTGCTTGATGCGAGCAGAGCTCATCGTGCAGCCTGTAAGCTTTCTCCGTTCCCATCGCTTCTCCCAAAGCCTTGGCCACGCCCAGCTGTGCTCTGGTTAGCTTCTGCTGGCCGGGGCCTATTCACCGACCTCTTTCACGTAGTGTTTAGAGATGCTCTTTTTCAGAACAGACTACAGAGAGATGTGTGTCTTCTTAACCTATTTGTAATGTTGGTTTAACAATGGGAACCAGCTTTGAAACAGTTCCCCGTCCCCCTCCCAACAAATGTTTACACTACAGATTGCCACCTTTTTGGAAATAAAGCAATTTATGATTTACATGACTTTTTGATACTTTCCCTTCTGAGAAACGCAACCTGGCATGTTTCTGTTCCTGGGTTGGGATGGATCTTCATGTGCACCATCAATTTAGTATGATTTTTTTTTTTTTCAGGGAAAATGACTAAATTGAGATAACAATTCTATCTGAGAAACAGAAAAATGGGGAAAAATAGGCAATGGAAAATTGAGGAGAAATGGTAACATTTGTGAGAACCTTGCGATGTTTCTTAAGATAACTGAGACATCCTAGGATCTCATCGAATCCGGATTAGAAGTCATGGAGTTCATGGTATTTGCTGTGTGAAGTCTTCATTTTAAAACACTAGCATTCACGTTTGCTCTGGGTTTGCTAAAAACAGAATAGAGAATGGTGGGGCCGTAACCATCTTTTCTATCCCTTTCCTGAGTTACTGAATTTTTTCAGCAAAGTCTCCCTAATGCTGACATTGGTATCAAGGTTACATCTGGAATCTGCCTCTTCACAAAGTACCCCTTTTAAATAGCCTATATTTGAAACAGATTTTAACCAAATGATTTTACAGGCTCTGCTTAGATAATATTTTCATGTTCTAATTTCTTAATTTAGATATCGTGTGGGTTCTAGTTCTGAGTTTCTTCATCCAATTAAAAAAAAATCACTTTAGTCCATGTTCAGATATATTAGGCGCTCAGCAAACTAGCTTGGCGCCAGTTCTAGTTGTTTCGAGTGTCTGATTTGAAACATACTCCTTGAAATGTTCCTCACAGTGGCCCGATTCCTTTACACAAAACAAAATAGCAGACACCAGTGACTTAATAGTGAACATACACACACACCAGTCATTTGTAGTGACTATGGATACGTTTTACGTGTAGCTCTGAAAATTTGCATGGCCTCATGTTCTCAGTTTATTTTTACTTATATGCATCAACGTGCAATAAAAACAGGTTAGGGAAATAGTGTCATATTTGCTAACATTTCTGTTTAGAGAAATGAGGTTCATTTGACTAAAGCCAGGTAAAAGCAGCAAATATAAAATTCCAGAGAAAGATCAGTAGGTGGCATTGAAGCAGAGGAGGAAGCTTTCTGTTTTTGTTTTACTAAATACAAAACCCTTTTCAAATTCTGAAGTAGTTATAGACTCACAAGAAGTTGCAAAAATAGTACAGAGGGGTCTCTACCCAGCACCCAGCTTTGCCCAGAAGTGACATCTTATATGATTATAGTGCAACATCAAAACCAGGACATTGATTGGCCCAATACAGTTAACCAGGCAGAAGCCTTCTTTTTAAGAACCAAAACGTTGGCCAAGTGTGGTGGCTCATGCTTGTAATCCCAGCACTTTGGGAGGCTGAGGCGGGTGTATCACTTGAGGTCAGGAGTTCAAGACCAGCCTGGCCAACATGGTGAAACCCCGTCTCTATTAAAAATACAAAAATTAGCCTGGCGTGGTGGCACATGCCTGCAGTCCCAGCTACTCGGGAGCCTGAGGCAGGAGAATCGCTTGAACCCAGGAGGCAGAGGTTGCAGTGAGCTGAGATCGTGCCACTGCACTCCAGCCTGGGCAACAGAGCAAGGCTCTGACTCAAAAAAAAAAAAAGAACTAAAACGTTATGTTCTCATAAGGTATAGGAAAAACTCTGTGCGTAAGAGGCCCCGTCTGGCATAACGGTACAGTGTCCTTATCACAGTGAAATTCCCATTAGATAAGAGTTGTGTGTAAATATGAAAGATCAGCATTTAACATATTGAAGCAAGGGGAAGGTTAGCATTCTGCAAATGTGACTTTAAAAGCCAAGTGCAAATTTAAAAGACAGTCCGCAAACTTTGGTTCATGAATCTCCCTCTGTTTACCTTCTTATCTCAATAAGATAATTTTCACTGGGGAAACTTAAAGTTTTTGTCATGTTTACAGTGGAAGCTCTTGCTTCCATTAATGCACATGAAGGTTTTCTTCCTGGTAGTATGTGTTTTCCTTCATGTGAATGCTTTCTTTCAGGAATTGAAGTATGGAGATGGAATACAGCTGACTCGGAGTCGAGAATTGGATGAGTGTTTTGCCCAGGCCAATGACCAGATGGAAATCCTCGACAGCTTGATCAGAGAGATGCGGCAGATGGGCCAGCCCTGCGATGCCTATCAGAAAAGGTATTGTCCACAGAGCATGGATCGGGCAGTCCCCGTGAAAAAGAACACCACATACCCAGTTACACTCAATTCCATGACCCAGGTCTTCCTTTGAAGGCAGCACAAATGTTCCCAAGGAAAGGCTTGCTTACTTGGTATTTTGCAGCTTTATTATGTATCTCTAATACAAAGTGACCATTTCATTATAGATGTTAACTGTACCTCCCTTTAGAGGACAGAAAGGCCTTTGGCATGGCATTTGACTTTTTTTTTTTTGAGACAGGGTCTCCTTTTTTTTCTTTTTTAAGACGGAGTCTCGCTCTGTCACCCAGGCTGGAGTGCAGTGGCACAAATGTGGCTCGCCGCAGCCTCAACCTCCTGGGCTCAAGCAATCCTCCCATTTCATCCTATCAAGTAGCTGGGCTATAGGCATGTGCCACACCTGGCAAAGTAAAAAAAAATTTTTTGTGGAGACAGGGTTTTGCCATGTTGCTTAGGCTGATCTCGAACTCCTAGGCTCAAGCAATCCTCTGTCTTGCGCTTTCCAAAGTGCTGGGATTACAGGTGTGAGTCACTTAAGAGTCTAATATCAAGTCAGGCTTAGTTTAATAAATACAAAAATGAGACCCTTAGAGTTGGAAACAAAGACTATAAGGCAGAAAAATGTAATCTGAATTTGTTCTACTACTACCTGGGGCCCAGGGTACTAGGAAAACTCCCAGGACAAAACGCATGAGAAAATGAAAGTTGCTCCCAGGTCAGGCAAAGGCAGTGACCCTTTCTATGCTGTTTCGCGCTTTGAACCTCTTCCTAAGATTTAATTTTTTGTATGTGATTAAGACTTAAGTCCTGGGGTAAAGAAAAAAAAAATCTTCAAATACCATAAAACATTTATAGCCTCTCTATTGATACAAAAGACTCAGAAAGGGGAAATTTGCCCACAATGGGTTTTCATAGGCTGTTTTCCTGCAGTGGTTTAAAGGTTTTTTTCTTTTCAGGCTTCTTCAGCTCCAAGAGCAAATGCGAGCCCTTTATAAAGCCATCAGTGTCCCTCGAGTCCGCAGGGCCAGCTCCAAGGGTGGTGGAGGCTACACTTGTCAGAGTGGCTCTGGCTGGGATGAGTTCACCAAGCATGTAACCAGTGAATGTTTGGGGTGGATGAGGCAGCAAAGGGTAAGCAGCCTCTTGAACAGCCCAAACCTGTGCAGGCCAGACGTTCCAGCACGATGGGGTCAGAACCATGTGTTTGTGTGACAAAGAGTCTTCTAGACCTCAGGTGGCGGCAGCAGCTTGCTGTTTGCAGGATTTTCCTCCTATCCAATTTAAAAAGTGGTCTTCTATTTTGGAATGAATGAGATTTCAGTGTGGCTTGGGGAATCAGCCTTATTGCTTTATAGTCATCCTTTATCACACAGGTCATATTTAACATGTGTAATTTAGTTAGTAGACTTTGAACATCCAGTTCTTATATTGACCACCGGAAAAATCTGTTGTGGGAGTTTATGTGCTAAATAACTTCATTGTTCTGTGTGAGTGGCAACTGACCTCATCCGTTTTACTCATAGGTACTTGAAAAAAAGCCCATTGTGGTGGTTCATTTAAAATGTTCACAGATTGGAGGAGCTGGAAACAGTGAAACTGGCCATTCTGGTTTAGGCTCATTGGTTGCTTACCTTAGACTTTTGAAGTCTCAGTTGTCTCATTGTGCAACCGTCACGCCACCAGTGTGGGAGTGAAGTAAAATAATGTTGGAAGGATATGCCAATCCTTTCCCTAGAACTGGAGTTTCTGCAAAGTATTTTTCAAGACTAATGATTGTTGTGTTGTTTCATGTAGTCATTATGTCCTATAATGAACAGGTGGTGGTAGAAATATGCCACAATCATGTCGATGGGAATTTTATAATGAAAACCGACTCTCAACCCTTCCCTTGAGAACATGGATGTGTTAGAGTGATAAGTTGTGGAGAGATTGTTATGCAATGTAGATGTGGTTGTAAGAAAGCTTGGTTTGATAAGTTGTTAGACTAATTCAGCAGTTGTTCTAAAATTTCTCAACTCCTTTAAAATTTTTGTGTATTCTTTCCTAAGTAGTGAGGACTTCAGTGACTAAACATTCATTCATTCACTCAGTACCTTTTTCTCCCATTTATTATAAAGAATATAAGCTATTACAGAAGGTAAGGCTTAGAAAGAACAAAGTCAGTTAAAATATCAGAAACCTAAATACGAATCTATTTGTATGTTTTTCAAATTTTCTTCTAATCTTCGAGCACATTTCTTGAGGATTTTATATGTATTGGCACCCAAGGGTACAAAGATTATGGTCCCTAGTCCTGAAAATGAATGTTATTGAAGAAAACAAGATGCATACACTCAAATGCCAAATTTCTGTCTAGATCAGCTATAATACATTCTTGCTTAGTCGGGAATAGAGGGGAGGGTGGCCAGCTCCTGTGGAGTGGAGCAGTCAAAGGAAGACATGGCGGAGCTGATGGGGCTTAACTACATCTTAAGGATCCACAATGATGGGCAAAACAGCCTTCCAATTAAATTAGTTATGAAACGTCATATCTCCTAACGTTTTCTTAGTATGACAGTTATTAAAAAAGACAACCTGTAATTTGTCATTGTTTTGTATTTATGTTGGGTGTAGCTTAAGAATGTAGTAAATGCTCAATGTTTTTAAATTTTGGAAAAGTATTACCACATGAATTCAGCTTTTTTTTTTTTTTTTTTTTGAGAGGGAGTCTCACTCTGTTGCCCAGGCTGGAGTGCAGTGGCATGATCTCGGCTCACTGCAACCTCCGTCTCCTGGGTTCAAGCAATTCTCCTGCTTCAGCCTCCCGAGTATCTGGGACTACAGGCGTGTGCCACCATGCCCGGCTAATTTTTTGTATTTTTAGTAGAGATGGGGGTTTCATCATATTGGTCAGGCTGATCTCGAACTCCTGACCTTGTGATCCGCCCGCCTTGGCCTCCCAAAGTATTGGGTTTACAGGTGTGAGCCACTGCGCCCGGCCAGTTTTATGTCGTTTTCTAAAAGAAGCAATTGATAAGCGATGCTTTCCAGATTAGGCAGGCAGCCCTCATGGTCGCAAACAAACTAAAAGCTGTTTGATTGCTTACTGCAGGTTCGCTCTGGGATTTGCTCTGGCTCCTTTCCTCTTATCCCTTGTTCCCCTGCATGCTTTACCTCGTTCCCAGGAGACTGAGCTGCAGGGCCCAGCTGATAAGGGAACTGTTGCCCCAGCAGCCAATCAGGAGGCAGGCATTCCTGAGCCAGGATTTTGTTTTGCTTTCCCGATTTGTGTTTGCCGATGGACAGGTCAGATACTATACACCCGGCTGGTAATGAGAGGCGTGAGCTGGAGCCTGGTCACGTTGCTAATGTCCCACTGCATGCACCTGGCTGTCTCTGGTTTAAAGCCGAGACAGCTGTGGGAGAGAAGGGTCAAAGTCCCGGGTAACCTTCTGTTGTCTGACTCTGAAATGGCTCCCCTTTCTGAAGCCTTGCCAAGTGTATTAGAACATGGATGTGGCTTAGAACAATGTGTTTTATGTTCTTGCTGCAATCCCAGATTGGAATGTTTGCCCTTGGCATGTCCAAGAGATGACACAGGTGATTTGGAAATTTACATGTACTCATGCAAAAGAAGGGTGAGATAATGGACTTGCCCCAGTGTGAAACTGGTGGAACAATGTGTGTGATTCTTATTGTGAAACATTCTTAAATTTGAGGCTCAAATAATAAATTTAGTCAGATTTAATTTTTTAAAAAAGATAACAAGTCCACAATCCTAATATTGCCAACACTTATGGAAATGAATCCTTGAGCAGATATAGCGACTTCCTTTTGAAATGGGCCATAGGGAGTTTTGCATCCTAAAAGAGAATGGTATTTCCTGGATTTTAAAAAGCCAATAATTACATCCATCAAGACAATATAAAGAAACAATGAAAGATGGTTTTAGGTCGACTATTTAGTTTGGGGAACAGTGTATGATTGCATTTATTTAATGATTTTTGATGCACATTTAAGAATGATTGAGTATTTTATAACATATCATACATATATATGCATACATATGTTCTGTGCACATGCTTGCCTGCCTGTGCACAGGTAGTTTTTTTTTTTTTTTTTCAGAAGACATGATCTTGGTTTTCAGGTTCCCATTTCTAAATTTCCTCCTCTGCCCATCTTGAGCTGGGGTCAAGCAAGTTGAGAGAAGTATTTGGCAATCCTGCATTAGCCATTTGGGAACCTTTAAAAAATATTCTGGCTTCAAAAATACTCCATATTTACATCTTTGGTTCTATCTGAAGTAAAGCCGTGATGCTATACAGAAGTGAAACAGGTGCAAAGGTGCAAAAACAAAGGGTGCCTCTCTTTGTCTTTCTGTCGCAGGCGGAGATGGACATGGTGGCCTGGGGAGTAGACCTCGCCTCAGTGGAGCAGCACATCAACAGCCACCGGAGCATCCACAACTCCATCGGCGACTATCGCTGGCAGCTGGACAAAATTAAAGCCGACCTGGTACTTTTCTGTGTTTCATTTTAGAGTCTTCAAAATATCTACCGAAGGATCGTGTAATTACTCGATCCCAGGAAGTTTCTTCTGAAACATTGCTATTATTTCTTTCCCAAAAGACTGGAAATTTTTAGAAATCCCACTTCTTAAATGGGGAAGTGGAATCAGTAGCCCTATTAGAGATTATGTTAACACTTGAGGAGGAGTTAAACCAGAGACTGAGGGTGTGCAAACACTCATTTGCAGTTTGTGAATAAGTCTCTTTAGGGGTGGCAGTTTGTTTCTGCAGTAAGCAGAACATCTTTTTGAATAGAGGAATGCAACAATCATATACAGTAGTTTGTGTCATTGGTGAATCCTTTCTTAGGTGGTAATTAAAACATTATTTCTCCTGAGCAAAGCCCTATCTCATCCCGACACCCACTCCCATGCTGAAGAAGTCAGACTTGAAACTGGGTTGAGAATTACAGCATAAAATCGTAACTGATCTTAAGTGCTTAGTTTCCCCCAGGTCTCTACACTTGTAAGTCACTAAACTTTTTTTTTTACCTGAGACCAAAACTTCTCATCCTCATTTCTTCTTCTGGCTTTTTGGGGGCTTACTTTTGTCCACCTGAGCACCTGACCAACTTTCTCCTTCATTTCTCTAAGACCTAGGGAACCCTAAATGATGTCTTTAAACTTTAAGACAATTTTCTAACAAGTGAGTCTTTAAGTGACCCTGATCTGGGCTTTCCTTTGTGGAGATGGTGCTGCCAGGTCAGCAAGGGTTTGCTTTCCAACCGCCTAGGAAAAAGTCCCCATGGGTGAAATATTTCATAGAGCTAGTACTTCTTTCTTTCTATGGAGGGATCTGAGGCCAGTATCTGATGAAAAGGAGGCTTAGAAGGGCCACTCTTTTCTATACAATCCACAAGGGGATTTATATCTACCTGCTTTTTGTTGTCTTCTAGCGTGAGAAATCTGCGATCTACCAGTTGGAGGAGGAGTATGAAAACCTGCTGGTAAGCTGATTTATTTCTCAAGTGCATAGACTTTCTGTTGTTTCTGATTCAATTCAGTTTGAGAAATACCAAGCACATCCTGGCGGGGAGGCGCCTGCTCATCGATGCTAATGTTGTTGCTGCTGCCGAGTTTCCTTTAGAAGTGAACTTTAAAAGTTGTTTTCTTTTCTTTTTTTCTGTTAAGTAGAGACAGGGTTTCACCATGTTCACCATGTTAGCCAGGGTGGTCTCAGACTCCTGCCCTCAAGTGATCTGCCCGCCTCGGCCTTCCAAAGTGCTGGGATTACAGGTGTGAGCCACTGCGCCCAGCATAAAAGTTGTTTTCAGAAGTCAGTGCCTACTGCTGTTCTGTTTTCAAGTTGTGTCACATAAATGGCACTTGTTAAATACTTGCAGTTGAAGCAAGAAAACGTTGCCACTTGTGAATTGTGGTCTTTTTTATGAAGTGTAAGCAAAAATAAAAGTTATTTTTCTCAAGATAGAGGTCTACCAGATCGTCATCACAATTTTATGACACTGTCATGTCAGTTACTTGGTTCATAAGAGGAGAGATTTCCGTTCTTCTGCCTATTTGTGTCATCGTATCTTTTTAATGTTTCCTTATTGACAGTGATACTTTTTAAATAATGTCACTCGTGGTGACACAGTGATTTTCCTATTGGGCTGGGGTGTGACTTATGGCACTTTGAATTTTTGGGGAGAAGGTAGGAAAAGCTTGATTTCTCTAAGAGTCCATTTTCCCCCTTATAGTCCAAAACTAATTATTGATGGGTACAAAAATACAGTTAGATGGAATAAGTTCTAATATTTGATAGTACAATACGGATATTATAGTTAATGATAATTTATTGTATATTTCAAAATAGGTGGAAGAAAATATTTGTAATGTTCCCAACACAGAGAAAAGATAAATGTTCGAGGTGATGGATATCCCAGTTATCCTGATTTGATCATTATACATTGTATACATGTGTCCAGATATCATGTGTACCCCCAAATATGTACAACTATATCAGTAAAAAATACCAAAAAAAATACCTTATTTAGAAGAATAAAAAAAATTTAAGGCCAGGTGCGGTGGCTCACGCCCATAATTCCAGCACTTTGGGAGGCCGAGGCGGGTGGATCATCTGAGATTGGGAGTTTGAGACCAGCCTGGCCAACTGGTGAAACCCCGTCTCTACTAAAAATACAAAAATTAGCTGGACGTGGTGGTGCATGTCTGTAATCCCAGCTACTCGGGAAGCTGAGGCAGGAGAATCGCTCAAACCCTGGAGGGGGCAGTGAACCGAGATCGCTCGCGCCACTGTACTCCAGCCTAGGAGACAAAGCAACACTCTGTCTCAAAAAAAGAAAAAAAAGTTACTGCCTTCTCGTTCACTGCAAATTTGGATGAGTCTTTTCCCATACCAGGTGGTCAGTGAATGCACAAGGTTAACATTTTTCCTATCCGTGTGATTTTTTTTTTTTTAAGGGACCACGGGGTTAATCTTTAAACCTGCAGAGAAGACCAGTCACTGCATATTGTTATTTTAATGCTGCCTTTGAACTTCCTGTGCAGAAAGCGTCCTTTGAGAGGATGGATCACCTGCGACAGCTGCAGAACATCATCCAGGCCACGTCCCGGGAGATCATGTGGATCAATGACTGCGAGGAGGAGGAGCTGCTGTACGACTGGAGCGACAGAAACACCAACATCGCCCAGAAACAGGAGGCCTTCTCCGTAAGCTCACCCCACGCGGCTGTACACGCTTGTCTTGAGCCTGTTGCCTTGAAGAGCTGGGGGCTCAGGGAATGAATGGTCTATTAATAATTTAATCAGCCACTTGCAATTCAGCCTCCTTTGAAATGGTCATGAAAAATCCTTCCTTCCTGAAAACTTCTCCGTGTGGAGGCCATTATCCTTAGCAAACTTAAGCGGGAACAGAAAACCAAATACTGTATGTTCTCACTTAAGAGTGGGAACTAAATGATGAGAACACATGGATACATCGAGGGCAACAACACACACTGGGGCCTTTCGGAGGGCAGAGGGTGGAGGTGGAAGGAGGGAGAGGATCAGGCAAGATAACTAATGGGTACTAGGCTTAATCTGTGGGTGATGAAATAACCTGTACAACAAATCCCTATGATACAAGTTTACCTATGTAACAAACCTGCACATGTATCCCTGAACTTAAAAGTTAAAAAGAAAAAGAGGGGCAATACCTTGTTTAATATCCCAGAAGACCGTAGTTTGTTTAAAGAGGGTAAGAACTGGTACGTTCAGATAACCCAGGGTGTGTGTGTGGCACTGCAGGAGGGTGGGTGGAAGCCTGGGATTAGAAAACTTCAGGATGATTGTAGCTCTTCTTTCTTCCTGTGTCATCTTGAGTAAGCCTCCGCCACATCCTCTCCTGTAGCAAACATCCTTTTCAGCCTTAAAAATGCTGTGATTCTTGAGGAAAACAGCATGATTCTTTGGCATCGTTCATTTCCAAAATGCAGTTTTGTATTTCACTTTTAAAAAGTACTGTGGGGGTGATGGACATTTGATGATGACTTGCTGCAAAGGATTTCTTATGTCTTCATTCACAGATACGCATGAGTCAACTAGAAGTTAAAGAAAAAGAGCTCAATAAGCTGAAACAAGAAAGTGACCAACTTGTCCTCAATCAGCATCCAGCTTCAGACAAAATTGAGGTAGGTTTCATGAGGTTTATATTTTTGTTAAAAAAAAAAAACTTTTCATAAAGTAAGATTAACCAAATGAGTAATTCTTATACAACTTAAAGCCATGCCAACTTTATTTTCTATTTTGGGATCAATACCCTATGCCAGGGGTTGGCAAACTCTTTCAGGAAAGGACCAGACAATCAGTATTTTAGACTTTCAGGCCATTTGGTCTCTGTTACAATTACTTAACTCTGCTATTATAGTGCAGAAGGAGGCATAGACACCGTGTAAATGAATGAGTGTGGCTGTATTCCAGTAAAACTTTATTTACAAATACAAGTGGGCCAGATGTGGCCCTTGAGCTATAGTTTGCTGACCGCTGCCCTAGACTGCCATCTTTGGGCCACGCTCAAGGCTGACATTAGCTGGTACCACTGGTATGGCCACACTGCTTGTTAAAAAACACAGAAACTTCCATATCAGTTGGTAAGAATCCCTGTCTTGAGCCCCCTAAGCCCTTTGCTTGGATGCCTCGAACCTCCCCATGATTCAGCAATCCTCCAGGAACAAGGCTTGGTGTGGCAAAGGGACGCCACTCCAGTGCTAGCCCCAGCGATGGTTCTGATTGGTCGGTATCTCTGCTATTCGGGTGATACATATTTTGACTAAGACTCCTCATGGTGTCTATTTGTGAAAGCTGATTTTAAAATTTAGTTTAGTTTTGACCATACCAAGAGATATATGGTGAGAAATTCTCCTTCCAACTTTTAGAAAAATATCTGCTTGACTTAGAATGAGATAAAAACTGCTTACTAGCTTTCATGCAGGTTCACATATCTCTTGGTGTTCATGCATCTATACAACTGAGCTAGGCTAAGACAGCTGACATTTTCTTGTTTCAGGCCTATATGGACACTCTGCAGACGCAGTGGAGTTGGATTCTTCAGATCACCAAGTGCATTGATGTTCATCTGAAAGAAAATGCTGCCTACTTTCAGGTTTTTATATTTAGTGATAATTTCGTTGTTATTTAGGTCTTAATACCTAATCTTTTGAGTGTGTTTTATAAAGCACTGAAAATAATCTTCAAAATGTTGCATAAATCCTCTTCATTGATTTTGAGTGCAGAGGAGCATAGATTTGTAACCTTGCCATCAGTCCCACAAATAGTTTCCCGCTGTCACATACCTAAATACTTTCTGCTCGAATTTTTTCCTTTAGCCACCTGTCAAAGAGAGGCTTAGGGATGACAGTCCTTGAAACAGAACTACTAGACGAAATTGCTTATTGAGTTGCTGTTCATTCACTGATCACTCTCATCCTTCACAGTTTTTTGAAGAGGCGCAGTCGACTGAAGCGTACCTGAAGGGGCTTCAGGACTCCATCAGGAAGAAGTACCCCTGCGACAAGAACATGCCCCTGCAGCACCTGCTGGAACAGATCAAGGAGCTGGAGGTATCGTCTCAGACCCAGAACCTCAGCAGCTGTGCCTGGTCAGGGAGATAAAACACACGCCTTGGATGCAGCTGGCTCTGATTAGTATTATTGTACAATGCATGCGCAGAGCCAAGCAAGCATTTTCTTCAGCTTCCAGTGGCTTTTCTCAAAATTAACTTCTTTACATGCCCAACTACTCTTGACAGTTACTTTTGCTTCAGTCTGGGAAATTTGTTGAAAATAAGAACAGAGAGAACATTACTTCACATACAATTCCTTTGGGAACGCATACTTCAAATTTTATCAACATAGCCCTTTCACACAAGGATGTTCTTCCCTGCCGCTTAATTCCTGCCTGTGTAGCTTCTGGAGAGTGTTATCATGAAAGGTTCTCATGTTTCCTGCTGACGAATTTGTGATTTTTTACAGTTAATGCAACTGCAGTGATACTCATTGTGTCATGTAGCTACATAAATGCAGTTTGAAAATCTCCTGTAAAACTCACAGGATATCTATGTTAAAGTATGATTTTATTCACAATTGCAGAAAGAACGAGAGAAAATCCTTGAATACAAGCGTCAGGTGCAGAACTTGGTAAACAAGTCTAAGAAGATTGTACAGCTGAAGCCTCGTAACCCAGACTACAGAAGCAATAAACCCATTATTCTCAGAGCTCTCTGTGACTACAAACAAGATCAGGTGTGTACTCATTTAGAGTGATACAAAAATTTTCCCTGTCTTTACACACAAATTTTTGTCCATCAAGAAAGCAACATTTAATCTAGAGTTCAATAATCACCATAGTCAATGTCTTTGATCTATGAAAGCAGCAGCTATGGAACAAAAGCAGCAGCTCTGTTCTGAATCATATGGTAGTTGTCAATAATAAGGACAATAGTTATTTTTAGAACTTTTAAAAATTCGTAAGGCTTAATACTTTTCTTCTAGTATGTAAAACTTGTCTGTGATCACTCTCATCTTTAAATTTCTGATAAAAGAAATGAGAAATGATGCTTTTATGTTGCATGTAAAGTGAATGTCACTCACCATGGGTGACACAGTGAGACCAAATAAATAAATAAAATGTAGCTCACTTCATGTATACCTTTTAGGCTCACATGTATTATTTAAAGCATCAGTATCGTTGGGTTGTATGATGATCAGCTTCATTTGAGGGGAAAAAAGTAAGGTAAAAGCTTTAATAATTTGCATGTATTCATCTCTGTTTCTATCTTTGAGGAAAAAAAAATAAAAACACATACTTGTGAATAAGGCCAAACCCTGGGGCTGCTTGCCTTACAGAAAATCGTGCATAAGGGGGATGAGTGTATCCTGAAGGACAACAATGAGCGCAGCAAGTGGTACGTGACGGGCCCGGGAGGCGTTGACATGCTCGTTCCCTCCGTGGGGCTGATCATCCCTCCTCCGAACCCACTGGCCGTGGACCTCTCTTGCAAGTAAGTCATCCACGTTCCCAAAGCCACGCATGCACGCATGAATGCGAGGGCAGAGGAAGAGGGCAGGTGCTTATACCTGAAGCTTAGACACATGATGCCTTGCCATAATAACCACCTTTAAAAAAAG
This sequence comes from Hylobates moloch, assembly GCF_009828535.3. Classification (NCBI taxonomy): domain Eukaryota; kingdom Metazoa; phylum Chordata; class Mammalia; order Primates; family Hylobatidae; genus Hylobates; species Hylobates moloch. The sequence continues at coordinate 7,193,758 of NW_026652295.1, forward strand.
GAACCTTGTGAAGGTCACCTTCACTTTGTCTTACAATTTTATGTTGAATAGACAGTCGTTATTGAAGGATAAAAGGGAATATCCGGCCGGGTGTGGTGGCTTAACGCCTGTAATCCCAGCACTTGGGGAGACCGAGGTAGGCGGATCACCTGAGGTCAGGAGTTTGAGACAGCCTGACCAACATGGAGAAACCCTATCTCTACTAAAAATATGAAATTAGCCAGGTGTGGTGGCACATGCCTGTAAGCCCAACTACTCAGGAGGTTGAGGCAGGAGATTTGCTTGAACCCAGGAGGGGGAGGTTGCAGTGAGCTGAGATCGTGCCATTGCACTGCAGCCTGGGCAACAAGAGCAAAACTCCATCTCAAAAAAAAAAAAAAAAAAAAAAAGGAATGTCTGACTGTAGGGGGGTCAGAGTGAATAATACTTGTCATGCACTTCAAAGGCATCATTTGAAGGTTCTCCTTTTCTTAGAAAATCAGTCGTTTTACATGTAGCCACAAACATAAAATGCCTTTAATATCAATATTCACTCATTGTAGGAAGAACATTCATTTAACAGATTGTCCATGGCAGATTCCTTTAAACCATTTAGTATGGAAATCTTCAACCACACACAGAATAGAGAGAGTAGTGTAGTAAGCTGCCGTGTGCTCATGACCAAGCTTTGGGTCACTGGCATCCAATGCACCTTGCCATCCTGCCTTAGACCTCTGTCAATTACAAAGTTGCCGAAAAACAAGACAACAACAAAAAGTTGTAGTATATATGTCAGCCAATAATGTAGATAATTCAGAATGTACTTTTGGGGAGTAAGTAAATCCAAATCCGTGGACTGTTTTCAAAGTTATACCTCTACCTGTTACTTTATCAGTGACTGTTGTAGGTGTTTGTGCAGTGGTGTGAGCGTGTCCAGGTTTCCCATTTGGGATGAAGTGTGAGAGCCTGCCTCTAGCATGTTTTCCCTTTGTGCCTCTTAGGATTGAGCAGTACTACGAAGCCATCTTAGCTCTGTGGAACCAGCTTTACATCAACATGAAGAGCTTGGTGTCCTGGCACTACTGCATGATTGACATAGAGAAGATCAGGGCCATGACGATCGCCAAGGTATGTCCTCAGGGCCACTTAGGCTGCCTGGAGGGAGGGCCGTGCTGCCCCCCGCAGTGCCTGTGTCCAACAGTTCAACCTTCTTGCTGTGTAGCAGTGCTTTTGTGTCTCGTCGAGCAAGTCAGCTCAGCCCTCCTTAGAGGTTCTGGTCTGTCCAATAGAGAATGGGAAGGATTAGCATACGGCTGATTATGAGAGAAAGAAGCAATACTAATTCAGGTGGCCTGACAAGCAAGCCAGAAGTGCCTGTGGAAAAGCCACACACTCCTGTAAGATTCTGGACCCTATGCTCCTTTGATGTAATGGAAAGTTAGGTCATAAAGGATTAACTGGGTATCACAGAAGTAAAAGGTGGGATAGAATTCTTGGAAGAGCACCCAAAGCGTTAGTTACTCTAAATCAGATCATGGTCTGAAGAATCCTAGCAGGGGAGGGAGATCCTTTAGCAGTGACAGGGATGGAAGTGAGGAGAGGGGCACAGAAAGTACCTTTTTGGGTCCCCCGAGCCCTTTTTCTCTTTTTAGTTGGAGCAGCTTTGCTGGGCTCTGCTTTACATTTAGAGCTTCTGAATAATATTTCATTTGAAGAAAAATATTCTGTAGGCCAAAAAAAAAAAAAATTAGCAACCCATTCCTGTGGTTCTTGGGAACAATGTCTAAACCCTAAAAGACCTTTTATATCTTAATGAGCCTGTGATGAGTGTTGCTTTGAGTCCCATCTAGTGGGTGGCATTTTTTGGCCAGCTCTTCTTGATTGCATTGTGGGGCAGTCATAAATCCCAAATCACTTCTGCCTGTTTCCTTCCAGCTGAAAACAATGCGGCAGGAAGATTACACGAAGACGATAGCTGACCTTGAGTTACATTACCAAGAGTTCATCAGAAATAGCCAAGGCTCAGAGATGTTTGGAGATGATGACAAGCGGAAAATACAGTCTCAGTTCACCGATGCCCAGAAGCATTACCAGACTCTGGTCATTCAGCTCCCTGGCTATCCCCAGCACCAGACAGGTCAGCTTGGAACATCTTTCTCTTTATATCAACCATCCATACCATTTTAAAAAGAAAGGAGTTTGCATAAAACTGGTTTCAGAACCATTTCTCTGAATGCTATATAGCCAGTGTTCTTCATGCACTAAATTTTCAGAATTGATTCTGAAATTCAAAGGAAGAAGGTATCCTTTTAGGTAGTATGGATGTTTTTTGAGGCCTAGCACCTTGATACCTAGGTATTCTCTGATTTTTGTGGCCCTAACTTCTTTTTACAGTGACCACAACTGAAATCACTCATCATGGAACCTGCCAAGATGTCAACCATAATAAAGTAATTGAAACCAACAGAGAAAATGACAAGCAAGAAACATGGATGCTGATGGAGCTGCAGAAGATTCGCAGGCAGATAGAACACTGCGAGGGCAGGATGACTCTCAAAAACCTCCCTCTAGCAGACCAGGGGTCTTCACACCACATCACAGTGAAAATTAATGAGCTTAAGGTAGGTATCTGCTAGTATTTTGCCCGATTTCCCTGTATATTTTTATTACCTGCAAATGAATAAAAAAAATCCTGGTTTAAATGTTTGTAAGCAAAAATACTAATTTTCAAGAAAACAGGCTTCTGGCAGGATTTCCTTATTTCCAAATTTGTAGACGGTTATCAGGCTGGGGGTTAAACTGTTCATTTGTGTGTTGTTGAATCAGGCTACAGTCCATCTCAAAAGTTTTCACAAGCATTAATTTGGCTTCTTCTAGAGAACAGCCTATGATATGGGTTAGACAGGGGGAATGATCTTTATTTGTAGACACGACACTGACATGAAGAGATTTGGTTGGTGAGATACGATCTCAAAGCCATAGACAGAGTGTGACTATGGCCCAGGTGTGTCAGCTTCTAACTCAGTGATGTTTTCTGCTCAACCAAGCCTGGGCACACTGCATTGGAAGGCCAAAATACAGATATTCTAAGAGGATCACATTTACAGTGTTAATGAGGCCATACTCAAGAAAGACATAGAAGGTCAACTGCTCTCTCTTTCTTGAATCCTTTACTTTTAGTGGACTTTCTAAGGGCAAAAATGATCATAAGATTGACACAGCTACAATGCAGAGTCCTAACCTCTGTGTGATCAGTATGCCAAAACTGTGGAATGTAGTTGTGTTGCTTAATGACAGGGGTACATTCTAAGAAATGCATGGTTAGGCGATTTTGTCATGCAAGCGTCATAGAGCATACTTACACAAACCTAGATGGTACAGCCTACTATATACCTAGGCTACAAACCTGTACGGCATGTTACTGTACTAAATACTGTAGGCAATTGTGACACAATGTTAAGTATTTGTGTATCTAAATATATCTAAACGTTGAAAAGATACAATAAAAATACAGTATTATAATCTTATGGGGGCTGGATGCAGTGGCACATGCCTGTAATCCCAGCTACTTGCTTGAGCTCAGGAGTTGGAGGCTGCAGGGAGCTATGATTGTACCACTGTACTCCAGTCTGGGCAAGACAGCAAGACCCTTCTCTTTAAAAAAAAATGTGTGCGTGTGTGTGTGTGTGTGTGTGTGTGTTTATATGTATGTATATATGTGTGTGTGTGTGTATATCTTAAGGGACCACCATTGTGTATGCAGTTCATCATTGACCAAAGCATCATTATTAGACACATGACTATACACACACACAGTGGAGTACTGTTTACCTTTAAAAAAGAAAGAGATCCTGGGGCCAGGTGCAGTGGCTCATGCCTGTAATCCCAGCACTTTGGGAGGCCGAGGCGGGTGGATCACAAGGTCAGGAGTTCAAGACCAGCATGACCAACATGGTGAAACCCCATCTCTACTAAAAATACAAAAATTAGCCGGGTGTGGTGGCGTGTGCCTGTAATCTCAGCTACTCAGGAGGCTGAGGCAGGAGAATCGCTTGAACCCAGGAGGTGGAGGTTGCAGTGAACCAAGATCACACCATTGCACTCCAGCCTGGGCGACAGAGCGAAACTCTGTCTCAAAAAAAAAAAAAAAAAAAGAGATCTTGCCATTTGCAAAAGCATGGATGAACGTGGAGGACATTATGCTAAGTGAAATACACCAGACACAAATACTGCTTGATTTCACTTATGTGTAAATTCTAAGAAAAAAGTTGAATGCATAGAAACAGAGAGTAGGATGGTGGTTACCAGGGGTAGGGAGGGAGGAGGAAATGGGCAGATGTAAAGGATACAAACTTGAATTTGTGTGGGATGAATAAATCTAGAGATCTAAATTCAGCAGAAGACTACAGGTAGTAATCTTGTAGTGTATATTGAAATTTTGCTGAGAGTAGATTTTAGGTGCTCTTACCACACATATAAAAAAAGATAAGGGCTGGGCATGGTGGCTCACGCCTGTAATCCCAGCACTTTGGGAGGCCGAGGTGGGCAGATCACCTGAGGTCAGGAGTTCGAGACCAGCCTCAACATGGAGAAACCCCGTGTCTACTAAAAATACAAAATTAGCCGGGCGTGGTGGCGCATGCCTGTAATCCCAGCTACTCGGGAGGCTGAGGTAGGAGAATCGCTTGAACCTGGGAGGCGGAGGTTGCGGTGAGCCGAGATCGCGCCATTGCACCCCAGCCTGGGCAACGACAGCGAAACTCCGTCTCCAAAAAAAAAGATAACCATGGAAGTTGACTGATATGTTAATTTACTTACCTGATGTAATTATTTCACTGTGTCTATGTGTATTAAAACAGCATATTGTACACCTTAAATATATACGGTAATAAAAAGAATCAGCTAAATCAAAAGAGCTTTCCTTCATTTTTGGCAGAGTGTGCAGAATGATTCGCAAGCGATTGCCGAGGTTCTCAACCAGCTTAAAGATATGCTTGCCAGCTTCAGAGGGTCTGAAAAGTACTGCTATTTACAGAATGAAGTGTTTGGACTATTTCAGAAACTGGAAAATATCAATGGTGTTACAGATGGCTACTTAAATAGGTAAACTCAGCTAACACTAACCTCACATTTTCCTTTTCTCAAGCTTCTTTTTGTCAGACTTCATTTGCTTCAGATGCTTGCCTTACAGTTTCTCTGTTACTAGAGATTTACTTACATCCTTCTGTGGTTTGGAGAGCATGTTAATTCCGCTAGCCTCGCTTGTTAATTCCACTATTCTGAACTATAATGTTATCTTAGAACTAAGTTATGCTCTAAGGGCCAGAACTTGAGAATTCTTCAGTGAATACACAATGTTGGTCTGAATCACAATAGATAAAAAATATACAAAATAAATTTTTATCTGCTTTGACATTGTTCTCTTTCATTACTAGCTGTGAGAGGCAAATCTTCACAGACTAATTATGTCATTGGCAATTTTATCTGCTTCTTTTGCTCTTTCCAGCTTATGCACAGTAAGGGCACTGCTCCAGGCTATTCTCCAAACAGAAGACATGTTAAAGGTTTATGAAGCCAGGCTCACTGAGGAGGAAACTGTCTGCCTGGACCTGGATAAAGTGGAAGCTTACCGCTGTGGACTGAAGGTAACTTGAAAGCTTGTAACAGTGGCCCAATCTACAGGAACTGATTCAGAACTGAGCTCCCAATTATAAAGCCTCACTAGGTTGTCATGAGTTTTGAGGATTATTGGGTTTCAGTGGCCACACAGGTTGACATCAGTTGTCATCTCTGTAACTCTGTTTTCCAGAGTGTGTTAGCAGCAACTATATAAGAAAGTAATTCGTGATGGGATTAGTTTTGGGGAATGCTGAGTTAAACTGGTTTCTTTACTGTGGGACTTCTTAGAAACTTTAATATGTTCATATACTTTATTATTATAACAGGATAGCACAAGGAACTAGATTATTGGAACAAATACTGGGAAATGCAATTCAGTAAATATATTTCCCTGGATTGACTGTTAGCACTTTAAATTATGAATATTCTAAGGTGTTTTATAAACTTTGCCCCCTGATTTGGTGACTTGTAGTGTAGCATACAATGGGAGAAGGGATTAATTTGCAATCTTTTTTTTTTCATCTTGCAGAAAATAAAAAATGACTTGAACTTGAAGAAGTCATTGTTGGCCACTATGAAGACAGAACTACAGAAAGCCCAGCAGATCCACTCTCAGACTTCACAGCAGTATCCACTTTATGATCTGGACTTGGGCAAGTTCGGTGAAAAAGTCACACAGCTGACAGACCGCTGGCAAAGGATAGATAAACAGATCGACTTTAGGTATGCTAGCCTCCTCCTGCTCCTTCCCCATCTTCTCCCCTTTTGGTTGTTCACAAGATAATGTCACTTGAAGGGAGCCACTGTAGAAAACAGAGGTTTTGTTTTTTAAAAATGTAAGTTAAGCATAACAGATGCTCTTTTCATGGACTGCCTGTATGCAGCTTTGTTAGAAATGGAAGGAGAATGCATCACAATAGCCAACCCCGTGCAGGCCAGGTACCAGGCCAGGGTCTTAAAGAAATGGCAGAAGCCCTTTAGCCAGCTCTTTTGTGTCCTATAAACTCTTGTTATGACTCTTGGAAGGAGTAGCTGCCTTGAGTTAGCATTCTTCAAAAGTTTATGAAAATTAAATCTTAGGAAAAAAAATTCCTTTCTGCAAATAAGAGTTTAAAAAAATCTCTGGAATATGAATTTGCCTATTCTGGAAATTTTATATAACTGGATTCATACAATATGTAGTCCATTGTGACTGGATTCTTTCACTCAGTATCGTGCTTTCAAAGTTCATCTGTGTTGTAGCATGTTTCAGTACATCATTTTCCATTTTTTTCATGTGTTTTTACGATTGAATAATATTCCATTGTTTGGCAGTACCACATTTTGTTGATCCTTTCATCAGTTGATACCTGAGTTGTTTCCAGTTTTTGGCTGTGATAAAAAGTGCTGCTATGAACATTCATGTATAAGTTTTTATGTGGGAATATGATCAGTTTTCTTGGGTATATACCTAGTGAATTTCTGGGTGACTCTATGTTACATATTTTAGGAACTAATAAGATATTTATTGTATCTATTTCCCCCCAGATTATGGGACCTGGAGAAACAAATCAAGCAATTGAGGAATTATCGTGATAACTATCAGGCTTTCTGCAAGTGGCTCTATGATGCTAAACGCCGCCAGGATTCCTTAGAATCCATGAAATTTGGAGATTCCAACACAGTCGTGCGGTTTTTGAATGAGCAGAAGGTATAAGCCAACTTCTTGTTCCGTAGCTGTTTTGAGATTAATTGGGTGTAATTCATGTTTTCCTCTGGTTTTTGCATCAGTGCCTAGGTTTGAAATGATGAATATTTAATATTACTAATCCATTTTGTGAAGGCTTAAAGAATGCCCAGAGGAAAAGCAACTGAGATGTTTACAAGGAAATGCAAATTATGAACATAGAAATAACATAATATTGTTCTCTTCATGTTATCATAAATTATCTTTATAAATTGAGGGGATAGGCCCAGAAAACAGGCTGACTAGAAAGTAACCTCTTAAAGATAGTAAGTTAAAGAGCTTGCTTCTCTTTTCTGAATGGAAAAAATGCTTATCTCCTAAGCTGTAACTATAAGAATATGAGACAAGTACATGTCATAATAAACTGAAAAAAAGGTACAAATAACAGTGGTAAAAGAGTGAAATCACATTTAATTAAAAATATTTGTATGCATTAACATTGGTAAATATTTTACTTTTTGTATAGAACTTGCATAATGAAATATCTGGCAAACGAGACAAATCAGAGGAAGTACAAAAAATTGCTGAACTTTGCGGAAATTCAATTAAGGTATGTTGGTTTCATAAAGAATGTTGGTGTTTCACCAAGATTATTATTAACTGCATGACTTGCTGATTTGTTGTAAAGAGTATACATTTCCTGAGGATAGCAATTACGGTCTGTATATATTCTTTTCTGAACAAACCATAAAAATTAAAACTCTATTAGCTTGAATTCATTCCACATTGGCAGTATCCATTTGAATGGCTGGTTTCTATTCTTTGACTGGTGGTAGGTGCTGCATTCTCCATTTAGCATACAAAGATGTACTGCTTGGTTTAATAATGGTTTTTTGTTTGTTTGTTTGTTTTGACAGAGTTTCCCTCTTGTTGCCCAGGCTGGAGTGCAGTGGTGTGATCTCGGCTCACCGCAACCTCTGCCTCCTGGGTTCAAGTGGTTCTCCCGCCTCAGCTTCCTGAGTAGCTGGGATTACAGGCATGCACCACCATGCCCGGCTAATTTTGTATTTTTAGTAGAGACAGGGTTTCTCCGTGTTGGTCAGGCTGGTTTTGAACTCCGGATCTCAGGGGATCTGCCCACCTTGGCCTCCCAAAGTGCTGGGATTACGGGCGTGAGCCACTGCGCTAATGTAGTATTAGCTGCTTGGCCACTAGTGGCACATTGTCTTTGGAGTGGGCAATTAGACATGCAGCCCAATGATTTAAAACTGTGGAACTGTAGCTGTTAGTGATGCTTTTTAAGTCTATGAAGGACACTTTTCTTAAACTTCATTATGCTGCAGGATTATGAGCTCCAGCTGGCCTCATACACCTCAGGACTGGAAACTCTGCTGAACATACCTATCAAGAGGACCATGATTCAGTCCCCTTCTGGGGTGATTCTGCAAGAGGTATATATGTCATCACATATCTCTTAAAACCTGCTCCTCCTTCTGCTTCTTCCCTTTTCCCTGTCTCCTGCCTGTCTTCCTTACCATCACTGATTTCATCCCGTTATAGGGTACCACTTTAAGAGGTTTAATAGCAGGTTATGTGCCTTCCAGTGTGAGTCATTGATGTATGATACATTTTCAGAAATGATCAGGAATCTGTTATTTACAGTCTTTGTAGAAATCAGGCTTAAATTTCTGGGTTTGATGAGAGAGACTTCTAAAAAGTGGAAAATACAGAAATTTCTAAAAGACAGCTTCTTCTCAAAGATGTCAGAGACTATCGTACCTGTCAGATGGTTTAGGGGAAACAGCCTGGAGAGATGAGAATGGGATACATTTTTGGCCCTTTGTTTTGCTGTACTTTCTTTTGCTGATTTTGGAATGAACACACTAAAGAAGAGAATTCACTCTATAATTTCACTATTTTAGAAAACAAAATTGGTCAAATTACATAGGACTTTTTTTTTTTAATACAATATCTTTTTCTTTCTTTCCTTCCTTTTCTCCAAGGCTGCAGATGTTCATGCTCGATACATTGAACTACTTACAAGATCTGGAGACTATTACAGGTTCTTAAGTGAGATGCTGAAGAGTTTGGAAGATCTGAAGGTAATTTACTACTATCTTTCCTTGGAGCATCAAAAAAGAAAATAGAATAGAACCTTATTATTACTTCCACATTACAACGTGGATTTGGACACATCCTGGTGAACCTGTATTTCCTCTAAAGGTTTAGTGTAATACTGCTTGTTTGTAAGTCTGGGGTTACTTCCATGCTCCAATACACTGCTTTAAATGAACTTAAGTAATAGTCGTAATATTGCAACAACTTTGCCAAACAAAAGTCATTTGATTTAATGTTTGGTTAAGGAATTTGCTTTATTTCTCTGTGTTAAAGATAACATGTTGGACTAGGTATATTTGAATTTTTTATATTCAGTGATTGTTCCCTTTATTCCTCATTTATGATACTTAAATTGAGTTTATATGTAAACTTACTTTAATGTAAACTTGAAATAAAGGGAACATTATTTATGAAATCATGAGCTTTTGATCTTGAAAGAAATTCCCTCATTTTACAGATGAGGTAGCTCAGACTCAAAGAGAATATATCATTTGCTAAGATCATATGAGCAGTTGGTGCAAGAATTATGATGAGAATCCAGATTTCTTGAATTTTTGTCTAGTCACTCTTTACATGTGTGTCTGTGTGTGTAAAGAGAAATGAGAATGCACATTGCTCTGGGAGGGGAAAAGTACTGCTTCTTTCTTGGAATGTGAGGTGTTTTTCTTTTGACATAATTTCTGATTTCATTCCACAGCTGAAAAATACCAAGATCGAAGTTTTGGAAGAGGAGCTCAGACTGGCCCGAGATGCCAACTCGGAAAACTGTAATAAGAACAAATTCCTGGATCAGAACCTGCAGAAATACCAGGCAGAGTGTTCCCAGTTCAAAGCGAAGCTTGCGAGCCTGGAGGAGCTGAAGAGACAGGCTGAGCTGGATGGGAAGTCGGCTAAGCAAAATCTAGACAAGTGCTATGGCCAAATAAAAGAACTCAATGAGAAGATCACCCGACTGACTTATGAGATTGAAGATGAAAAGAGAAGAAGAAAATCTGTGGAAGACAGATTTGACCAACAGAAGAATGACTATGACCAACTGCAGAAAGCAAGGCAATGTGAAAAGGAGAACCTTGGTTGGCAGAAATTAGAGTCTGAGAAAGCCATCAAGGAGAAGGAGTACGAGATTGAAAGGTTGAGGGTTCTTCTGCAGGAAGAAGGTGCCCGGAAGAGAGAATATGAAAATGAGCTGGCAAAGGTAAGAAACCACTATAATGAGGAGATGAGTAATTTAAGGAACAAGTATGAAACAGAGATTAACATTACGAAGACCACCATCAAGGAGATATCCATGCAAAAAGAGGATGATTCCAAAAATCTTAGAAACCAGCTTGATAGACTCTCAAGGGAAAATCGAGATCTGAAGGATGAAATTGTCAGGCTCAATGACAGCATCTTGCAGGCCACTGAGCAACGAAGGCGAGCTGAAGAAAATGCCCTTCAGCAAAAGGCCTGTGGCTCTGAGATAATGCAGAAGAAGCAGCATCTGGAGATAGAACTGAAGCAGGTCATGCAGCAGCGCTCTGAGGACAATGCCCGGCACAAGCAGTCCCTGGAGGAGGCTGCCAAGACCATTCAGGACAAAAACAAGGAGATCGAGAGACTCAAAGCTGAGTTTCAGGAGGAGGCCAAGCGCCGCTGGGAATATGAAAATGAACTGAGTAAGGTAAGAAACAATTATGATGAGGAGATCATTAGCTTAAAAAATCAGTTTGAGACCGAGATCAACATCACCAAGACCACCATCCACCAGCTCACCATGCAGAAGGAAGAGGATACCAGTGGCTACCGGGCTCAGATAGAGAATCTCACCCGAGAAAACAGGAGCTTATCTGAAGAAATAAAGAGGCTGAAGAACACTCTAACCCAGACTACAGAGAATCTCAGGAGGGTAGAAGAAGACGTCCAACAGCAAAAGGCCACTGGCTCTGAGGTGTCTCAGAGGAAACAGCAGCTGGAGGTTGAGCTGAGACAAGTCACTCAGATGCGAACAGAGGAGAGCGTAAGATATAAGCAATCTCTTGATGATGCTGCCAAAACCATCCAGGATAAAAACAAGGAGATAGAAAGGTTAAAACAACTGATCGACAAAGAAACAAATGACCGGAAATGCCTGGAAGATGAAAACGCGAGATTACAAAAGGTCCAGTATGACCTGCAGAAAGCAAACAGTAGTGCGACGGAGACAATAAACAAACTGAAGGTTCAGGAGCAAGAACTGACACGCCTGAGAATCGACTATGAAAGGGTTTCCCAGGAGAGGACTGTGAAGGACCAGGATATCACGCGGTTCCAGAGCTCTCTGAAAGAGCTGCAGCTGCAGAAGCAGAAGGTGGAAGAGGAGCTGAATCGGCTGAAGAGGACGGCGTCAGAAGACTCCTGCAAGAGGAAGAAGCTGGAGGAAGAGCTGGAAGGCATGAGGAGGTCGCTGAAGGAGCAAGCCATCAAAATCACCAACCTGACCCAGCAGCTGGAGCAGGCATCCATTGTTAAGAAGAGGAGTGAGGATGACCTCCGGCAGCAGAGGGACGTGCTGGATGGCCACCTGAGGGAAAAGCAGAGGACCCAGGAAGAGCTGAGGAGGCTCTCTTCTGAGGTCGAGGCCCTGAGGCGGCAGTTACTTCAGGAACAGGAAAGTGTCAAACAAGCTCACTTGAGGAATGAGCATTTCCAGAAGGCGATAGAAGATAAAAGCAGAAGCTTAAATGAAAGCAAAATAGAAATTGAGAGGTTGCAGTCTCTCACAGAGAACCTGACCAAGGAGCACTTGATGTTAGAAGAAGAACTGCGGAAACTGAGGCTGGAGTACGACGACCTGAGGAGAGGACGAAGCGAAGCGGACAGTGATAAAAATGCAACCATCTTGGAACTAAGGAGCCAGCTGCAGATCAGCAACAACCGGACCCTGGAACTGCAGGGGCTGATTAATGATTTACAGAGAGAGAGGGAAAATTTGAGACAGGAAATTGAGAAATTCCAAAAGCAGGCTTTAGAGGTATTCACAAATATTTGATCACAGCTTCACTGTTTCTCAAATTATTTGTCACATTATTATCTCATCTGAACTGTGCTCTTGCTGCTTAATAGATACTTATAGAAAATCTAATTTTTCTCTTTATTGCTCTACTACTTCCTGTCATAATCCAGATAACTGCTTTAAAATAATTTCAGTGCTGTGTGCCCTGCTATTTAATTGCATCAAATGCTGATCTCTGGGTAGCCTGTCTTTGGCCCTGCTTTTAAGAACACTAATACATGTGTAACTTCCTCCGAATGTTCCATTCTACTTCTTAGAAGTTAGCTCTTATTTAGTGAGCTATGACATACATTTGTAATGAAAATTTTCTTAAATAGAAGCCATACTAAAGTGTTTCCCTATGCAATTTTTAAAACACTTTTTCTTTTGCCTGCTTAGATGATTTTTTTGCATGGATTATTTGGTGTTCGCTTTTAATCATGGCCCTAGTGTGTCTCCTTTTGTTTGACTTTCCTTCTCCTAACCCTTAAAAATAACTTCTTTAACTTCTAATACATTTAACTTCTACAGGCGATATTTGTGTGTGGCTGGGTTGGTGTGTATGTGTGTGTGTACATATATATCTATATATTATATATAAAATTATATAATTACATAATATATTTATCTATAATATATATTTTATATATATTATATATACCTTCATATATTTGTATTGCTTCATTAAGTATGTTCATCTAGCTGTAACAGGTGAGATGTAGGTGTAGCAGGTATGATAACCTGAAGCAAAACTCCCCACATTTTTTCAAAGCATAATTATTGTTAAGAGTAAGACAGGTCTACAACTTACAGTTCCTTCTATAGAAAAAAATAGTAAGTATGAAGCCATTTATTGAAGGGCAACGTACATCTACAGCATTTTTCCCACAAATTTGTAAAATAACAAGCTCACAGTGTATCCAGGGACAATATAGAAAGAGAAAATAAGCAAGGCTTTTTTTTTTTTTTTTAAAGATAGATACACAAAAGGAAGTTAAGTCGTGATAGTAATATGATATGATTCAAAACATTATTTTTTCCCATTTCTTTTTCAATTCCAGGCATCTAATAGGATTCAGGAATCAAAGAATCAGTGCACTCAGGTGGTGCAGGAAAGAGAGAGCCTTCTGGTGAAAATCAAAGTCCTGGAGCAAGACAAGGCAAGGCTGCAGAGGCTGGAGGATGAGCTGAATCGTGCAAAAGCAACTCTAGAGGCAGAAACCAGGGTGAAACAGCGCCTGGAGTGTGAGAAACAGCAAATTCAGAATGACCTGAATCAGTGGAAGACTCAATATTCCCGCAAGGAGGAGGCTATTAGGAAGATAGAATCAGAAAGAGAAAAGAGTGAGAGAGAGAAGAACAGTCTTAGGAGTGAGATCGAAAGACTCCAAGCAGAGATCAAGAGAATTGAAGAGAGGTGCAGGCGTAAGCTGGAGGATTCTACCAGGGAGACACAGTCACAGTTAGAAACAGAACGCTCCCGATATCAGAGGGAGATCGATAAACTCAGACAGCGCCCATATGGGTCCCATCGGGAGACCCAGACTGAGTGTGAGTGGACTGTTGACACCTCCAAGCTGGTGTTTGATGGGCTGAGGAAGAAGGTGACAGCAATGCAGCTCTATGAGTGTCAGCTGATCGACAAAACAACCTTGGATAAACTATTGAAGGGGAAGAAGTCAGTGGAAGAAGTTGCTTCTGAAATCCAGCCATTCCTTCGGGGTGCAGGATCTATCGCTGGAGCATCTGCTTCTCCTAAGGAAAAATACTCTTTGGTAGAGGCCAAGAGAAAGAAATTAATCAGCCCAGAATCCACAGTCATGCTTCTGGAGGCCCAGGCAGCTACAGGTGGTATAATTGATCCCCATCGGAATGAGAAGCTGACTGTCGACAGTGCTATAGCTCGGGACCTCATTGACTTCGATGACCGTCAGCAGATATATACAGCAGAAAAAGCTATCACTGGTTTTGATGATCCATTTTCAGGCAAGACAGTATCTGTTTCAGAAGCCATCAAGAAAAATTTGATTGATAGAGAAACCGGAATGCGCCTGCTGGAAGCCCAGATTGCTTCAGGGGGTGTAGTAGACCCTGTGAACAGTGTCTTTTTGCCAAAAGATGTCGCCTTGGCCCGGGGGCTGATTGATAGAGATTTGTATCGATCCCTGAATGATCCCCGAGATAGTCAGAAAAACTTTGTAGATCCAGTCACCAAAAAGAAGGTCAGTTACGTGCAGCTGAAGGAACGGTGCAGAATCGAACCACATACTGGTCTGCTCTTGCTTTCAGTACAGAAGAGAAGCATGTCCTTCCAAGGAATCAGACAACCTGTGACCGTCACTGAGCTAGTAGATTCTGGTATATTGAGACCGTCCACTGTCAATGAACTGGAATCTGGTCAGATTTCTTATGATGAGGTTGGTGAGAGAATTAAGGACTTCCTCCAGGGTTCAAGCTGCATAGCAGGCATATACAATGAGACCACAAAACAGAAGCTTGGCATTTATGAGGCCATGAAAATTGGCTTAGTCCGACCTGGTACTGCTCTGGAGTTGCTGGAAGCCCAAGCAGCTACTGGCTTTATAGTGGATCCTGTTAGCAACTTGAGGTTACCAGTGGAGGAAGCCTACAAGAGAGGTCTGGTGGGCATTGAGTTCAAAGAGAAGCTCCTGTCTGCAGAACGAGCTGTCACTGGGTATAATGATCCTGAAACAGGAAACATCATCTCTTTGTTCCAAGCCATGAATAAGGAACTCATCGAAAAGGGCCATGGTATTCGCTTATTAGAAGCACAGATCGCAACCGGGGGCATCATTGACCCAAAGGAGAGCCATCGTTTACCAGTTGACATAGCATATAAGAGGGGCTATTTCAATGAGGAACTCAGTGAGATTCTCTCAGATCCAAGTGATGATACCAAAGGATTTTTTGACCCCAACACTGAAGAAAACCTTACCTATCTGCAACTAAAAGAAAGATGCATTAAGGATGAGGAAACAGGGCTTTGTCTTCTGCCTCTGAAAGAAAAGAAGAAACAGGTGCAAACATCACAAAAGAATACCCTCAGGAAGCGTAGAGTGGTCATAGTTGACCCAGAAACCAATAAAGAAATGTCTGTTCAGGAGGCCTACAAGAAGGGCCTAATTGATTATGAAACCTTCAAAGAACTGTGTGAGCAGGAATGTGAATGGGAAGAAATAACCATCACGGGATCAGATGGCTCCACTAGGGTGGTCCTGGTAGATAGAAAGACAGGCAGTCAGTATGACATTCAAGATGCTGTTGACAAAGGCCTTGTTGACAGGAAGTTCTTTGATCAGTACCGATCCGGCAGCCTCAGCCTCACTCAATTTGCTGACATGATCTCCTTGAAAAATGGTGTCGGCACCAGCAGCAGCATGGGCAGTGGTGTCAGCGATGATGTTTTTAGCAGCTCCCGACATGAATCAGTAAGTAAGATTTCCACCGTATCCAGCGTCAGGAATTTAACCATAAGGAGCAGCTCTTTTTCAGACACCCTGGAAGAATCGAGCCCCATTGCAGCCATCTTTGACACAGAAAACCTGGAGAAAATCTCCATTACAGAAGGTATAGAGCGGGGCATCGTTGACAGCATCACGGGTCAGAGGCTTTTGGAGGCTCAGGCCTGCACAGG
This sequence comes from Hylobates moloch, assembly GCF_009828535.3. Classification (NCBI taxonomy): domain Eukaryota; kingdom Metazoa; phylum Chordata; class Mammalia; order Primates; family Hylobatidae; genus Hylobates; species Hylobates moloch. The sequence goes on from NW_026652295.1 coordinate 7,209,808, forward strand.
TGGCATCATCCACCCAACCACGGGCCAGAAGCTGTCACTTCAGGACGCAGTCTCCCAGGGTGTGATTGACCAAGACATGGCCACCAGGCTGAAGCCTGCTCAGAAAGCCTTCATAGGCTTCGAGGGTGTGAAGGGAAAGAAGAAGATGTCAGCGGCAGAGGCAGTGAAAGAAAAATGGCTCCCGTATGAGGCTGGCCAGCGCTTCCTGGAGTTCCAGTACCTCACGGGAGGTCTCGTTGACCCGGAAGTGCATGGGAGGATAAGCACCGAAGAAGCCATCCGGAAGGGGTTCATCGATGGCCGCGCGGCACAGAGGCTGCAAGACACCAGCACCTATGCCAAAATCCTGACCTGCCCCAAAACCAAATTAAAAATATCCTATAAGGATGCCATAAATCGCTCCATGGTAGAAGATATCACTGGGCTGCGCCTTCTGGAAGCCGCCTCCGTGTCGTCCAAGGGCTTACCCAGCCCTTACAACATGTCTTCCGCTCCGGGCTCCCGCTCCGGCTCCCGCTCGGGGTCTCGCTCAGGATCTCGCTCCGGGTCCCGCAGTGGGTCCCGGAGAGGAAGCTTTGACGCCACAGGGAATTCTTCCTACTCTTATTCCTACTCATTTAGCAGTAGTTCTATTGGGCACTAGTAGTCAGTGGGAGTGGTTGCTATACCTTGACTTCATTTATATGAATTTCCACTTTATTAAATAATAAAAAAGAAAATCCCGGTGCTTGCAGTAGGGTGATAGGACATTCTGTGCTTACAGGAAATATAGCCATGACTGAAATCAAATAGTAAAGGCTGTTCTGGCTTTTTATCTTCTTAGCTCATCTTAAGTAAGTAGTACACTTGGATGCAGTGCGTCTGAAGTGCTAATCAGTTGTAACAATAGCACAAATCGAACTTAGGATTTGTTTCTTCTGTGCTTCGATTTCTGATCAATTCTTTAATTTTGGAAGCCTATAATACAGTTTTCTATTCTTGGAGATAAAAATTAAATGTATCACTGATATTTTAGTCATTCTGCTTCTCATCTAAATGTTTCCATATTCTGTATTAGGAGAAAATTACCCTCCCAGCACCAGCCCCCCTCTCAAGCCCCCAACCCAAAACCAAGCATTTTGGAATGACTCTCCTTTAGTTTTAGAGTGTGGATTGTATAACCCATATACTCTTTGATGTACTTGTTTGGTTTGGTATTAATTTGACTGTATGTGCATGACAGCAGCAATCTTTGCTTTTCTTTGGTCAAAGTTTTCTGTTTATTTTGCTTGTAATTTTCGATGTACTTTAAAAAGGTGTCTTTATGAAGTTTGCTATTCTGGCAATAAACTTTTAGACTTTTGAAGTTTTTGTGTTTTAATATGTTTATAAGCATGTATAAACATTTAGCATATTTTTATCATAGGTCTAAAAATATTTGTTTACTAAATACCTATGAAGAAATACCATTAAAAAACTATTTGGTTCTGAATTCTTATTAGAAGGTAGTCTTTTGAAATTAGTCCTTTCAGTACTTCTCAGATGCCTGTCATGTACCCGATGGAGTCCTTGGAAAGAAGGCCTGTGTAAAGAGGCCAGCCTGGAGGTCAATACCCTGTTCTAGTCTATTCTGGACATTGAGTGCCAAGTAGCATTGGCAAAAGTCACCATCATAGCACTGAAAAAACATGAAGTTGCTAAGATGCTTTTTGGGTATCCTCAAAATAGTGTTTCACTTTGTCCCTTAAGAGGAAAGAATTGTCCTGGAACCCATTAAAATGATTTCTGAAGAGTTCTTGGCTCCCTGTTGAAGGACAAGGAAGTATAAGCCTGTTCCTTTGGATCAAAGAGAAACTACTGAAATTCACACATTGGTCATTAGATTAACATGACTTCACTGAATACCTACCATGTCTAGTATTGGGTTAGGTACTATGAAGACTGAGTAGAATTTACAAGCCCCCTGACAACAAAGCATTGGCAATGTGGGTGGGGACAGAAACAGATAAAGCAATCAGTGGGACAACTTTCAAATGTCAACAGTATAAATACAAATTTTATAGTACAGATTGAAAATAGGAAAACATGCTAATTGTATAGAACAAAAATCATTAAGATTAGATAGGCTGGGCGCGGTGGCTCACGCTTGTAATCCCAGCACTTTGGGAGGCCGAGGCGGGCGGATCACGAGGTCAGGAGATCGAGACCACAGTGAAACCCCGTCTCTACTAAGAAAATACAAAAAATTAGCCGGGCGTGGTGGCGGGCGCCTGTAGTCCCAGCTACTCGGAGAGGCTGAGGCAGGAGAATGGCGTGAACCCGGGAGGCGGAGCTTGCAGTGAGCCAAGATTGCGCCACTGCACTCCAGCCTGGGCGACAGAGCGAGACTCCATCTTAAAAAAAAAAAAAAAAAAAAAAAGATTAGATAAATTATTGGGGGCTTTTAGTACTTAGAGTGAAAGTCACTTCCATTCTCACTGCATGGGCTATTTTTCCTCCACAGCACTCCTTCCTTATTTCACCTCTTCTTCCTCTTACTCCCTCTAATTTGGAGGAGTTGAAATTAATTTTGTGCATTAAATACTGAGTTTGTGTGCCATGCATTGTGCCAGAAGCCATGGAGTCTGTGCTAGAAATACATGGTGCAAAAATAGCCCTCATAATCCAAAAGGAAGAAGAAAATGTGGTAAATGCTGTACTGGGAAAAGTGAAGGAAATTCCTTATGCTAGAGCTGGGAGACTATATTAGTCACCTTACCCTGCCATAACAAGATGCCACAGACTGTGAGCGGCTTAAACGGAAGTGTATTTTCTCACAGTTCTGGAAGCTAAAAGTACAAGCTCAAGATGCAGGCAGGGCTGGTTTCTAGTGAGACCTGGCTCATGGGTGGCTATCAGTCTTATCTGATTAGAGTACCCCTCTCCTTTATGACCTCATTTAACCTTAATTACCTCTTACGGCCCTGTCTCCTTATACAGTCATATTGTGGGTTAGTACTTAAACATAGGCATTTTTGAGGAACCCAATCCAATCAATAACAGAGGCCTAACCTAGAACAGGAGTCTGGAGACCACTCCAGGAAAGTGATATCAAAACAGGTCAGCAGCATCAGTGTAGAGCAGTTCCTCGGGCTGAAACAGTAACTAGAGAGTACAGTCAATTGACAAATTTTTTCTACTCCCTCCAGGCTTCTGCCAATGTTGTCATGAAGCTCTGAGATGACATGGGGCTATATCCTGAAGAGAGGATATGTTTGACGTGGGCTGTTTTAATTTGGTTCACATATACAAACAGGGAAATATACACTAGAACTTTTTATCAGGAGTCATGTCACATCAGAAATAGTCTCACATTTTTCCAGACCAACCAGCTAACTATGGACATGCAAATAAAAAGTAAGGATGCCAGGTTGGGCATGGTGGCTCACGTCTGTAATCCCAGCACTTTGGGAGGCCGAGGCGGGCGGATCACAATGTCAGGAGTTCAAGACCAGCCTGGCCAATATGGTGAAACCCCCATCTCTATTAAAAATATAAAAATTAGCAGGGTGTGGTGGCATGTGCCTGTAGTCCCAGCTACTCGGGAGGCTGTGGCAGAAGAATTGCTTGAACCCAGGAAATGGAGGTTGCAGTGAGCTGAGATTGTGCCACTGCACTCCAGCCTGGGCGACAGAGCCAGACTCCGTCTCAGAAAAAAAAAAAAAAAAAAAAAAGGATACCATAGGCAGAGTATGAATACATTAACTTCATACTCCTCTCTTACCAGCTTCTAGCCACTTCTGTATTTTATGGTGCTGCCTATTTATAGTCTTATGACCATTTTTTAAAGTGAGAACCGTGCTATTTGCCTTTAGAAATAATTGTTCACCAAAAAATTCCCCCACAGTTCCTTCACAGGGGTAAACAAAGTGCAAAAGGAAACCAAGGTTTGACACTCGGGCTTGAAAAAGTTTAAAAAAGTAATATAAAATGGGTTAGATTCTGGGAGTTAAAACCATTTGGGGAAACTACAAGGGCTAATGCCAGGTGTTGGGTAGGAAATGTACAAAGTTAAGCTTGTGTTATCAAAGCAAGAAAGCATTCAAAGACTATTAGGGATACATGAAAGACACAGATGGCTTAATGTGGCTTCCACTGGCCACATTTGGGACAATTTGAGCATCAACAAGAATTATGATGTTAAAGGAGTGTATTAGATTGAATTAAAAAAAAAACCTTAAATCAATAACTTTAAAAACACCTTGATTTCCATAGTGAAGCAAACACTAAAATGGAGGTGTGGAAAGAATGCCAGTTAATAAACATAAAAGGCATGATACTATTACGGAATCATTTGTAACTCCTAATGTAACAACAGATTCAGTGAAGGACTGTTATCAAGTAGTTGGGGAACAGGGTATTCTCATGGACTCAAGGTATAATCCACAGATTGCTTACCAATTCCTAAGAGGAAAATGTACTATTAGAATGAAGAGATGTAGCCACCACCTTTACTAAGTGATCAAATTTAGCATTACTAATATAATTGAGTTATGTGTCCCTGTGAGTTGGCAACATCTCTTAGGTAGTATTCTTGCAAAAGTGCTCAAACTGAATCTAATCATGAGGGAAACAAAATCTGACAAATCCAGAATGAGGGATATTCTACAAGACAACTGGCCTAGGCTCATCACAACACGTAATGATTTAATTTACAAAGGAGGGTGAAGGAGGCTGGTCTGGATTAAAAGAGACAATAATTATAGCTTATGGGTTGAAAAAATAAAACTGCTATAGAAATAATTTTGGGAACAATGGGGAAATTTGAATATGAACTGTATAATAAATGATTTTATGGACTTACTAATTTTCTTGGGTTTAAGCATGTATTGCGGAAAATGTTCTTATTCTTAGAACACAGGAAAATGTTCTTATTCTTAGAACATGCAAATGAGAACACAGGAAAATGTTCTTATTCTTAGAACATGCATGCTAACATATTTGGGGGTGAAGAATCTGCAACTTTCAAAGAATTCAGCAAAAATCATTGGGTGGGGCTGTGAATGTGGAGAGAAGAGACGGAGAGAAATCAAACCTGGCAAAATGTTAACAATGAGCTGAAGGACGGCTAAACGAAAGCTCACTGTGCTATTTTTAAAACTTTTCTGTAGCTATAAGCCGTTTTTACTGAGGAAGTCGAGGAAAGGGAATGTCTTTCAGGAAAGGCCAGAGCAAATGCACGCAAGAGCAGAGAAAAGATTGGAAAACGCCTCTCAAAATAACAGTCCCGCCCTTCCCGGGACGCTTCCCTATAGGCTGTTCAAGTCACGTGGTGGCTGTGACCCCGCCCACAGCTCCCAGAGGCCCGCGCGCGCCGTCTGCAGTTCGGCTGCTACCTCTTGGCGGGTGGGCTGCAGCTATGGAGGGCGAGCCTCCACCTGTGGAGGAGCGGCGGCGGCTGCAGGAAGAGCTGAACGAGTTCGTGGAAAGCTGCTGCCGGACGCTGCAGGAGGTGACGGCGTCCCTGGGCTGGGACCTAGATAGTCTGGATCCCGGGGAAGAGGAGGCGGCGGAGGTGAGGGGCGCGGCCGCGGGGCCGTTTCGGGGACTATCGGCCCGCAGTCTTCTCTGGAAGAAGGGAGATCCGCTTTGGCAGCCGCGGAGGGAAGGGCGAGGAGTCCTTGTCCGTGTGCAGAGCGGCGATGGGCGCCCGGGACCCGACGGGCGCCGCGGGCCGTGGAGTAACCCTGATGTCCCTGGGTCCCGGGCTGGGGCGCGCGAGGGACTCCCGAAGGCTCCACATCGACCTGCAGTGCGGCCCTCCTCCCGCGAAACTTCGAGTTTAAAGGAAACGGGGGCTCGGGCGCGGTGGCGCACGCCTGTAATCCTAGCACTTTGAGAGGCCAAGGCGGGAGGATCCCTTGAGCCCAAGAGTTCGAGACTAGCCTGGGCAACATGGTGAAACCTCTTCTCTACCAAAAATACAAAAATTAGCCGGGTGTGGTGGTGCGAGCCTGTGGCCCCAGCTATTTGGGAGGCTGAGGTGGGAGGATCGCTTGAGCCCAGGAGGTCGAGGCTGCAGTGAGCCGAGATCCCTCCACTGCATTCCAGCCTGGGTGACAAAGCAAGACCCTGTCTCAAAAAACAAACAAACTGCAGGAAGATGTGTTGAGTGAGGAGGGAATGGCAGATTTGGTATTTATTTAGAAAGTAAGTGAATGTGTCTCAGAGCGCTGCAGAGGGATTGGCGGTTTGCATTGTCATCTGTCATATGGATTCCGCAGTTGCACCAGATTCGGTGTCAGGAGAGCTGGGAGTTTGCCAGTTCGCCTTTCTATGCCTTAAAATTGGACACTTCTGACTGGGACAGCACCAATTCTAGGATTATTAGAGGTTGTCACCAAGAGATGGTAACTGGCAACTCCCGTGGACATTAGAATTGCTTTTTTAAAAATGTAGGCAAGTGTATTTAGAGTGAACAATCGTGATTTTTGTTTTTTTGTGGGGTATTTTTGGTGGAATGAGAGGAAGGGAAGTGCTCCAATGTGGGGTAATTCATTATCTTTAAAATTACTTCTGGGTTTACCATGCTGTGATAATTTCTCCTGGGTTTAAGTTACATGACTGATTCCTCAGAGACATTTAAAATATATTTGATTTCTGTATATACCATTCATTATTTATTGTATTAAAAGCACAGAGGAAATTGAAAAATCTTTAATGTTCATTTAGAGGGGTATTTGAAGCTGGGAATTCCATTGAGTGGGGCTTACCGGACCCTTCCATAAGTTGTTTACTCAGCATTGCAGTAACATTGGATTCCTTGTATTAACATTTAAATAGCACTTTGTTTGTGCCACTTACATTACTTCATTTAATACTCAAAATAACCCTATGAGGTAGGTATTTTTGGCCACATTTTATAGACGAAGAAAGGGACACAGAGGTGATAATTTGTTGAAGGATACACTGCTAGTAAATGGCAGTTAGGATTTCCACCGGTGTTTTAGTACTGAAATTTAGTGAACAACAGTTACAGTTCCTGGTCCTCACAGAGCTTATTGTCTGGTGGTGGTGAGGGGGAATACGGATAACTCAACCATTATATTATCATGGGTCTATGATGGGTGGGGTTGGAATTGCTATAGTACGGTTTATTATAGGCTGTGGTGGACAAAGTGGTGGTCAACAAAGGCTTCCTGGACAAAGTGAATTCTAAGCTGATAAATAAGAGTTGAATTAGCTAGGGGGTTGGGGGGTGAGGGGAAGAAGCATCAACAGCATGTGTAGAAGTTCAGAGACGAGGGAGTGACCAGATCAGGAAGCCTCAAGTAGTTAAGGATAGCTAGAGCACAGGGTGTAGACTTAGAGTAGAATGATGATAGTGGGTAGAGGTCAGATCTTAAAGGTCCTTGTCAGCCATATTAGAAAGTCTAGATTTTTTTTTTTTTTAATGAAGGCAGTGGGGAGGTATGGAATTATTTTAAGCCAGGGCATATTATAATCACATTTACCTTTTAATAAAATAATAGCATACATTTATTGAATGCTTGCTATGTACCAGGCCCTATTTGAATTCCTTTATGTGTATAAACTTTGGTATACTTTTTTAAATCTTCACAATCACTTTGTGAGAGAGGTCCTGCTATTATTTTCATTTTATATAATAGAAAATGAGGCAAAGAGAGATTAAGTACCTCACCCAGTTTCATGCAGCCAGTAAGTGGCAGAGCTGGAATTCAAACCAGCTACAGGATGGAAACTGAAGGGGAGGGCAGCAAGACTGGAAGCAGAGAGAGAGAGCAAGAGTGAGAGAGAGCGAGCGAGCATAGTCAGGAGATGGTGTTGTATTCCAGGAGAGAGTTGATGATACCCTGAGTTGGGGAAGTGGCAGGGGGGATGGAGGATGTTGAGGGATTTTCAGAAATATTTAGGAGTTAAATTGGCAGGACTAGGTGATTGATTGGATATGGGTGATGTGGGAGAAGAAGTAGTTTCTTGCTTGAGCAAGGGGGACCTTTCACTGAAATAGAAAAGTACAAGAGGAATAGGTTTGAGGGTTGGGAGATGATGAATATAATGAATTTATTTTTGTTTGTGTTGAACTTTTAGTGTCTTTAGTATATGGTACTGGAGAGAAACAAGGTTTAAAGATCTAAATTTTGGGAGTCCTCACTGTATAGTGAGAGTTGTAGCTTTGAGATCTTTCAGTAAGCATATATTAAATAGCAAAAGGTCAGTGGTTATATTAATACTTACATGAAAACCAACATCTAAAGGGGGACAAATAGAGCAAGGAAGACAGATATTTAGAATATTTAGAGGAGACAAAGTAGAAGCCAGAGCGGTAGAAAGAACATGAGGGGTGTGTCAGAATCACAGATGGACAATTGGAGTGTGACCTTCCAAGAGTTCAGATAAGACAAGACAGCGACTTGTTCTTTGGCTTTAGTAGCAAGGTTATTAGTGACCTATTGACTGGTTTCAGTGGGGGTAATGGTGGCAACGAGTGAGGAATCGTTATAGGTGAGGTGAGGTTGTTTAGACAGTGAGTGTAAATACATCTTTCAAAGAGTTAGGCTTTGAAGGAGTGGAGAGAGGATGGGGCATTTAGGGAGTTAGGGGTTGAAGGAGTTTTATTTTTCTTTAATGCACAACCACATGGAGGTTGAGAGAGGCCTGTAGAAGAGGATGCACTATACAGTACTGGTACATAATTAAATGGTAAACATTTAATGGTAATAATTATTTATTTAAATATTATGTACCTATTTTCTTTGTTTCTGTTTGATTTTTATAGGATGAAGTTGTGATATGTCCATACGATTCCAATCATCACATGCCTAAATCATCTTTAGCAAAGCACATGGCATCTTGTAGATTGAGGAAAATGGGCTATACCAAAGAAGAAGAGGTACCATATATTTGCCATATTTTATATATATATATATATATAATATATATATATATGTCATGCATTTTACGCATTAATTCACAATTTTTGGAAGTTACAATGTGAGGTTCACTGACATAAAATAATAGCCCCTACCTGAAGGGTAGAATGGTACTTTCCTAATTGCACAAATTATTCTGAGAAATAATTAAGTGATACTAATCTATTTTTTATGTCAAGTCTTAAAATAGTCAATTATCTGATACTTAAGAACACTAAGATTTTTTTTTTCAGGATGAAATGTATAATCCTGAGTTTTTCTATGAAAATGTGAAGATACCTTCGATTACTTTGAGTAAGTATTAAGTTATTATAATTTTAAAATATCTTAATGTAGATATTGATTTTTCATTTTTGCATTATCAAAAGAATGGATTGTATAAGCATGCTTATGACAAAGAAGGACGTTTAGTACCTTAAGAGAATGTAGACTTAATTAATGTACAAGGCAACTAATTCACATAATCTGAAGTTTAGAGACCAGGCTTGTATTAATAGGCAGTGAAAACCTTACAAAGCTTTGTATAGTAGAGCAGACACCTTCTTTCTCAGTTACAACAAAAATTTGAGCATGTGACACAGATTGAAGGATGAGACTGAAGGTGGACATGTGTTCCAGGGATTCATAGCATATATAGAGGTTACAGTCTTGGGCTCTGGGAAAAGAATGTCCTGATTCAACTCCTGTTTTTATCATGAAAGATGTGACTTTCAGCGAGGTAATTAACCTGTTTGTTGCCTAAATTTCTTTATAAAATGGAGATGGTTATAATAGCACTTTGCAAAGATTAAGTGATATATATAGATAATATTCTTAGAATAGTGTCAGGCACTTAGCTAGAGTCAGCTAGAGGGTCACAGAGTTATGACCACTACAGCACAGGCTTCAAGAATGTTAGCTATTATTGGTCAGTAAAGTTTGTCACTGCCACTGCGGCGTGCCTAATTATAGGCATGAACTGCTTGAAGTCTGATTACTTACTGGGCTGTAGATAAATCTGAAAGGATTCTGTGTTCAGATTTCATAGACAGGGATGTGGATGTTTCTTAAGATTCTGGGCCGGTTGCGGTGGCTCACGCTTGTAATCCCAGCACTTTGGGGGGCCGAGGCGGGCGGATCACGAGGTCAGGAGATCGAGACCACGGTGAAACCCCGTCTCTACTAAAAATACAAAAAATTAGCCGGGCGTGGTGGCGGGCCCTTGTAGTCCCAGCTACTCGGAGAGGCTGAGGCAGGAGAAAGGCGTGAACCCGGGAGGCGGAGCTTGCAGTGAGCCGAGATTGCGCCACTGCACTCCAGCCTGGGCGACAGAGCGAGACTCCGTCTCAAAAAAAAAAGATTCTGGAAGGTTTGTCCACGTGCCCAAAGGGCTTGGATCAGAAACCAGTTAATAATTTAATTGTGGTCACTGATGAGTCATATTGTATTTATGGATTTTTTTTTCTGACAGATAAGGACTCACAATTCCAGATAATTAAACAAGCTAGAACTGCAGTTGGGAAAGACAGTGATTGTTACAATCAAAGTAAGTGGCATTACAGTTTAAGTGAATTAAAGAATCAAATTATTATTATTTTTCTCATAAGCATGTTACTAATTTTCTTCAAGAAAAACCTGTGAAAACTGTTACATTGGAAAGGTAAAGTTTTACATTTAACATTGGGCTAATTTGTTTCGTTTCAACTTCATTTGTTAGATATTTCCTGTTGAGATACACCAGAGTCTCACTAGGACACTATCTTAGCTAGGGGTTCATCCTTTGGAATTACCTGGCGATTTATAGGTGAGATTGTCTTGTGGCTAATTAAAAAAATTATTATTTAGTAAATACAGATGGTCCCAACTTAATGATGATTTATTTAATTTAGGATTTTTTCAATTTTGTGGTGTTGTGAAAACAATACACAATCACAAGGTTTTAGACTTTAAGTACTAGTGATTCTTTTATCAGACACTGGGCTGCGTTTTCAACTTAACGGTATTTTCAGTTTATGATGGGTTTATCGGGATGTAACCCCATGTAAGTCAAGGAACATCTATAAATGCCACTGAGTGAGGCTCTTTTACCCTGAGATTTCCTCTCTTTAGAGTGTTGAAATGCAGTGTAAAGAAAAGGCTTAGGCTAAAAGAGATTAGTTTCCACAGCTACCCTCAGATTGCTACCCAGTAAGTGAGTTGGTTTGAGATGATGAATGCTTGGGATCCCCTTCTCAGAAAAAAAGTACAAACACAAAAGTTTTACATATAATTTCAGAGGATTCATATTAATAGATCCTTTCATGCCGAGCTTTAGAGCTGGGTTAAAGAGTTTCTCCCTGGGAACCTCAGCAGAGAGTAGGTTAAAAGTTTTAAGCATAAGCTTTTAGGAAATTGAAAGAAAACTTAGTCCATCTAAAGCATAGACATAGGCCAGACACGGTGGCTCACGCCTGTCATCCCAGCACTTTGGGAGGCCAAGGCGGATGGATCATCTGAGGTCAGGAGTTCAAGACCACCCTGGCCAACATGGCAAAACCCTGTCTTTACTAAAAAATACAAAAATTGGCCGGGCATGGTGGCAAGCACCTGTAATCCCAGCTACTCAGGAGACCGAGGCAGGAAGAATTGCTTGAACCCAGGAGGCGGAGGTTTCAGTGAGCCAAGATTGCGCCAATGCACTCCAGCCTGGGCAACAGAGCGAGACTCCATCTCAAAAAAAAAAAAACAAAAAAAAAACACACACACACACACATAGACAAACGAGTTAATAAAAGTTTAAATTTCTGATGAATGTAGATATGACATCTAGCCAAAACCTGAACAGCTTCTCTTATAAGGATTTCTGCATTGTCTTCTTTGAACCTTCTGTAGGTAGCTTTCTCTGGACAGCTTACCTTTTTTTCCTCATTCTTTATTCTGGCTGAATTATATTTACCAGGCTGTAGTCATGGCTGGTTTTCTCCCTCATTGAAATTGAGGATCTTTACCAAATACTGTTCTAAGCCAGTATCTGGACTTGATTTCTCAGAGTTGCACTGTGGCTTCAGAAGGAAGACCATCTTATCCTTAGCTGTCTATGTTACATGGGTTCTCTACAACAGCCAGAAGCACATTTCTTGTATTTTTTGTTTTGAAGTTCCCACTTTTGTCCCTGTCAGCGAAATTCCAGGTTTTTTTCTTTGAGGGAGTGAGTTGACTCTCATTTTATTTATTCGGAGAGATTACTGAGCTATGACTAGTCAAGCCTTTTTTGACCTCTGCTGTTGGTTCTACTCATATCCCCTGGTAGTGTACCCATAAAAAAGTTGAGATTTTTGGTTTTTGAAGGGGTTAATAATACTAAAGGACTTTATTTGAGTCTTAAGTGGTTAGATTTACTGAATTTATTTTAGAGCTGAAAGAGAACTTGGAGATCATCTAATCCAGTGTCTGCATTTTACAGATAAGAAAAACTCTATCTGATAGAGACATGATAAAGTTCTAGTGTGTTTGTTCTAAAGGTCCTCCGTATTTTTTTTAAAAGGTTATTTTTTTAAAAGCTCTTTTATGAATTGCATTTCTCTTTCACAACAAACTTGTGATAAGTTGAAAGATATTTTCCCCTCCATAATAGGTGAAGAAACAGGCACAGAAAAGTGAAGTAACTCGCCTCTGCTAGATAATAGTAAAGTGGATCCAGAACTAAGTTCTGAATTTTGACACAAACTCTGAACTGAGTTGTTTGATTTTCTGTTAGAAACCCTACATTTAGTAAAATTTGTGGACTAGGATTCTAGATATTGCTCAAATTTATTTATGATGTCTTTCTTGATTAAGTGGAAGAATATCACAAACTTCATATCTCTACATACTAATTGAGTCTGACTATCAGTGCTGTTCATTGTTTATTCTGCTTTTTGTAAACCTGTTTTAAAGAAATAAAAGTAGCTGCTTGGCCATGTATTAATAATGATAACTGAGTTTTTGTTTCCTTATCTGTAATACAAAACTCTCATAGAGTTGTTGAGAGGGACAGAGATAATGGATGCTAAACAAGCCCTAGCCCCAAAAATTGGTAGCTTCTATGGTCTAAGTGAAAATTAATGTATAGAAAGTAATATTAAGATAATGAAATGGATGAGTTTCATATATATGAATAATTTAGAAAATGTTCTGCTTTTTAATTTTTATAATGGTAATAAGGGAGATTTGGACATTGAGCTTAGTTCTTTTCAAAAGCAAAGAATTACTTTGAATGAATAGTTCTTTTGATAGGTAAGAGGAACTTTGATTTTGAATTCTTACACTATCTTAAATTAAGATTTAATTGTTAACGGTAACTTTTTTTTTTTGAGGTGGAGTCTCACTCTCTCGCCCAGGCTGGAGTTGAGTGGCACAATCTCGGCTCACTGCAAGCTCTGCCACCTAGGTTCACACCATTCTTCTGCCTCAGCCTCCCGAGTAGCTGGGACTACAGGCACCTGCCACCACACCCGGCTAATTTTTTTGTATTTTTTTAGTAGAGATGGGGTTTCACCGTGTTAGCCAGGATGGTCTTGATCTCCTGACCTTGTGATCTGCACACCATGGCCTCCCAAAGTACTGGGATTACAGGCGGGAGCCACCGCGCCCGGCCAACAGTAACTTTATATGATCTTTAACCTTCTTTAAAAATCGTTTTTTGTCCGGGTGCAGTGGCTCCCGCCTGTAATCCCAGCACTTTGGGAGGCCAAGGTGGGCAGATCACCTGAGGTCAGGAGTTCAAGACCAGCCTGGCCAACATGGTGAAACCCTGTCTCTACTAAAAATACCAAAATTAGCCAGGCGCTATGGTGCGTGCCTGTAATCCCAGCTACTCGGGAAGCTGAGGCAGGAGAATCACTTGAACCTGGGAGGTGGAGGTTGCAGTGAGCCAAGATGGCGCCACTGCACTCCAGTCTGGGCGACAGAGTGAGACTCTGTCTCAAAAAAAAAAAAAATTTTTTTTATATCCTCTGTAGAGTTACACAATTTCTCAACAGATTATTTTTGTGGCTCACTTATGTCTTAGACATTTTAAGATCTTTTCCCTCAGGACAGGACTTTCTTTAAATATCTTATTGATGTATTTACTTTGAAGGGAGAATGACTAACATGAAAAATTTTACATTTCTCCATCTAATTCATATTTTGTTTGTTACACACTACAATGTAAGTTTTTTGACAAGGTTTTATATGTATGTTTTCATTTCATCTGTCATGTCAGGCCTAAACTCAGTGTACAGAATTCTCAATCTTAAACTTTATGAAAGCTCGTACAGCTATTTGATCTACATACTTATTTTCAGATATAGTTACTTCGGTTAATTTTTTAACTAAGATATTTCAATCATAAACAATCATTTTATGTTTAGTGGCTTATCTTCTTTCAATATTAAATATTCAGGTTGTATACTTCAGTATCGTAAAGTGTGTTTGAGTCATGGCCATGATATGAAGATCAGTGTACTATCAAAGAAACTTAAAAAGACAGGATAGGATGGCTTCAGATCCAGTCTGTTCCTATCACTTGTGAGACTTTGGGCAAGTCATGTTACTTCTATGACACTTAATTTCTTTATCTGTAATGTTAAGGAATTGACTCTGAATGAATTCCCCCTAAAATTCTGAATTTGTGACAACACCTACTAGTACTATTTAATGTTGTATGTTATATGTTTAAGATCCCCTTTGATGACAAAAGTAACAAGAATGAGAATTGGCATTATTAAAACAATAGATTAGAGTTTCAATTTGGGGCGATGAAAAAGTTCTAGAGATGGATAGAGGTTGCACAACAATGTGAATGCACTTCATGTCTCTGAACAGTACACTGAAAAATTGGTTAGAATGTTAAATTTTATGTTATATATATTTTGCCACAAAAAACCTGCAAAAACAGGCAGCCAAAGGGTCTTAAGAGTTATTATAATTATAGCACATTCATATGTACCTTTAAATCATTTAGAAACATGCATTTTGAAAATTTACATTTTATGTAAATATAAGTTTATTTAAGTATGTTTATCCTTTTTGTTGTCAGAAATATCTATGTTCCGAATGAATTGAATGCAGTTTGTTGCTTAACCTTTCCTGTACTTTTTCTTTTTCAGTAATTGGGGTGAGTATAAAGAGGAATTAGGAACCTGAATGTACTCCTTATTTAAAGATATGCAGTATCCTTTTTGCAAATGATATCCTTTTAAAAGTATCACTCAAATTTCTAAACTTTATCTTAATACCTGTCACATATTATAGTCTTGAATTGGAATTTTGGTTGAATTACAAGGAATTTAAGTATCAGTCTTCATCATAAAGAAATTTAAGATGAAATTGAAGAAAATGCTAAAATAACTTAAGAAGGAAATTATATTTCTTTGTTTAAAAATAACAGGCAAAGGTTTATATGGAGCTTGTTTGTCATACATCATTATTTTCTAATCTTTGTGTTTTTCTCCCAAATTTTTATAGCCTATATTCAAAGGAATTAGGCTTATCAAAGCTGTTTTTATAATTTTGTATTATGAAATGCCTACTATAATTAGAATAAAATTGACTTGAAAGGGAACCCTTTTTTTCCCATTAATTGAAAACCCTTTGACTAGTAAAAATGGCCATATATTGTTATCTGTAGCCGTGTTAAACCATGGCCTCAGATTCACTGCAGCTCTCCTTTTAATATGTAGACAAGTAGTACCTCTTTTTTGTTGTAATGCTTAGTTCATAGTATGCTCTTATTTGAATTCTTTTTGCCTCTACCTAGGAACTTAATGAGGTTAGACTTTATCAAATGCAAGTATCTGGAAAGAGCTACTGATTTTATGTTGTTCTATGAACCAGTTACTACTTTAGAATAAGTTAGCAAACAATAAAAGGATTCCTTTAGTAGCTCGCGTTCATTGTTTGCATTAGTGAATAATGAAGTCTAGAAAGAATTGTTTTAAATTGCTTTTTTTACAGTTCCATTTTTTTATTTGAGAAAATTTGAATCTCAAAACAAAAATTTTCTTCAATGTTTAATACATCATATCAAGGTATTGTATTTACTTTTTTTCACTAATGAGCAGATTTTAGAAAATTCTCTAACTACCAGGGGGCACTGCTATTAATTTTTTTCAGTTAATTTGGTTAAGCCACTGTGCTTCCTCCTCAGGAAATTAAAATGAGTTTAATTTAATCTGTCCTTTCCTGGCGTGAGGAGGTGTGGGATTTCTGCTACTTAATTATTTTGTGGCCCCTAGCTCTAAGTCCTTGCACAAGTGGGGTATATTTTGAATATTGACCATCTAGCTTGATGTCTCATACAAAAATATGTTTTTTACACAGTTTTTAATATTTCCATAGTTTATTTTCAAAGGGACTGTAATGCATATTACTTATTAAAAGCATTTTTTCTCCCAACTTTGATGGGGAAAAGCATATCAACAGATACCTACTTTTGTAGATGGCTATAAAAATTGTTACCTAAAAGGCTTTCTTAGAGCAAATTGTCCCTTATGATTATTCCTGCCTGCCTCCATGGGATCTGTCTTTATATTGTTGGAGAGAATAGCAAACATCCATAATACATTTTTTTTTTTGTGGATATAACATTCAGGATAGAATTGTTGTTTGTCATTTATTGCTTAGATTGATATTTTGTATACTTAGGGATTATGAAAAAAGTTTGTGTTAATACTGCATTATTAAAGCACATGTTTAAAGATAATTATTAGATTTTAAGTTCACAATGCTTCATGTATTGTTTATTCTTGTGATTTTATTTTTACTTTAGGGATTTATTCTTCATTGCCTGTTGAAGTTCCTCTGAATCACAAACGGTTTGTTTGTGATCTAACTCAAGCTGATCGTCTTGCCCTCTATGATTTCGTAGTTGAGGAGACAAAGAAAAAGCGCTCTGATTCTCAAATTATTGAAAATGACAGCGATCTCTTTGTAGACTTGGCTGCCAAAATCAATCAAGGTTTGAGATGCACATCATAGCTTTACATTTCTTCATTATCGTTTTATTCTATGAGTGTTATTAAGATGATTTAATTGTCGGGCCACTTTGAGTTAGAGTAAAATGGTTTTGTATTATTTAATATTGACATGAAGTTGGCCCTCTGTGTCTGTGGGTTCCATATCCATCAATTTGACCAACGGTGGATTGAAAATATTTGGAAAAAATAAAAGTGGGTGGTTGCCTCTGTACTATACATGTAGAGACTTTTTATTCTTGTCATAATTCCGTAAACAGTATATTAACAACTATTCATACAGCATTTACATCGTATCAGGTTTTTGGTGTTTTTTTGTTTTTGTTTTTTTGAGATGGAGTCTTACTCTGTCACCCAGGCTGGAATGCAGTAGCGCGATCTCAGTTCGTTGCAATCTCCGCCTCCCAAGCTCAAGCAATTCTCATGCCTCAGCCTCCTGAGTAGCTGGGATTACAGACATGTGCCACCACGCCTGGCTACTTTTTGTATTTTTAGTAGAGATGGGGTTTTGCTACGTTGGCCAGGCTGGTCTCAAACTCCTGGCCTCAAGTGATCCTCCTGTCTTGGCCTCCCAAAGTGCTGGGATTATAGCGTGAGCCATTGTACCCAGCCTGTATTAGGTATTGAAAGTAATTTAGAGATGACTTCAAGTGTACAGAAGGGTGTGTAGGTTATATGCAAATACTACACCATTTTATATCAGAGACTTGAGCATCCATGGATTTTGATATCCTTGGGGGTTCCTGAACAAATTCTTCATGGATACTGAGGGATATTTACTCAGTACCTGAGGTTTTACTCTGACTTTTACATTAAATGTACCTTCTTTCTGTAAGAATATTACAACTGTGCTGTTACTTTAATCTATGTACCTAAGCACTCTTATGTTCAACTAATGGCTGGAGAAAAGGAATGATATAAAACTTAGCCCGTGTATATAAATAATATACAATTTTTAGAATGTTTTTATGTGCTACTTTGAAACAGGTTAAAATATAGGATTGTGATGTATTTATTTGATAATTCATAGAATTTAAAAGCTTTGAAGAATATAATAATTTTATTTTATTCTTTCATTAGATAACAGTCGAAAAAGTCCAAAATCCTACCTTGAAATCCTGGCAGAAGTAAGAGATTATAAAAGAAGACGCCAGTCCTATAGAGCCAAGAATGTTCACATAACCAAGAAATCATATACTGAGGTAAGTTTTACATAATCTTTGTTGATAACAAGAATTTCCCTTAGGTAATTTTCTAAATCTCTTCTATGAATTTCCACAATTCTTTGGAAATTTTGTGAAAGTGTCTTCAGGGTGGCCACACCTGATTTGTATCTGTTCCATCACTTCTAGATCCACCCTTTAGCAGGCAAAGGCTTTCATAGTACAAGAACCTTATATAAAACAATTGTACAACCTTAAAAGATATCTCCTTTTTAGAAAGTAGTAGGGTATCATGGTAAGAACATGAGTTTGGGCTTTAGGTAGACCATACCTTGAATTTTGATTCTGCTGTTTCTCATTGGCTCTTCGACTTGAGCAAGTTATTTGAGCTTTTTAGATTGAATGTTTCCTTTTCATAATAATAATAATAATAATAATGTAATCTTTGCAGGGTGTTATGAGAATTGACTGACAGAATGCATGCAAACACCAATTTCTTCATGAATATTAGCTATTATCTTTTTTGGCAGAAAGCATGTTTTTATGTACTCTAGTAAATATTTGGACTTAAGAAATGTATTGATATACATTATTTATATATTGGTCTCTTGATGTATATCTAGACTTATTTTCAGATGCCATTTAATGGCTCGTTAGAGTTGATGAATTTTTTTGGTATATGAATTACCTTACCCAGACTTTACAAATAATTTCCTCATTGATTCCCTAATTGTTCCCGTATTATTTCTTACTTCTCTCTGATTTAAAAGACCTTCCATAATCTGGCCTCCTTTTCCCAAGCATTTATTTTGCTTTAGTCAAACGTGTCTCTTAAACTGTATCTGATTGCATATAATTATTCTTACCTCCATGCCCTATTACCTGTTACTTTCTTACCTGAAATGCTGTTTTTGCCATTTTAAATCTTGTTGAGTTTAAGGGCCACCATTTCTATGAGGTGCTAATTGACTAATCTATCACTAGTTTATTGTACTAATACTCTGTACCACACAGCTTAGCTCTAAATTTTATGCTGTTCTTTTTACAATTAAAGTCTGTGTTTTAGACTTACCTTTGCAAGTAGAGACCTGGGTCCCTGTCATACTACCTTGGTGATTCTCATAGTCCCTAAGATACTTGGCTCATCAGTTATTTCTTCTCTTGTCTCATAACCCTTGTAATCAAGCTTAAATGTTGCTGCTAGCATTCTTTACGGTTTTATAGTTGATATTTTATTGTGGAAATATTCAAACATATACTAAAGTGGATAGCATCGTCTAAGGAACCCTTATGTACCCATCACCCAGCTTCAAAAATTGAAATAAAAGATTGGCAAGGGCTTCATAGAGAAGCATTTGAGGGAAAGGGAGAAGCAAGGAGGAGTAAAGGAATGTCTGCTTATTGACTCTTTCCTCTGTGGTGGAGCCTGAGCTAAGTGGGTTCTGTGCAAATAGCAGGCCTCAAGGCGCTTATGTAGAGCTGCTGACAGGGAGGCTTGTAGGCCTGCCAGGGAAGCGCGAGAGCTGGAACTTGAGATAGGTGTGTGTGACTCATGTCACTCTGCTAGGTTGGACCTTGGCATATCTTAGGTTTTCCATGGGAGAATATAGTGGAGGAGGAGAAGTGGTGGATAAGGATTTTCCGGGTGAAAGAACTAGCATTCTGAACAGCAGATAAAAGTATAGGAGTTTTTCAGAGGCTCATTAGTAACCCAGGGTGGCTAGAGCTTAGGGCTTCTCCACTGAGAGATGAGGCTAGGTTCTATATGATGTAGTAAAATCCTGGAGGGCTTCGAAGTCTTCATTAAGGAGTTTGGATGTTGTTCCATTTTACTTTGAGAGCCATTGAAAGTTTCTTTAAGGTGGGGAGAAATGCAGTCAGGCCTGAATGATAGTGTTTCTGAGATTGCCCCGTGTCCCCTATACCTTTTTTCTGAAAACATTTTCTATTTAATCATGAGGGAAGTGTAAGCTCCTATTTTAGTTTTGTCTTTGCCTCTGCAGTGACTAACCCTGTGCCTGGTGGCATGGGTAAATAGGAAAGGAAAAACTTTCAAATGGTTCTTACCTATTTGAAGGTTTCTTTATAGTCGTTCAGAAAGTGTCTGTGAAGTGACTGTGTGTTTCATATTTTGTCTTATTAAGTCATATGATTAAGTCAAGATGACTTAATTATAAGGTTTTAAAAAAATCATTTGTAAATAATCTCTAATAGAGAGATAAATTGCAAAACTAAAAATAGTACTAAGAACTCCCATACTGCCTTTACCCAGATCACCCATTGTTAGCATTTTGCCACATAGCTTCTCATTGGCACTCTCTCTCTCTCTCTCTCTCTCTCTCTGCACATTTTTCACTCTCTCGATCTTGATCTGTACATATTTTTTTCCCCTGAATTCTTTAAGGGTTAAATTACATACCTCACAACCCTTTTTCCCTAGAATGTATTTCCTAAGAACAGAGATATTTGCTCACATAAAGGTAGTACAGTTACAGCAACTTCAAATTTAATATTGCTATAAAACTTTTATCTACTATTCATATTCCAGTTTGACCGTTGCCTTTTCTGTGTTCTCTAAACTGCATAAGTCCCACAGTCCATTATGTCATAGTGCTTAGTGAATATTTGATTGTTAGCACTGATTTTTCTAGCGTTATAGTCTTAATTTTTTGAGCAGTTTTCTTACCTGAGGCTCGGTGCTTACCTCTCCCAAGGTGATTCGAGATGTGATAAATGTGCACATGGAAGAACTCAGCAATCATTGGCAAGAAGAGCAAGAGAAGGCAGAGGATGATGCTGAAAAGTACGTCATTATCTTTATTGGTGAAAATACTCTCTCTGTGATAACAGATAACAATTAACTTATAATTGTTAAATTTTAGCATTTCCAAAACCCTTGATAGCACACAGTAAACTCATGAAAATGCTTATTGTTTTTTGTTGTCAGTGCCCAGGGTTATTATACCAGAGTTGTTCTGACATTACCCTTTGACAGTTTTCAGGGGATAGCCATATTAGTGAAATATTTAAATAGCAAAACATACTAACATTTATGCCTAGTATTCCATTATGGGAACACCAAGCATGTGGGAGTTATTTATGTCCTACTGCTCAAGGTCATCGCCAAGGTCTCATTGCAAAAATTAAAAAAATTGCAACCTCAGGCATAAATGAGTTAAGAGCTGTGTTTATTTGTCCTCTTATATGGGTTATAAGATTGTGCATATTTACACCGTATCTACCATTGGTTTGATATAGAATATTACACTTTAGACTGGTGTGTCTGTGTATGTATACTGGAGACCAGTGGTAAAACAAACTGATTAACATTCTTTTCTATGTTTTAGGAATGAAGAAAGGCGATCAGCTTCAGTAGATTCACGGCAGTCTGGGGGAAGCTATTTGGATGCTGAGTGTTCACGACATAGAAGGGATAGGAGTAGAAGCCCACATAAAAGAAAAAGAAATAAAGATAAGGATAAAAACTGTGAGTCAAGAAGAAGGAAAGAGAGGTGGGTCTAACCCTGCATCATCCAACGTTGAATTCTGTAGTTTTTAAAAATAGAACAGGTTCTTCTGTTGTAGACCATGCTGAGAAAATAGATTTTAAGAATAAGCTAAAGTAAGGAGAGTAAGCAATTGACGATGATTCTTAACATTCATTATAGTTCAGTTCAAATAACCACCACTCTAGTGACATAGATCTCTACATATGTGATTGGATATTTTTTTCCCTTTTTTATCTCTTACTTGCTTGCTTCCTAAACAGGACATATGAAAGTATTGTCTAGGCAGGACATTAACTGTTAAACACGTGTTTTCCTAGATCCCTTTCTTCTGCTCATTCCTTCCTTCCTCTTTCTCTTATTCTTTCTTTCTTTTTCCTGCTAATTCCTCAAATAAGGGTATATAGGGTCAGAGAGAACATCTTAATTTTGACAGTCAATTTTGCCCTTGTTAGTAAAATTTTGATAGCTTGAGAGATATGAATTAATACCGAATTAGTAAATCTAAATCATTTGGGGTCTATTTCTGTAGTCCAGCTGCTTACAAGGCATGTGCCTGGATCTCAAGTTCATCAGGTCTAGAACTAAACTTACATTTTTCTCAACCTGCTCCTCTTTCCCCAGCATTACTGTCCTGGTTAAAGAGATGGCTGTCATCTATTAACGTAAGCCAGAAATCAAGGGGTCATTTTAGATACCTCCTTCCACTCCTTATCATCTGGTCAGTTCCTAATGAAATGATGGTCATTTTCCTAATTTTTCTACTTGTCTCTAAACTTACTGCATATGATTCCATTCCCTTGTATACTGCTAGAGTGAATAGTCACCTTATAGAACTCTTCAGTGGCGGTCTGGCATGGTGGCTCATGTCTATAATCCCTACACTGTGGGAGGCTGAGGCAGGTGGATCACTTGAGTTCAGGAGTTCAAGGCCAGCCAGGGCAACCTGGCAAAACCTTGTCTCTACAAAGAATACAAAGATTAGCCGGGTGTGGTGGTGCATACCTCTGGTCCTAGCCACTTGGGCTGAAGCAGGAAGATTGCTTGAGCCTGAGAGGTTGAGGCTGCAGTGAGCCGTGTTCTCACCGCTGCACTCCAGCCTGGGCAACAAAGTGAGACCCTGTCTCAAAAAAAGTGAGAACTCTTCAGTGGCAAAATTCACATTCTTTTGAATGGCTCTCAAGACTTCTTGGATCCTGGCTCCTACCTACTTCTTGTATTTTGCTGCTATGCCATGAAATGCATAACTTGTGCTCTAGCCAGCCTGAGTTACTTAGAGTTCCTCATCCACACTGTGCCACATCTATGCCTTTCCACTTTTGTGTTCTGCTGCCTACCTCTTTTTAAAAGCCTACTTGGTAAACTCCTCCTCATCCTTTAAGACCCATCTCAGCCATTTCCTGAAGCCTTTTTCTCACTTGTTCAAGCAGAGCTGATCATCTTTTCCATTTTGTTGCCACCCTACCTAGCTCATAGTTGTTCTTGAGCTTAATAGTTATTATTATCGCTGCTAGACTGTGAGCTCCATGAAGGCAAGGTCTGTATCTTATTTAGTTTTATACACAAAGTACTTTCAAATATTAGGCTCTCAAATAATATCCTGTCTCTCTCTCCAGGGCCACTAGTAATCAGGAATTAAAGCTTATTGTATTGGTTTGGTAATTTTGTTCATCTTACTGTCATTCAGTTAATTAGGTTTAAAGCCACCTATGACTTAGTCCTTTTCTTTTTTTTTTTTTTTTTTTTGTTTGTTTTCATATGATCTGATTCTTTTTTTTTTTATTATTATACTTCAGGGTTTTAGGGTACATGTGCACAATGTGCAGGTTTGTTACATATGTATCCATGTGCCATGTTGATTTCCTGCACCCATTAACTCGTCATTTAGCATTAGATGTATCTCCTAATGCTGTCCCTCCCCCCTCCCCCCACCCCACAACAGTCCCCGGAGTGTGATGTTCCCCTTCCTGTGTCCATGAGTTCTCATTGTTCAATTCCCACCTATGAGTGAGAACATGCGGTGTTTGGTTTTTTGTCCTTGCAATAGTTTACTGAGAATGATGTTTTCCAGTTTCATCCATGTCCCTACAAAGGACAGGAACTCATCATTTTTTATGGCTGCATAGTATTCCATGGTGTATATGT